>NW_013530970.1:5628355-5634582 GCF_000836235.2 Papilio xuthus | reverse complement strand
CGCCGACACCCCCCCGCCGTGCTAGCCCAGCCCACAACACCCCCCACTACCACACACAACAACCCTTCTTGTATGTAGCATTTCTGGCGTTCTGACGGTGAAAATATTGTTACGTAATGGAGTCAGCGTGGTTGACTAAGGCCTAGTCATCCCTAACTTAGTGTAGCCTCTGAATGTATTACGACTGGATACTGACTGTTCGGTCTTTGTGATAAGGTTGACTTTCCCTTGTAGTCTTACCAGTGACAGTTCTAGGGTAAAGCTAGAAGGCAATCTAAGCGCCAAGTTCTAACGAGACGAAATATGTAAAAGTTGCGATTAAAAACTATAAGGCGCTGAAATATTCTTGCTTTACCCTGAAAATTATAGATGGCGTTGATTACTCACGAAAAAAGTCTAGTTGCCGTTTGTAAATTTAACTTTCCTTAGTAGCCGTCTGAATGTTAGTGAATAAGATTCATTTTTATCTAAGATATACTACACTTAGAGATGTTAATTGGTTATTAAGGAAGTCCCTCAATGTAGGTTTAATAAGAGAAACATACATTAAGGGACTACTTACATATCACGACTCTGAGTGTGTAAATCAACCCTTATCCTGTTGTATTTAATGCTAAGGGAACTCCTATATCTTAATTGTTCTTGAGATTCGAATGTTAATTTTTAAAATTAAAATATATAATCGTGTTTGATTTACAAATAATATTTTAATCTTTAAATATGATTTAAGTTGCAACAGATTCCTACTAAAAAAAATCAATTAAAAAAAAAGAAAAATTTTAACCAACTTGAAAATTAGAATTATAAAAGATTGACATTTGAATCTCATTTTTATTGTCAATTCTTATGCGTGGTGTTTCTATTTAGAACAAAATTAAATAAGTTTTTTTTTCAATAATAATTAAATTTAACACATTAAAATGTCAAATAAAACTTTTTAAAATAGATTTGAATTAGGTTTTATATTAAAAAATTTAATTTGATATATTCTTGAATTTATCCATGCATTAGATTTGGAAATAAAACTACAATTTGTATATAAATTGAATGAAACAATTTGGTTTAATATTAAATAATAAAATATTAGTAAATAGTGATTTAAAAAAAAGGCCGTAAATATATTTTAAAATTAGTATAAATGTAAAAGTTAATAAGAACCTTACCTAAATAATGGTGCGGTTATATAATATACACAATATATATGTATTATAATTATATAATGCACGTAGTTGATGTAGGAGTACATCGGTGTTGTGAGTGTAACAGCGGCAGGTCTAGCACGGCGGGGCGGACATACGGAGCCACTGTCTGTACATATGTTAAGTATAATATTCCGAGCGGCGGGGAATGTATTATAGGTAGATAAATAACGCGTTATGTCGACGGCAATTGTGTCTATCGGACGCTAAATGGACGCCAATTGGACGCTAAATGGACGCCAATTGGACGCTAAATGGACGCTCATTAGACCCTAAATGGACGCCGTTTGGACGCCATTAGGATATAAAGGCAGCTTATCAGTTAATTATTTCATGATTTTTTTTATCTATTCAGTTTGTCATTCTAAAAACGCTCTAACTTTCTATATATATAATAATGGGTTTCTGAGACTAAAATCCCCTTTAAAATATATTATTTCTGTTTTGTTAAATATGAAAGACAAAGATGACATGTTTTACACAGCAATTCCAACTAACCCACTTGGCCAGCGTGGCCACTATGGCCTAGTCACCCCTAATTAAGGGTAGGCTCCGAGCACCTCAGTGAGGACGTATAGTGAGCTGATGATATAGAGATTTCGATTTCAGAAACCCATAGTAATTGATATTTACATAAATAGATTTGATTATATTCTATATAGACTAACGATAGGTGCGCGATAGTCACAGTTGTCGTTGTGTGCGTGTTGAGAGCGCTGCACCAGTTGCAGTCGTGTCTATTGTATTTATTTATAATTATGTTAGATATTACGCGAACCCTCCGCTATTTGTTTTTCCATTTCCCTAAGCGATTGTTTCGCGTTTTTGTGAACGCGTTTGTTTGATTTGTATGTAAATGATGCTGTTTTCCGTGGACTTATTTGATATTTTTATATGGGCGTGCATCAACATGTCACTTTTGGTTGTATGTTCGATGTTTGGCGAGATTGTTATATGGGGGTTTATGGGATATCGAGATAAAATTTGCGCGCTGAATTTTTTTTTTTAATCAAAAAGCTATTTTATGTTGATTTCTTTGGTATAGTTTTTTAATTGTTCTTTTATTTTAACATTTTTAAATTATTCCTGCGATTTGAATGACGAAATTTTTTTTAATTTATTAAAAATCAAGTGCACATATTAGGTATTGTAACAAAATTAGCAATATTATTCATTTAAAGCGTTATTTTGTTGGAAACATGTGTTACTTTAAGTTTACTGATGAAACATTTAAGCAAAACATTTTATCTCAGTTTTTGAAACAAGATAACTATATGTTTTGTTCAAGTGTTTCGTCAGTGGAGCATAATTCCAACAAAATATCGGATTGTAAAGAACAAAAAATGTTGCTTATTTAACTGTACCCCCAGTGATATGATTTTATATGATTGTATCTACTTATTCAAGTAAAAGGAACAAAAACGTATCTATAATTTTAGGCAGCAAATGTTCATACTAGCTAGATACTACTCAATAACGGCTTATAAGTAGAAATGTGGTAATATTTGCATAGTACACGTGTCTCGTAACTAAGTAAACCATGGTACCTAGTACTAACTTGTAATGCACAATATGATGGACGACCTCGCATATATCTATGACCTACTGTAAAAAAAAATCTGATAGGAATAGTGGATACCTAGGTCTCCTGTTCAACTGAGTCGGTTCCTAGGGGTAGTGCGGGGAGGGGGCGAGGTCGTCACAACTGTCGCACCCCGCACTACCCTCAGGTAGCGAGTCAGTTGAACGGGAGACCGATAAATATCTCGGTTTATATGTTGTACAGTTTAAAACTGTTTTTTAGCCAAATAATGTTCTTAATAAATTATTTTTATTTTAAATACAAATAATATATAGTATATAATGAAAGTATTTAAAATATAAAACAAGTTTTTAATGTATTATTTCGATAAAACAGCGAAGTTATAGATGCCTTGTCTATTCTCAAATGCTAGAAGACGAGACATACAGAAAAGGGACAATTGCAATGCATTGAAAATAAATAAAGAAGGGGACAATATCAAACTATAGTATGCAAATATTACCACATTTCTGACTTTAAAGCGCCTCCAACAAAATTACATGCCTTGCATAAACTGATGAACGTATTTCTAAAGGGGTGTCATGAAACAGACTTCATGTTATAAAATCCTATGAGGTATTTTAATGAGAAACTAGGTTTTTTTTTAATTTAAGGCGTAAAACGTGCAAGTGAAAGAATACGTCGAAATAGCAAAGCTACCCGTTGCCCATAGACAAACTTAATAGCAAATGCGTTGCCGTTAATCGATGGAGATACGCAATGGAACATGATGCCCCTTATGCGTCTTCTCCGTAAAAATCACTTCCCTTTTCCTTCAGGATGATGAAGAGTAGTACATAATTTGCCGACTCTCAGTAAGGAAGAAGGATATTGATGTAAAATTCAGCGCGCGAATATATTTATACGTTAACTGCCTTTGGAAGTTGTGCTACTGTATTGTTCGTGCGGAATGCAACTTGGAAAAGACAATAAAAGAAATTTGATTAGAGTAAGATTATAACGTTGCTTCGTGAATGTTGCGTTTGCGTTATTTTGGAATGTTTGTAAACATGATTGTGGTTGCTACCAATAAATTCCCGTGTCGGTATGGAACGAAGCATCCCCGATTTTATATGCTGTCATGGTGACGAATTTGTTTTTTTTTTTAGTTTAATAAAGCACCCTCTGACTTGACTAGAGAAGGGGACCAGTGTTGTGAATATGACAAAGGTACAGGAAATGAATGATGATTGTGTGAGATATATGCTCTGATGCGGGGTGCTGGTTGACGATTTGATGATTTTCTTTTTGGTAAATAGTTTTTTGGAATTCGTATTCAATAGAATTATGCTATCGCGTGTGTATTTTTCTTGAATTCAAAACTGTTTAGTTGTATTTTTTAAGAACTTAGTAATTCATGCCATTATCAAAGTCATATTTCCAAATAAACGAAAAACGTACACTAGTATATCTTTTTATGTAAAAATTGTTCAGTAATGCCAACACACTAAGATAAAAACTTAAAGCAGCTTAAATATTAATTATAAATTGAATATTATATATTTCAAATTTGTCACTGTGGCAGTTCACACATTCCGCTTCGACTGTTTGATTGACAAGAAAAACAATATTATTTTAATTTTCATAGAAATAGGTGTATTTATCTTATCGGCTCAACTTCATCATAGTAGATAAAAAGAGAGTTTTTTTTTCTGATTTATTTAAGTTTACGAATAACAATTATGAGCTTTGTGCTCAAATATTATGTTTATTAGAATACTCGCTTAAAGTTTGGTTGCGCCGAGCCGGTGCCCCGAGCGCGGCCATTGTTTGTTTGTGTTTGAATGGAGGGGGGCTCAGTCCATGACCTCCGCGTGGTGCTCCCTGGGTAGCGCCAAATGTGGACAAATGCATTCACATTTTTTCCCAAAATTTGTCTATTTACAAAAAAAAAGAAACACGTAATATTTCTTAAGTGCTTTCGCCCATTCGCGGGCGTTTTCGATTCGCTTATTTAGAATTGTACAGTCTTGTAAATTTATCAAATTTTAACTTGTATGTTATTACAGCATATATGTATTTCACTGACATAACAGACATTTTAATATATACAAATAGATATAGATATATAAACATACTCATATACTACGATGATTCGTAGTTACTTTACTGGAATTGTATAAACATCCTAAGTCCATAGTTATGTTAAGATGTACATATATGTATTATATATAGATTAGAACCTCGTATCGACGAGGATCGGCTACTTAACGTATTGAAATGTCATTCATATGTAAAAAAAAATCATCCAAAAAAAATACGAAAATGGCCTATTCAATTAGCGTTGTTTAAATTCCTATATGACGCTGGGTTATATTTATTGTTTTTTTTTCTTTAATTTTTCCAATTGTTTTTCCTTTAAATATTATATAAATGGTATGAACGCGTTCAGATATTTGTTGCTAGATGTGAATGTGATTGAGATGTTTATGAGCGTTTGTTGATTGTTGTGCGCCCTATTATAAATATAAATAGATATATATTTAAAACTATAAAATTATCCTCATCTGTGGATCAGTCAAATCTATGGATGCATTGAGTGCATGGGTGTTATTCAAATGTATGAAAGAAAGAAATTATCTATGCTTTGAAAGTTGCTAATAATTGGATCATTCAAAACTCTTTTAATTTAAAGTTCTTTAGAATTGATATTTTAATATCAATTTTCTTGTCTACGGTATGACTGATAATTGTCGAGGAGAATGATTCTTATTTTATAAAAAACGGGACTTTCCCCAAATGTAAAGTCGTTTCGCCAAAGAATGGCGAATTACGTAATAGTTACAACAAAATGTTTTTTTTCTCTAATATTTAACTCATTGTACAGTCAGCGTCATATAGATCGTCACAGACAAGATATGCAAATATATAGGTACACCAAAAGTAATCAATTATATCGGTACATACACAGCGTCAAATATATGAGTACATGCAAGATGCTCATAAATATCGTAGCAGCCACAGCGTCATAAGTAACGAAGCAGTCAAGGTGCGCAAAAATATCGGTACATTTGACAAAATTGAACTCTATCTCTATATACTTGTGATACAATTTGGAATAAACTACTTCTGTTACATTCATTTGACACTTTGTATTAACATTATAGGTTGTCCGGAAAGTTCGTTCTGATTTTCGATATAAAGCTTCTGAAGACTGTAGCTGAAGTGGATTCATTTTCGGATTTCCACCATTATCAAACGTCACAAAAATTTCTATAGTGTGAATAATTTCATTTCATTGGTTGAGATAAAAACGTGAGATAAAGACGTTTTAGGTATAGAGTCGTACCAATATAATTTAAAAACATATCCAAAAATTTAAGAGAACAGGGTTTCAATTTTCCTTATAAAGCGGCACGAACTTACTGGGCAACCCAATGTTTTTCTTCTCCTGTCATAACGCTTAAATATAAAAGTTTGTCACGCCGAATATGACAGATACGTAT
>NW_013530970.1:5625746-5627447 GCF_000836235.2 Papilio xuthus | reverse complement strand
AAAAAATAACCTTGTTTATTTATTTTATTTTGTACCTGAAAATGTGGCACTTTAATTTTGCTTATGTAAATACCGACTGTTTGTGGAATCATCTCGTGAACAGTGGGCGGACACATCGCGCCTTCGGAATACTGTAACAACTCTTTTAAACCTTTGTGATTAGATTGTCCGAAGGTGCAGTTGTGTTGTTAAATATATATATTAAATGTATATATAAATTGCCTTATGGGAGATGGATTGTGTGTTACCAGCAAGGCCGTTTGTTACATTGTTGGTCTGTTGTCAGATGAACGGATTTAAATAGATAAATACACCAATTGCACTATACATCGTTAGAAATGTACACTAAGCGTTGTTTAAATAATCATTAAATGACTCGGAGTGCGGTTATAATCCGACAACGTGCCAACGGTGAAATAACCGAGAGGAGTTTATTGTAAAGACTGAAAAGTGTAAGGTTTTGGAGAGATTGTTTTTATAAGGTATGTTTTCGCTTGTGCTGCCACGACAAGAGATACATCCCACTTGTCCGAGCGAGGCTTTTTATGAGCGCCAAAGAGGGGGGAGGGGGAGGGGCGCAGTAACAACAAGGTAGTGTCAAATGACACCGCATGCCACCCTGCTGACGCGTACACCTGCGTCCGTCAAATATTTTTCAATAAAAAGCATAAAAAACGTGTTTTGAACACAACAGTTTGGTGGTTTTATTTATCCTCCTACGATTACTTTGCGTTGGTCCTAGAAGTTTAGACCAACAAAGGTTTATGACCTGAGATAAGTCACTTTTTTGGTACACAAACGCCTGTGTACAGTCAGCGTCATATATATCGTAACAGACAAGATATGTAAATATATAGGAACACCAAAAGTAATCAATTATATCGGTACAACAAAAGTCTTCAAATTAATAGATACATTCACCCTGCTCAAATACATCGGTACATACACAGCGTCAAATATATGAGTACATGCAAGGTGCCCATAAATATCGTAGCAGCCACAGCGTCATAAGTAACGAAGCAGTCAAGGTGTGCAAAAATATCGTAACATTTGACAAAATTGAACTCTATACACTTGTGATACAATTTGGAATAAACTACTTCTGCTACATTTATTTGACACTTTGCATCAACATTATAGGTTGTCCGGAAAGTTCGTTCTGATTTTCGATATAAAGCTTACAATAGACTGTAGCTGAAGTGGATTCATTTTCGGATTTCCACCATTATCAAACGTCTCAAAAATTTCTATATTGTGAATAATTTCATTTCATTGGTTGAGATAAAAACTAATTTTTAAAATTTTAGCCAAAAATAAAAGACGTTTTAGGTATAGAGTCGTACCAATATAATTTAAAAACATTTCCAAAAATTTAAGAGAACAGGGTTTCAATTTTCCTTATAAAGCGGCACGAACTTACTGGGCAACCCAATATTTTTCTTCTCCTGTCATAACGCTTAAATATAAAAGTTTGTCACGCAGAATATGACAGATACGTAATAACTAATATCAAATTTTGCCTTGTCACAATATATACTAGTTGGGCGCAGTATTCTAGTATGTTTGCCGTAATATGTATAATAAGTGTACCGGTTCGAATCTCCGGCTACGTTTTTTTTTTCATTTTATCAATCACGGGGTTATTCATAACCAGTAAAAATTTGGTAATGTAAAATTTTGCTCGACAATTTTTTTCTGTCG
>NW_013530970.1:5612530-5625502 GCF_000836235.2 Papilio xuthus | reverse complement strand
AAATTTTGGTAATGTAAAATTTTGCTCGACAATTTTTTTCTGTCGGGTAGAAAGAAATTTAAATAAAGTTAACAACAATTAGGTCAGACCATCGCGGGTGAAGTGAGTGGCCGGAGCGTGGATTGTCTTTGCGGGTTTTAAGAATGGTACGCGCGGAAACTATACGTACAAGTGTTATCTACATATGTGTGCGCGCCCACGCACACTGGAATGTTTATTGCAATCGACCAAAAATTTGATGTAGTTTGGATATTGACATTCAGTTTTTTTTCTTTGTTTCTTAAATATAATCAGTATCAGTAAAAGGTAACGTGATATTTTTACCGGTACAAGTTTAACAAACATGAGTAATAAACAAATTACATGCCAATAGCATCGCTTTATCTCCTTCATTTTTGTTTGAAATGGAAAAGTACTTTAACGGTCAAACTCATTAGCCCAAGGCAATATCAAAAAGTACCTAATAACTACGGCGATAGAGTTTAATTACATGTACTTCGATATTAAAATTAAAAAGCTTAAACATTTAAAAAAAATAGTGGCTTAAGAATTTGAACCTCCGACCTTACGTACCAACGGCGGCGAACGGTAAGGCCACGAGACCAAACTAGCATATATGATGACAAACTTAAATTTGATGTTAGTTTTATCTACCTAAAATCTGTCAACCGCGACGAACACTTTTAGTAAATTTTGAAAAATGGTTTGATGCAAAGTGTCAAATGAATGTAACAGAAGTAGTTTATTCCAAATTGTATCACAAGTGTATAGAGATAGAGTTCAATTTTGTCAAATCTTACGATATTTTTGCGCACCTTGACTGCTTCGTTACTTATGACGCTGTGGCTGCTACGATATTTATGGGCACCTTGCATGTACTCATATATTTGACGCTGTGTATGTACCGATGTATTTGAGCAGGGTGAATGTATCTATTAATTTGAAGACTTTTGTTGTACCGATATAATTGATTACTTTTGGTGTACCTATATATTTGCATATCTTGTCTGTTACGGTATTTATGACGCTGACTGTACTGTCAGTGACAAAAAAGTATGAAGCTCCTTGTGGTGTTTTGTGTCATATTTTTTTTAGTATTTTATCGAGAGATGTCCTAGAATAATATAAATAGGAATATCAAAACAAAAACACTAATTATATATGACTAACAAACATTTATTTAAATTAAATATTTTAGATAGTTTATATCTTTCTTAAAAAATTATATCTTAAATAATCTTTATATTATTAACTTAAAAAAATCACAGTAAACAAATTACAAAAAAACTACGCTTATCGTTGGTTTCGGAGCCTAAAATTCCTGCAAGAAATCTATCCTCATCCCTCTTATTCTTTGACAAAACAGACAATTTTAACAAAAATTTTGATCTCAGAAACCAGGATTAAACAAAAAAATAAATACAATCAGTAGAAACCCATATAAGAATTTTATACATTCCTAATATGCCTCGTGTGTGTTCGATGCACACCCTGCATTGCAGATTTTATCTCTTCCATGAATGAGCTTGAATTATGTATAGTTGTGCCTCCTAATACTACTTTAACACCAGGATTCGCCTGATTTATTTGATGTACGCAAAGCGACTCCTCATAAGTCACGCCTCCTACAATAAACACGATAATGTCTTGTGGTCTCCGTCCGTTTGTCTCGTCTCCTCCTAATGTAGGGTAGAGATTCTCACGTAGTTTGCCTTTAATTAGGTCTTCTATGGTGTCCTTGAGGAGTGGAGTGTGTTGTGTGTAGATGTTTTCTACACCATTTAAACCCTGGAAAGAGAATGCGAAATAATTTAATTCTTTTTAAATAAAATTATCGCATTTTATATTATCTAGCTATAGCCCGCGACTCCATTCGCGCAGAATTTAAAACTTAATTGCCCTATACCTGTTGCCTATGTATTCTAGACTATGTTCTACATCTATGATAAATTTCAACGAGATCCGCTAAGCTGTTCTCGAGTTACCTTTAAACAAACATCCATTTAAACATTGGCATTTATAATATTAGTAAGATAATATATAATTATGTATAAATTAATGTTTAGCTACCATTACTGCATTTTAATTTACATAAAAAATAACATTGTAAACATTATCTTACTAATATTATAAATGCGAATGTTTGTATGGATGGACAGATGTTTGTTTGAAATTTGACATACATATAAAATATAATCTGCAAGAACACATAGGCTACTTATTAGGTTTTTTTTAATTCTGCTCAGACGGTATCGCGGGCGACAGCGAGTACTCGATATATGTACAAACTTTAAACAATCTCTTAGTAATCTTGACGGCGTCCTGCAGCCCGAAGAGGTCAGTCTTGCGAGCGTGTGCGCCGCCCCACTCGAGCGCGAGCACGGGCGCGCGCACGCACTCCTCGCTCGCACCTCCTGCAGCACGAGCACGAGCACGAGCACGCAGCGCGTCCAGCAGCGCCGGCAGCGCGTTGCCCGCGTGCTTCTCATACCGCAGCGCGTACAGTGCCACCAGCTTCGCCGCGTCCCACTCCCTCACCGATTCTTTACCTATTAACGCTTTTAGGCGCTGAAAATTAAATTATAATTATTAAAAAAAACTTATTAATTATATACCGCACAAATATCTTTCACAATGAGCTCACATATGTAAATAAATAACAGTATAATCTCACTAATCCGGCACTAATAAAAACCAATGCCGGATTACTGGATTGCATTGAAAAGTCATAGGTAATGAATAAAAAAGCATTTCATAGAGGAAATAAATGTATATAACGTATTACATTAACATACAACTACATATGTAATTAATTAGTTTTCATAATGTGCGCAGCGAGGATGCCGAATTATTGAACGTGATAGTTTATCGAAGTGCCGGATTAGTGAGATTATACTATATTACTAAGAAACGTCTTTTGCGCTCTAGCAATAATTTTCAAAAGAAATAGCATACATGAACATGGGTATCTCAGGCTCAGGCTCAGGTTCCTCACCTGCAGATGCTTAGCATGGTCGCTTTGACAGGCTATCTCCTGCTCCAGCTCGGAGACCTCCAGCAGATGGTGCCGGCCCACCAGCGCTGACAGCTCCCCCACTACAGTCACGTGCTTCGTCACCGTTCCAGACATTTTCTGAACACAACACAATATACAATGTATTTTAAAAATAATTTTCAAAACTGTCTTTTTTCAAATATAATACCTAAAAAAAAAATCACTTAACAAAACACATGAAATGCGTAGAAAATTATTTTTTTGTTAAGTAATTACATTATTACATATCCTAGTAGAGACTCACCTTGAATAAAGGATACGTTTCAACAAAGTTCTTCATATCTGCAATGCTCTCGACCTTCTGATGGCTCTTTGCCTTACGCTGGAACTCCTCCATCAGAGACTTGATTGTCTGCCCGATCTCACCAAAGTTCGAATACAGATTCTGTACACATTACAAGAAATTATTACTACAAATAATAATGCCATTAAATTAAATAAAAACTACATAATTAACTTTATACATTATCTAGTTAGGTTATGCAAGTTTGACTCACCTTAGCATAAAATTCATCCTGCTCGGAGGAGAGCACAACTTCCTTGAAGTCTTTGTGCACATCAGGCACGTGTGCCAGGCTGACACGGTTGTTGCTGATGCCCAGCAGCTCGTGTACCATCGCCTGGTACGTCCACTGCAAACATACACTCATCATGTACTCATATAAATTACAAATGTGCATGTATGAACGGCCTGTGAGTACACAGCACATAATTCTTGCCTTCTATCTCTGTTTAACATATACAATCGAACCTGGCTAATCATGGCTCCAAAGGACTCCAAAGAATTTTTTTTTCTTATAGAGGTTTCTCTCTATCCGAACTTCTGACTGCTGGAGGTCAACAACACGCTTATAGGAATTCCTAGGTTATCCAGATTCAACTACAATTAATTTTAAAAACCAAGATACGCAACTTGACTTAACACTAATAAAATTCAGAAGACTTAGCTTAAACAGGGCACAATGGAATGACTTACTTAAACGCCACAAAAAACATTACCCACCTACCATTTGGACAAAATTACAATCATGTTTGTATGTCATAAATGAATTCAAAGTAAATACCTGATTAAGCAACGGTGTAACAGGATCATCTCTTCTATCAAGAATAAGTAGTATCGGAGTTGGCACGTCACCATTGAATGGTATTGAATTATCAATGAGCACAGTCTCCCGGCGTAAGAGGTCCCGCACGCGTTCCGCAAGCCGTGCACAGGGTTCCGAGGACGCCTCGTAGCGAACCACCGCTCGTTTCTTCAATGACATCACTAACGCCAGCAGACCCTGTGACACACGCTGCAAGTGGTTCTGATTCCATGAACGACCTGGGGAAATGTAAACAAAGATAATCATCCATCCTTATCACCCTCTATGTGGGACACCAGGACTTCGTACTCGAGAACCATAGTTTTTATTTTCAATAGTATTTTAATTCCTTACACCAAATCCATTCAATCTCTTCTTAGGTCTAAATGTACTATTATTCGTGTTCAGCTACTTTTCTTCCAAGAATAGCACACTTGCCCAGCAACCTTGTTGGCTGATTCCCATTGGCCTACCAATAAATCGGCCGAAAATAATCCCATCTTAAAAATAATGAGTAATAATTAATTAAATAGATTTTGTTTTGTACCATGCAAACATCCAACAATATTGAATGAGAAGAGATGTCTATCCACTGCTAAATAGTCAGCAAAAACTTCCTGCACCTCGCGCACTGCCTCCTGCTCATCGCACTCTGCCAATGTCTTGATGTCAGCCTTGGATATCACATTGCTGAAATCTTATCACTACATTGTTAATTTGAAACATTGGTGTGTGTCTCTAGTGCTGTAACACATGTTCAAACACTCAATGTCTTATAAGAGTAAAAGAGACAATAAATCTGTTCTGTTTCTTGTTTATGGCTCTCCCTTGTTAGATTGGGTGTGAATGTCAAGTGTTAACAATAAATCAAAGTTGTACATATCTTATGACAGGAAATTCATAGATAACATAATATATATTCATGAATGGCAATTATATTTCACATAACATGATTTGATTTCTTATCATTTATTAACAAAACAGTTAGTAAAATCAGTGCTATGTTTTTAAACTACATAATATTATGTATGTAACACTTACATATAAAATAAACTCCATATTTAGGGCAGCGAAGTTCTCTAGACAATAATGCAATGTTTTCAGAAGTAGGACGTAGAAATACAATGCATTTCATATGCTTTAGATTGTCAAATTTACTTGGGTTGTCTATTCTTTCAAACAGATATACCTCTTTTTGTAATATTTCTGTTTGACTGTACACCATGCTCACGATGCTTGTCTGAAATAAAATTTACGACGGTATTACTTTTAAATAAAAAAATTAAACACGAAACTTTGAACCATCTAAAGTGGGTGGTCACAGAAATTAAGGTCAGAAAAGCTTTAATACCCAAGCAAACTTCGATGTTTATAATTAAAATATTTCTCAGCAATTCCTAAAAATGGAGTAAAAAATGCCAACACATATTTTTTTATAAATTAATAGATATATTGAGGAATAACTCACAGTCTCCTTATCCATAAGAATAACTTTCATGCCTGGACCGCTCTCTTCAGTCATTTTAGTGATATACATCTTTAGTGCCTTTATAACATTCATGGTTTTATCTTTAATATTATTTATCGTATATCGCAAAAATAAATACACTTTTTATAATCCGATCAATACTTTCGAAATCTATTTGTTTTGACATTTGACAAAAACAATCAACGTTTCCGACATTGACATGTGTCAAAAAAAAATATTCTAACTACGCAGCAGACTGTCAAACAAAATTGATCAAATGATAATTGCCCTTGTATTAACACTAATAAATAAATAAAATAATGGAAGTTTAGTTCTTTTATTGATATGTTACCAAGAAAGCACTAAATTAAAATTATGAAAATGAATATGCTGGTAAAATTCTCGATGATTAAATCCGTCAAAGTCAAATAAAAACTCTCATTTCAAGAAGTGCTTATTTTCTTCTATTGACTAATACTAATGATTAAAAATAATTGTTTAACATACTATTATAATTCACTAGATCCATTTTAAAAATCCATTAATTGATTGTTTAAGATTTTTCTTTTCTCGGCGTCTAATTGGTTTAGATACGTAATCGAATGGAATTAACGAATACCCAAGGTTCTGCTAGCGTTTTCCGTTATAACATCAAGAGTAGCGCTTTTCTACAACGTATCCGTATGACGTCAATTACATCACATCACTAGTTATCAACGAACGAAAGGTCGGACGGGTCAGGAGGATCCCCATTTAAGCGGCATATTCCATTTATTATATTAGTATTAAAAAATATTAAAATAAACATATAAAATGTTTTCCCGTGCCCTGAAACCCGTTGCCAGTGTGGCAGTCCAGAATGGCGCAAAATTCTCCACCACATCACAGGTATGATTTTGATGATTTAAGCACATTTTTGCACATTAACTCTTTATACCTAACGTAATATAACAATTCTGAAAATAACTGGTATTAATTACAAATACAAAGATGTTTAATTATTGTTGCAGAAAAACTTTAAAGTGGTGGTGGCGGGTGCTGCCGGTGGTATCGGTCAGCCACTGGCTTTGCTGCTGAAGCAGAATTCTTTGGTGACAAGGCTAGCGTTATACGACATCGCGCCTGTGACCCCTGGAGTCGCCGTTGACCTATCCCACATGGACACACCAGCCCAGGTCACCGGGCACAAGGGTCCAGAACAATTAGCCGCAGCTGTTGAATGTAAGTAACGCTTATATACCTGTTTATATATAAATGTTCAGTACATAGAAGTGTTACATAACGCTTATCAGTGTGCAAGTTGATGTGTCTAACCTAATTTTAGTTTGGGATCTTTGTCAAGGACATTCTGATTATGAAATGTTTAGTATGCAAATGTCAAGTTTTCAAACAATTTTCATTGGAAATAACATTACTGAATAGTAATTTAATAGGTTATAATTAAGTCATATTATATTGTAGAATATAATTACCATAATTTGAATAAATTGATTTATAGTTATGGAGAACACACACTGACACATTTTAATACATATGTATGTATATAAGAATCTCATATAGTTCTTAATGTGTTACAGAAAAGGGTTAAAGATACTCTACACTTTAAATCTATTATGAACTTTAGTATTGTAAATTTCAAGGCTCCTTTATATAGAAATTATTTAGTTACAATTATAAACATAATTGCTATTTAAACGTTAAATCTAACAAATTCAACGTTTGTGGGATGGATTTTAATCTCATTACAGAAAGACTAAAGATAAAGTCATATCTGTTTGCTGATAACAAATAATTTTGTTTTTCCATGATCACACACAAGGTTTATATAATATGTTAGATTCTTTGATAAATATGTTAATCAATTTTTATTAAAATTTACACAATCATGATTAATGCAGCTTATTAGTTACGAGTTATCTTATTCTAGTCTGTACAATGCTCAAAACATGGTAACTCTTAACCAGATTCCAATTAAACTATAAACCATAGATAAACTACAATTTAAACTCAAGTTTATGAACTAAATAATTTTTCTGATAACACTTTTTTGCAAATAACTTTACATAAATTACTAAAAAAGTCAAATATCAATATGGCCACCATGTATAGTATTTGAGGTGCTTCAGTTTACTAAATTAAGCTTCCAATCAAAAAAAAAAAGAAATATTGCAGTTTTTGTTTATTCTCTTAAGGTACAGTATTGTACATTTGTTAATTTATCTTAACCAGGTGCGGATCTGGTAGTGATTCCTGCAGGTGTGCCCCGTAAGCCGGGCATGACCCGTGATGACTTGTTCAACACAAATGCATCCATTGTCCGTGATATAGCAGACTGTGTTGCTAAGAATGCACCCAAAGCTATCATGGCTATTATCACCAATCCTGTCAATTCTATGGTGCCTATTGCTTCAGAAGTACTGAAGAAGGTAAGATATGAAATTTATTTTTAGTATAGACAATGAGTATTTCTGATTATCTTGTTTGACCCTTGGCGAGTGATAAGGACGAAATCTTGACATAGCAATGTGTCTCTTATGGTGATATTTTGATGTACAACATTCATATGAGATTGAATGTGGATAGCTACACAGGTAGAAGACCAAAGATGGATGGATTGTGCGAAAGAGGATATGCGTAAGAAGGGGATAGATTCAGATAGGCAGGGTGATAGAGATGTAGGGGAGTACATACTGTGTCGAACCTCTGTAGAGATAAACACAGGTTGATGAATGTTTCTTCATAAGCAGGAATTGAATTGATTGACGCTTATGAATATAATGATGTGTAAATGACTAACAATGGATTGTATTTCACTGAAACAATACAATGACATGTTTGAATACACCATCAATATAGTGCGGAGACATGAGTATAGATAACAACTTGACTAAATGATAAGTTGTATTGTTTCACTGACATTAAATAATTTTCTTTGACAATTATTTGTACTATGTTTTATTTAATGGATTGTATCATAATAATGTTACTGATATTATAAATGCGAAAAGTTTGGATGGATGGATGTTTGAAGGTATTTCCGGAACGGCTCAATGGATCTTTATAAAATTTGGCTTAGGTGTAGAACATAATCTGGAACAACACATAGTTTACTTATCAAGTTTGTTTCTTATTCCGCGCGGACGAAGTCGAATCTAGTAATAAATATGATTTACACATATTCACTATTTTCATTTCTTTTATGATTTTGTATATTAAAATGTTGAATTTAAAACCTTTCCAAAACTTGTAGGCTGGAGTATATGATCCCGCTAAAGTACTTGGTGTAACCACCCTGGATGTGGTCCGTGCTGCTGCTTTCATTGGAGAGATCAACTGCGTGGACCCCACTACTGTAAAGATTCCCGTCATCGGAGGGCATTCGGGTGTTACCATTATTCCCGTGCTCAGCCAGAGCTGCCCCGCTGTTAATTTGACCGACCAGAGCAAGATTGAGGCACTCACAAAGAGGATCCAGGAAGCTGGTACTGAGGTAAATTGATAAATTCATTTGTTTCGAAATATATCTGTACCTGAAGACTTAAACAAATATATAGATGCATCCGAAACCGCAGATCCTTAGTGAACCATTTGCAGTAATATGATGGTATATTGCCGGTTTATTTGATTTGGTTGTTTTGTACTTGTAGACTTGTTATGTATAAAATAATTACGAGCTTCACGAGTTCCTGAGAAAAACGGCCTTGACAGACAGACGGACAACCGTTTTTTTTCCTTTCGAGGTGTGGAACCCTAAAAACAGATGGCACAATGTATGTAATGTTTGTGACAGGTGGTGAAGGCAAAGGCCGGTGGAGGCTCCGCCACTCTGTCGATGGCGTACGCCGGCGCCCGTCTCGCCTGCGCAGTGCTGCGGGGACTCAAGGTAAGCTATCGCCTATTAACTAAATAATTGTAAATGCCAAACAAGTTCGAAATTATCATTTATCCAGCAAATATAATAAATTTGGAGTGGATAAAAAATACTGTTAAAACATAATCGTCTCGAAAAGTTTAAACGAAAATTAATTTACAACTTCTTAATTATTAATATATGTTACAAAAAAAAGATAGAGTAATATTAACAAAGACATTTCTAATTATATTTATATTTCAGGGTGATTCAGACGCAGTGGAGTGCGCATACGTGAAGTCAGATCTGACCGAGGCGACTTACTTTGCCAACCCAGTGCAGTTCGGACCCAACGGAGTTGAGAAGAACCTGGGCTACGGAGAGCTCAATGACTACGAGAAGGAACTCCTCAAGGCTGCCATACCTGAACTCCTTAAGAACATCAAGACCGGTGAGAACTTCGCCAACAAGTAGACTATTACCAATGAACCAACCAGGATGAAGACGGGAGATTGGAGAATTTGAAATTTCTAGGATTAGAACTATGTCTAGTGATAATAGTGTTAAAATTTATTTTAAATAGGAAAATATACAAAGAAGTAGTTTGGTAATATATATACCATAGTTTTTGGGTTATTGCTATTTAAAATATGTTTTAATGAAATTAAATGGCATTATTCTATTTTAAATTGTTCTTAGTATATTTTGGTTCTTTCCGATGTCGTATGTCTTTAATGTCCTGATTAAAAAGAAAATGGTAGCAAATAAATGTTAGGAAAATCTATATTTACCCTGACTCTTACTATTTATTAAATTATTCTTTCTTTTTATCTGAAAAATATCGAATGTTTGTAATTAGAAGGATTATATTTGCATTTTGCTTTTGTTTATTTAAACTTGTAATGTCTGTGCGGAGGATGGAAGTTATTTTGTAAATAAATTGTTGGCCCCCGTATGTTATGTTGGTATTAAAATACAACAAATAATTGTGTTTTATTTATGACCCAGGCATGACGTGAGGTTTCATTGCAAAAGATCAAACATTAACATCCCCCATCGGAATGTTAAAACTTTGGAAAAAGATCAATGCAATCCTTCGTTTGATTATTATAAAATGAAAAGTTTACTCACATGTCTCTGCTGACTCCATTTACAAGTTTTGTAAGAAATAAAAACAATATTTTAACACTAAAATATTAGCTATATAATTTGCTGAATAATGAACGTATTTTATTGTAAACACGCAAATGAGATTGATTCTCATAAAATTCAATATAAATCTCTACCATGAGGAGCACGAGGTACGCACAGAAGATTGTCACTCCAGTCCAGGACCGGGTGTTCGTTTTCCTGCTCACACGAGGACTTTCCATCTTTGAATACGTCGTTGCTTTGCAATGAACAAATGGAAATTGGCAGAGACTCGAAACTATTTTTACCCAATACTGCTATTAATTATTTAAAGTACGCCATTTGTAGTAACGTTTTTACTATAAATTAATATTTACACACACACTACACATAACATTTGATCCCGCAATCAAATTCGAGAGATGTTACAAAATGAACTGTGAAATACAGAACCGCGTCCCAGTTCCTTGCTTTTAAAACTTTCTATGACGTCAGTGTTGCCATATTCATTCTATATATTTTTTTCAATTCTATATAAAGACGTAACGCGGGTAGGTATATAATAAAAGCGAAGGTAGATTTGCATCTTATTTATTTGATTTGTCCTCCCAAAACTTTGTTTTTGCTTATGTTTGGACTTACAAGGATTATCTTTCTTTCGGCTACTTACAATAACATTACAGTTTTATAAAGAAATCACAATGTGGAGAGTCGCCGGGACGCGGCCGCCGGCGCTCGCCGCGACCTCCCGCCCTCTGCGACACCGACCTGTCTTACATTATTATTATCATCCTTGCAACAGCAGCGATTTATTTAAGGTATAGATACCAGTCAATTACTTAAAAAAAACTATATACATTTAAGGATGAATCAATTAATTAGTTTAAAAAAGCCATATTTTTGCAGTGGTTAATTTTGATATCGGTGTGGTTGCGGAGAGGTCATCAGACGGCATCCGGCGCGCCGCGGCCCGACACACAGACAGACAGGAGCGCAGACACGCGTCGCTCTCTCATAGCCCGCACTCAGCCGGCCGCGTCGGCCGCACTAACTCAAATCGAAATCTCTATCCGTACACTTACAACTAACCTTCTGTATAATTACAAATGCACAGTATGTATACATAATAACCATACACTTTTACAATATGTATATAATTTAATAATCCGTTAACCGTGTTTACATCGTATGTAGCGTTAGGGCTTAGTCAGCGAGCCCCGCCCCGCCCCGCCCACTGCGCCCCGCCCCCGTCCCCGCCCGCACACACTAACAAACAAAAAGGAAAACTATTTACATTAGACGAGAAAGATAAATTCAACTACGCGCATACTAACTAAGGCGGGGGCGGAGGCGATGCGGCGCGGCGGGTGCGGGGCGGGGCGGAGCGCTCGATAAAAATAACTTATACATATGTATACAGACATATATACATACATTAACTTAGTCTCGTCAGGTGGTCGGCCGCAAGCTCAGCGTCTCCTCGTATGCACTAACTATACACTGTACAGGCCGCGTGCCCCCGCCCCCCTCGACCCCTCCCGCCCTCCTCGCCCCGCCCACTGGAAGACTGGATATAGTACACGGTGAGAGCCACTTAGCGCTATGAAGACAATACGATTGTGTGGCAGTGTTCGGTAGCGTGGCGCCGACTGCTTTACAAATATATAAAAAATAATCTAGAAAGTTCGCGAGCCGTAAAACAACAAAATAAATAACAATTTAACATTATCATACTCTCACTATTCGACAGCAGAATCCATTTTACATAAGCGTATTCCGTCTCGCTCGGGTATCGCCCTCCCCCCGCCACTCTCAACGCCCCGTGCGTCCCGCGGGGCGTGTCTCACACAAACACACACACACACACACTCAGTCACTGAGATCACGCGCACAAGTTCATAATAGTCTATCACTTTAATGTCAACGTCATCTCCTGTTCAAACGAAATCGTCTCTGAATAATTAAACTTATCCATTCATCGATTAGTGTCACCGATGCGGTGTGCTGTAGTGGATCACAGAATTTCTTTTGCCTTGACTTTCGGGCGTGTCTTCCCTGCTGTCACCTCGATGCTCTTCTTCTCGATCTCTGTCTTCTTCTTTGTTAATGGTGTCAGTGCGGGAGTGGTGTCCGCGCGCGCCGCTCTCCGCCGCGCCCTCTGCCCTTGTATTCGATGTATTTCGATTGTTTGTTGCCGCAATGTCCATTATGTTATTATCAGTCCGCTTGAGCAGCGTGAAGGCCAGCCGGGGCCCGCCACCCGCGCCCGCGCCCGCGCCCGCCCCCAGCAGCGCGTAAGTAGGCCTGCCTGCACGGGGCGCGGCCGCGGAGGGAGGAGGTCTCCTGAGCAGCAGTATACGCGGCCGCGTGCGGGCGGGTGCAG
>NW_013530970.1:5611761-5612321 GCF_000836235.2 Papilio xuthus | reverse complement strand
GGCGCGCCCACTGTGCTCGCGCTCGGCGTCGCACCGCCTGTAACATACATATCTAATATAAATTATCATATTTTAAAACTATACTCAAAAAACAATATACAAAATGTTTATGTAAAAATAAAAAATAGTTGCGTGACTGACCGTCTGCATTGGTGGCGACGTTGAGGGCGGAGAATGGGTATGCGTAGGCGGTGGGGAAGGCGAGCGGTTTGCCGCGCTCGTCCGCGTCGCTGCGCATCACCTCCACGATGCGGTTGGTGACGTAGTCGTACGCGGTCAGCACGCCGCCCGCCACGCCCACGCCTACGCCCACGCCCACACCCACCCCGCTGTAGCGCCGCCCACTGCTACTGCTTCTGACAAACAAACATTATTAGCATTTATTTTTTCAATGTTTTATTTCTAAAGCTATCATTTCTATAGCGAAGGATAGGAGGTTGCGAGACGTTTACGTACCTGGCATGGTGTGTGTCCGGAGGGGAGACGGGCTCGAGGTAGGGGGCGTGCTTGGGGGCGTCGCGGCGCCAGTCGTCGGATCCCGCCCCCGCGCCTCCAGAGCC
>NW_013530970.1:5608222-5611749 GCF_000836235.2 Papilio xuthus | reverse complement strand
CCCCCGCCTGCATTCTGCACCGCCCCGTAACCCTCGCTGCCCATAGCAAATCTGCTGCTGAGAATATATTTATACAATTATTTTCATTTGCGATTTCATTCATTTTTACATAGTTGTTGGATTGTTGGAATAAGTGACATTTAAATCATTAGTTAATTATTTGTGAGACTAACTTGTGGTGCTGCAGCGAGGTGGTGGGGCTGCAGAAGTCTCGTGTGATGATGTTGGAGGCGAGGTCGCCCAGTTTGATGCTGGTGGTGTGCGCCGCGCTGATCTCTTCCCGCTCCCGTTCTCTTTCTCTCTCCCTCTCTCGTTCTCTTTCCCGGTCGGGCAGGCGGTCCAGGTTGCGGTCGGGCTGGCCGGGTGCGCCGGGCGGGGGTACGCTGCATGTCACGCTCACCGCCTCGTTGTCCCTTAACTTCTGGAACCGAGCCGGTCTGGCCTTAGTGCTCTGTATACTCTTACTCAACTTAATAATAAGTTTATTATAGAATCATTGAACATCCGTTTAACAGAATTGTGTTTCCATGGTTGTGACATAGTAGATATATAAAATTACAAGTTTACAAGAGATATACTCACGGGAAAGCGTTGATCACTGTTCTGATTGATCTGATGGGTGATGATGGCATTGATGAGCGAGGCTGCGGTTAGTTTGCCATCGACAGGCAGGTTGCGTGCGTCCGCCGGTCCCGCTCCCGGCGCAGCCACGCCCGCCGCCACGGCCGCGCCCGCCCCCGCAACACCCACCCCCGCGCCCGCCCCTCCTGCTGAGCTCACCACGCTCGTAGAACAGCTCACTGATGTTCTTCTAAAAAAAATATTATATGTTATAGTATTGCTACAGGTAGTGTGAATAGTATGATAATTTTATCTGTGTTTATACTGACGCGTCCTTCCTATCGAGCATGTGGGCGGCGAGTGCGCGATGTTTGGGCGCACTGTACACCGCCGCCGAGCCCGCGCCTGCACGTCTTTCCTCTGCCCCCGCACCCGCACCTGCGCTGCCGGACTGCAAACAAACATACTTCGGTCAACTTTACTCTTACGTTTATATCTGTGCTGGTAGTTTTAACTCGTGCAGTATGTGGTGCAGCCTACCTGTGGGTGCATATGATGCCTGTCGTGCAGCAGCTGCGCCTGTTGCTGCGCATGCTGCGCGCTCTGCGCATGTTGGGAGTGCTGCGAGTGCGGGGTCTGCGGATGCTGTTGATGTTGGGAGTGTTGCGAGTGTTGTGGATGCTGCGGGTGCTGCTCGATGACGTAATGTCGCTCCGGTATTGTCACCATGCCACCTCTGTAACAAATATGTAATGTAAGTTGTTAGCTATTCTAGATACTTCTAAGTTAGTTTGTTGGGTTGTAAGTTAGTTACGTACCGATCTCTGTTCTGAGTGTTGCGGTCGCGTGCGGTGTCGTACTGCGCCTGCAGAGGACGCCGCTCGCGCTCCGGCGGGTACTGCAGCGGCTGGTGGTACTTCTGCGGCAGCGGGAACTCGCGCTGGGATCTGCAGCACGAATACATATCGCTTAAATAACCAGCAATTGCTATAGTTTACATCTAAGCCAGTCGAATATCCGACTCGAAGGATTTTACTAATACTTGGTTTTACATTCATTTTAAATACTATGTTTTTTTTTATTTTTTAGTGTTATAGCAAAATGTCTTTTAGTGAACAGATATTGTACCTAATATCATGATGTTGTGAATGCTGCTGATGTAACGTATGCTGCTGGTGCTGCGAGTGCTGTTGATGTTGCTGGTGTTGCTGATGCTGTTGGTGTTGCTGGTGTTGTTGGTGTTGTTGGTGTTGTTGATGCTGCTGGTGCAGCTTTGGCTCAGGCTTGGGGTCAGGCTGCGAGCCCCGCGGCACGGGCAGTGCTGGTGCCGCAGACGCTGCGTTCACTAGTGATGTAAACGCCTCGTGACCTGAAATAGGAGAAAATCAGTATAAACTCTTTTCTTTTTAATGAAAATTTATGTTAGGAAAGTTGAAAAGTTGTATATTTACCTGGTGGCGGGTGAGGGTAGCCGTGCTGGTGCGTGTGGGGGTGTGGATGAGGATGGGGGTGTTGGTGGGGGTGGGGGTGTGCGTGCGTATGCCGCGTGATGACGGACACGGCGTCGTGGTCCCGGCGAGCGGGCTCCGCGCCCCGCCTGGCCGCGCCGTGCATCTGCTGCGAGGTGATGAAGTCCGTCAGCATTATCTGCCGCCGCTCCAGGTGGTAGCCGGTGCCGCTGGAGGGCGCGTTTGAGCCGCTCGTTGACTGCAAACAAATTATTCCTTTTGATTTCTAGAAAATTTACAAGTACCGTATACTTATGAATAAAACAGTATCCGACGTACCGTGGTAAACTGTGAGGGTGACTGTGGGCGTTGCTGCGTGTAGTATGCGCCGGGGCTGCGCCGCTTGAAGTATGTGTCGAAGGGTCGCTTGTCGGGGGCGTGGTGGGGGCCGAGGACGGGCGTGCCCGCAGTGATGGAGCCCGGCTTGGGCTCGAAGCGCTCCGCGAGCGGCGTGCCGGCCGTGATGGAGCCTTTCGGGTTGCCCTTGGTGGGCGTGCGGGCCGGGAGCGCCGCCCGCGCCGCGCCCTGACCCTTCGCGTACAGCGTGGGCGACTCTCTCTCCGCCGCTCTGTACGTGTACTCGCTCGGGGTCCGACAAGTCTGCTGACAAACACATGTTAAGTCAGATATGAAGCACTCATTTACTATCAAGTTTTATTGTTTATGTTTATTAGTATAAGTAGGTACCGGTTTGTTGGGATGCGTGAAGGAGTCTATCCTGGGTCGCTTGACGCTGAGGTCCAGCAGGGGCTCGTGTCTCTGGTCGTGTCGTTGGTCGTGCCGCTGGTCGTGTCGCGGGTCGAGGTCGCGCCTCTCGAGGCGGTCCTCTGGCGGTGCCAGCGGCATCGGCAGCGGCGTGATGGTGGCGGGGCGGTGCGGGGAGCGCGGCGAGCGGGGGGAGCGGGGCGCCTGCGACACGTGCGACAGCCCGTGTGCGTGCGCGTGCGCACCGTGACCACCCACCACTGTCAACGTCGCCAGGGACTCGTGCGGCGGAGGCTGTAAATGTTAGGTTTATATAGCTCTCAATGTATAAATCAAAAGATGTTATCATTTCCGGAAACATTGCCTCGAATCATTAGTATATATTAGTTACCTTGGTAGTGTGGGTGGTGTGTGGGGGAGCGTGCGACGTCTGCGGTGGAAGGTGGGGCGGGCGCACGTTTTTCAGCAGGCTGACCTCTATCATGTTGAGCACCACGTCGCGCACAGTCATCGGCGCCGAGGCAGAGGACGCCACCGCCTGCACAACACATTCACTCTTGTATACTATACTCTATTTGTAATAATTGGTTAGAATTTGTATATTATAGAACATGCAGCAGCAGTTACGATGAAGCTACGTGTATAACCTTGGCGGCAGGAGCGTCGTTCTCCTCGTCGGCTGTCTCAGTGGCGGAGGAGTCGTACTCGTCGCGGCGATGTCTGCGCGGTGCCACTGCATCAGTGCGCGGTCCT
>NW_013530970.1:5607697-5608010 GCF_000836235.2 Papilio xuthus | reverse complement strand
CGAGGGCTCGCCCAGGGCGGGGCCCTCGCCCAGCGCGTCCAGACGCCGCGTGATGCGCTTGAAGCACGCCAGGCAACACTTGCTCAGGTCCGATGGAATTTCTATAAAGTTTTACACATATTTTTATACCCGGTCTTGAACAAAAATATGCCGGAACAAAAGCACATATTTGGTTATCAACAGTAAAACATACGGAATTCGTCGAGCAGCGGCCTCTTCAGTTCCGGGGTGAGGTCGTGCCACCGCGGCGGCAGGTGTCTCAGCCTCTTCGCGCGGCCGGTGCAGGCGGGCACGAGGCAGCGGCTGCGCCTGG
>NW_013530970.1:5194734-5607510 GCF_000836235.2 Papilio xuthus | reverse complement strand
CGCTCGTGCTGGTGATGGTTATCGTCGTCGTGGCTATCGATGATGAGGGCGTCACTGTTCGTTCTATAACAGCTGTCAAAGAGAGAAATCATCTATGAATACATACGTAGGTATGTATGGGATGGTAAACATAAAATGTAACGAACAGATAAACATGTGGTAAACAGAGTTAAGTTGATCCAAGTTGATTGATAAATCGCAGAGGCGCGTTAAGTTGGGCGATACGTGCGGGGCGAGCGGGGAGGGCGTTCGCTCGTGCAATATTCAGGCTCGCGTTGGGCGGCAATTTGCAAACTGTAGCAGATTAACCGGCAGATTTGGTCGGGCTGCTCCGCCGGCGCCATTGCACCATACATTATTTATTGTTAAATCTGACGGTAAACTGTTTTGTGCGATAGATTTTAGCTCCGCGCGCGAACAAAATGGACTGTTAATCTATTATTTAATCCACTAGCAAACAAGCTTCAGTAGCGTATTATCAGATTTTCGTAACGCGGTTTTTGAATTATTTATTAACATATTTTGCTGAATCATTAAAATAGAAATCCTAAGATTTAAATAACATTTACCATTACCTCGTTGACGTAAATAAATACGATAGACAAACTAATAAGTCTAAACTGCATAACGCAGAGTTGCTTCCCAGAATACACAAAATTACCTCGCTCAGTTAAACTCTGATTCAGTTTAACTAATAACTAACTTCCAAGTTTGCTGCACATTGTTTTACTTGCAACGAATTTATTTGAAAACAAATAAAGGAGTTTCGCTTTAATCGTCAGTTTCAATAAGCACACAAAAAGAACAGTATTCACGCCAAAATTGGCGGTTTCGATATAGAAAAATTCGACTGTGCTGTAACTTTTTGATGTATGTATGGATGGATGTTCCTTAGAAGGTATTTCTATGACAAGCACTCTAGAAGAATCTGGCAGAACATAGGCCACTATCTTTCTTTATACCGCGCAGACAGAGTAGCATGCAACAGCTAGTTTTATATTAAAATTATTTTTTTTTTAAGTTTATTCGTTACAAACAAAAATACAATTTTTTCCTTATTATAATATTAGTGTAGATGTAGTTAACACAGTGTTCTGTGTATCCTCCTAATTGGCCGCGGTTTGCGATTCTCTTTAACTGACAGTAGAGCGTCGGCTACTGTCGATTAATCTACCCAATTACAGATATTTGAACAAGCACTAATTGGATCTGTTCGCGGACCGCTTCTGATTACTCTGCGTATAATTCAGGGGGATTTAACGTTTCGTCGAATTGGCGCCCAACGTGGGACCGAGTACAGCTAAAAATTTTTCATTTAAATATATTTTAAACTGTCGTGATTTTATAAATTAATTTAAGTTAGTAAGCCTATAATCATTTTTATACAAGATTTTATAATTCGGATCTATATATCCAGAGAGTTTCAGGAAAATGGAACAGTAAAGTTTATTTTATCATGTTGATAAACGTCAAATACTTAAGAAATCAGCTGTCGCCCGCGACTCCGTCCGCGCGGAATTAAAAAAACATAATTAGTAGCCCATGTCTTCTACCAGACTATGTTCTATATGTATGCCGTTCTCGAAATACCTTCTAACAAACATCCATCCAAACATTCGCATTTATTATATTAGTAAGATATTTTTTGTGTTCAATCAACTTATCTCTATGTAAATTGTACGTTAAAATATAGTCCTACAGCCGTGTCGCTGTGGTGACATAACGTCGGATGTGACAATGTTTGTCGGTGCTGTAGAGCGTGACAATTTAACGAGCAGGTCTGCGGGCTGCGGGATGCGGGCTGCGGAGAGCGTGTTTGCAGACAGGCGCGCGGGCAAACACGAGGGAGACATCTAGCAGATTAAACGAACGCTTTACATTCGCTTTGCATCGCCTCGCCTCGCTTTGTAGAATAGTTTAGTCAGATATATTTATTTGCATTGCCTTTAGGTGCAATTGTAAAATAAATTCAATAAATACTTTTTCTAATATATAGAATAATAATAACTATGTTTGGACAAAAAGTAGTTTTTTTCTTTTATAATTTAATGGCTTTGCGTTATTTATATATGAAATTGTTGCACTTGTACCGATCAGACTCGTCTGTCGTCAAGTGTAGGGAATTTGGGCAGATGATTTGGTATTCCGTGTGAGCGTGACGAAGCGGGATTAGCGGGACAACGAGACAGCGGGACAGCGTGACGGCGGGACAAAGCGGGCTTACCAGCCATCACGCCAGTTTAAGTCCGGTGTTGGGACCATTAGCCGATCACGCTTGTAAATATTTTATTATGGGTTATTATTTTAGTTAATTTATAATTTTAATAATAATAATTAAATGTTTTACTGTGGGTTTCTGAAACCAAAATATCTATATAAAACATATCGTCAGCCCTGTCATTATCTTTGACAAAACAGAGATAAAAATGTTTTAAACGGAAACTTTGGAATCAGAAACCCACGGTTAATTATTTCTGGATTCTATTAACACGTTGACGGACAGTAGGAACAAGCGAAGTTCGAAAATTGACACTATATGTTTTTGTGATTTTTAGAATGTTAGAAGTATAGTTTTACTCTTTCTGCTTAAATAAACTTAATTTTGATTAATTTAGTACCTTTAATTAGGTTGCGGCTATAACCGTCATGGCGCCAGCGGACTCTATACACTAAGTGATAGGACGATATATAACAGGTGAAATATGAACTTCAACCTAAAAAGATGTTTTCAAAACACGACACTATGCTTCTACGTATACGCCAGTAAGTGCACATTTGTGCTGCTATAGCCGTAGTGTCTAAAAACGACCGTTTCGTTTTGGACGGCTATAGCAGTCATGCCACATTGTGAACTTCGCTTTGACGGCTATAGCCGCAATTGTCCGTCAACGTGTTAATATGTTTATCAATGCTATAAATAAAGAATTAACAGAATGTCTACCAATGAACGTCTAAATCAATAACTCCAATATCAAAGTAGGGTTTTTTTTAATATAAAATTGTGATGTCTTCCTAGGAGAACAGCCGTTCAATACGACCAGTCTCCCGTGGGACAACGATAGATAGAGCGGGAAGGAATACTCAAATCATTGCTGACAAAAAAATGCTTTGAATAAAAAAATATGATTACGTTTGCTTTAGTATTTTGATTAGCAAGAAATCGGAACTATCGTTTAATTTAGTTTATACTGCTTTCTTGTAGCTTTAGGTCTTGTATCTAGATTTTAAATTATTCGTACATACTAAAACTTTATCATTTAGTGTCTAGGTTTTAAACAATACCTATAAAGAGATTGTGTAATATTAAACGGCCGAGTTTTGTCCCTGATGTCGTTTTGTGCAAATTTTCTTTATAGCCGTTTGTGAATTTTATTCTGTCAGATTTTTAAAGAGAATATTTATGTGAGCAGAGTACGGGGGAGTTCGTTCTGGGATGATTGTTATACATTTTTAACGTGCTTCGTCAACTTTGTCATTCATTCAGTTTGCGTTCAATGATCGTTGTATGTGATTAATGATTTAAATGAAATAAGACATTTTTATGTTACGATTTGAATTTGACCATTTTTTATTTTATACGTTATTCTGCTCCATGGAAATGGCTAGGCGCTTTGAGTAATGTAATAATAATAAAGCAGCCGAAATTAATTTAAAATAGCAGTAAGGGAAGCATAGTAAAAATGAACAAGATGAAAGTTAACCCGCGTTGTATAGATTTAGATTATATCTACGTGAACAATTTCAATGATGAAATGTTAAGTACACGAACAGTTTCTTACGAGGGTTTGTTTTGTATGAATTGTTAATGAGCGCGGTCACCCGGCCCTTTGACCGCCCCCCTCCGCCCGCCTCCCCGCACACACCCCGTGGTACGTCACACCACAATTTCACAATTCTGCTACTTTTATTAAACTTATTTAAATTAATATTTGGTTGTTCACATCGCTCGTGCAATGTTCGATGTAAGCAATCACCACCAATAACCGAATTAAATATAGATTAACAATGTATTTTCGGACCGAATCGGACATCAGTTACAAAAGTAAACAAATCCGTAATTAAATCGTATCATCGTATCGGGCGCGCGTATATAAATGTTGTGAGCGAGGGCGGGCGGGCAGTCGCTGAGCGACGCCCGCCGGAGGATGTTGTCCCTGTACCGCGCGTGGCTGGGGCCGAGCCCGTGCGTCGCGCGGCCTGCGCCCCCGCCTGGCGCGCACCGTCCCGTGCCGCGGCGCGCCAAAGCACCTTCGCCCTCCCCCCCACCACCGCCATCTCCCACGCCCAGCTCCACCACATCGAGTGAGCTGGACGTGGAGCGCATCGAAGCGCCGGAACCCCCGAGGCGGGCGAGCGGCGCTGTGCTGGACGTGGCTTCGTGCGACGGCCCCGTGAGATTCAGCCGAGTTCTGAACGCCGCGTGGCGGGAGGCGGGCGCGGGCCGCGAGTGGGCGTGCCGGCACCGCAAGCCGCGCGCTCCGGTGCACTACTACCCCTGCAAGACCTGCGGCTGCAAGTTCCCCTCATACTACTTCGTGCACAAGCACCGCAAGCGCTGCCACGGCGAGGAGGTGGAGGAGCACAGGGAGCGCGAGGAGCCCTCCACCTCCGCCGCTGCACCACAACTAGAGGGATAACGTGGCCTTGTCGCGTCACTATAGGTTAATTTAATTATATCATTGTCATTGTTAAATAAATGTTTAATTATTTTAATTTGTTTAATTTCATTGTGAAGTGTCTTTCAAATAAAAAAATAGAAGTTTTATTAAAGTGTTTTTTAAACTAAATTAATTAGAAACAAAACAAAAAGACCAAATAATTTAAAGACATACTCCTTGAAAAGTATTTTAAGGTATTTGTAAAGTGATTAAATAATAAAATACGTGGTAAAAAGTGTTGCGATGTTAACGAAAAGTTTAGTTATGTGTTCGTTATTACTTTTGAAACAAACTTTTAATTCTTACTCAAACTTGATACAATTGCTTATTATTAATACCATAAATACCAGATATTTAAAGCAAAAAACCATGTGAATAAAAAAAATTGATTTTTTTTCCAATTTTTTTAACAATAACTTGCAGTAATTCACTTTACAGTTACATACCATTGAGTTTTGTTTCACTAAAAATAAAATCCTAACATCAAAATGTGAAAGAAGTTAAAAGTTTTATTCTATTTGTTGGCTATTTTATTTAATTACATCGACTAATTACAAAGATCACAACACGACAAGTACAAGAGATCTTTGTGTAACGAAGTTAGAAAATGAACAAATGCACGAACAAACTTAATAAAAGTTAAAGACGTTAAGAATTGTCAATTTTCAAAGTGAACGCGTGATGATTTTTTTCGGAGTATTATTCGAAGAGTCCACTTCTACTCTCAATCCTTTCCTTTTAAGAAAAAGGTGGAAAGGGAGACGACTAAATTAGGCCTCCGGGACCTACACTCATCAGACGAAACGCGGACTAGCTTCCACTTGAGGCGTGTCTTCTAAAGGTATACTAGTAACTTGTCCCAGCTTCACTTGGTTTTAAATACTAATTTTTTACAGTATTAAAGTGTTTTATTGTAGCTTTTAGATATTTTAGATGAGACCTAAGTGGAACATGCGGCTAACTGACATCGCCAAAATAACGAAATGATCGCTACCTATAGACATCTGTAATAAAATAAAAGGTTGCTGATGCGTTGCCTAGTTAGGACAGAGAAAAGATTGTACATAAATCCCTTTTGACACATTCCCTCCCCTGCCAAAAACACTTCGTTAAAATGTCGTATACGATATTCTTCAAGATGTAATTGGTAGCACTGACCAGGCTCAGGTGTGGGTGTGGGCGGGGGCTGCGTGGGCGTGGGCGGCTGCGGCGTGGGCGGCGCGCTGCTGCCCGCTGATGTGATCGGGCATGCTGCGGTCGGGCAAGTCACCGCAGTCGGGCAGGACGCGGTGGCTGAACACGATGTCTGCGAGACACAAGCTTTTAGTATTACGAGTCACATAACAATGCACTAACCGTGGGCTTCTGAAACCAACATCCCGTATATTGTTAATAGGTCTCAGAAACCAACAGATCAATCGAATCAATAAATTAGACAGAGTAGAATGAGATTGAGTTACAAATACACTTACGGTGATGACTCCCACGCTGGTGACAGTCGATGTAAAAGTGGGCGTGCTGGCCGGCGGTACAGTGGGCAACGGGACCGACGCCAGTGACATCTCAACCACAACTTGACTGTCTGACTTCGGACTGGCCGCATCCGTCCCACTTGAACACGTGCTGGTTGTCACGCTGGTGGTGACTGGCGCTGGACTGGTCGCCGGCGTGTCACCCACGGGTGTGACAGTGATCGTGACAGTATTGGCTGCACTTGTGTTTATGACAGTACTGACAGCACTGCTTGTACTCGTGCTTGTGCCTGTACTTGTACTGGTGTTTGTAGTCGCGGCTGTACTTGTCGCGGTGCTTGTGGTGGTAAAGGGCTGTGTGGGCGCGGAGGGCGCGGATGACGCGGGGGGTGGTGACGGCGGTAATGGCGGTGTCCGGTTCATTTCTGGCCTGAAGGATACACAGTTATATTAGTATTGAGAGTTTATCACACTGCTGCACTCATAGTGGGTTTCTGAGGCAAAAACTCTGTTTTAATTATATTGTTATCTCTCTCTCTTATGGTGTCAGAAAACAATGGTCTAAGATTCCTTCGTTAAGAAGTAGATATCTGATATTAAATCTACACTTAAGGTCTCCCTAGACTGTGTGACCGTTATTTTTTATTTCGAATCTTTGATTATAAATTCAAAAATCAAATGTCGACTCTTGTACTAAAAGCACTTTTATCTCATTACTTATTATATTATTCGATAATACGTCTTTTAGAGAGTATAATCTAAGGCTTTTTCATTTTATAAAAGTGAATTTATTTATCTTATGAGCATCAAATATTTTTTGCGTACTTAAATATCGTATTTTTAAATAAATATTAAATTTTTTAAACAACCCGAGGAGGGGTGGGTTGGGGTTACTTTGACAAATTTACATTGTAAGTTGGTTTAGTAGAATTATAAAAACTTTACAGTTTACAACGGTTACCGAACGTATCTTTAACAGTTGGTTTCTGAGATCAAAATCTCTTTCTTATTCTTTTTGACAAAACCGAGATAACAATAAGTTTTAAACGATTTTAGTCTCGGAAATCCACGGTAAATCAGCTAATAAATTAGTGATGTCGGCATTATATTATAAAACGTAATTGTTATGTAGAATTTGTTTTGTATACTCTACATTGAAGTGAGTAAAAAACTTTTAATAAAATTTAAGCGTCATCCCGGGTGTAACGAAGTCGCGTTGCGGGGTTGAGCCGTGTTGGATGGATGGATAATTAAAAGAGTGGCGAATTGTGCTAATTATGTTTACCGTGGGCCGCTGCAGCCCTCCCCGCACCCCCCACAACCCCCGGGGGCGCACTCATTTGTTTGCGATTTAACTCAATGATTAACAATGTACTAACTTGACGAATTAAAACTGTGATTAATTTATATTTTTAATATTATTATAGCATTTTAATAATAAAAAGGGTTGGTAGAGTAGACTGTAGAGTCCCATAATTATAATAGTTGACCCTCATGGTGTGTTTTTTGCAATAGAGGTGATATTTTCAAGTATGCCAAGTCACAGCTTGTTACGTAAATACGAAAACGTAAAAGAAGCTGGGAGTTAGGGTAAGACATAAGGTTTCATAACTATTTAAGGAAAAATACTAACACTTTTAATGCCACTACACTGTAAAGTGTACTCACACGAATCAGTGGCATTGAAAGTGTTAAATATAATTTTATTTTTTACAACTTATTTATCTCTGCCGAGTCTGTTTTACAGTGGCGTTGTACAACAGAGTTGGGCGTATTTGTATATCATTAAAATTGGGCCAATTAAAACGAGCCGGGTAGTTATCGCCGGGGGCGGCAGGGTTGCGAGCGAGCAAACACGAGCGATTTACCCCGGGCACAGATTGCAAGCGATTTATGATTTTACAACTTCTATTTAGTCATACTAAATACACATAAATTATCTATATTTTTTATTTATACTACTATTTATATGACCAACATTTGGTGTGTTAACAAAATTTTTATATCATAACTTAGCTGTCCTGCGACTTCGTTTGTGAGGAATTAAACTTAATTAGTCGCGTGTGTGTTCTTCAAGATCCATCCATACATTCCAACATTAGCATTTATAATATTAGTAAGTTGGTCTACTTTGGTATAATATTTTAAGGATGCCAAAAATCCTTTTTGTTCAAAGATAAATTAATTTAACTCGCAACATAATTTAATATAATTTTGACTAATTATAGTTTTCAGGGAGTAATTCAATAAGAAATCAGGTATAGCAATCAACAAATACGGCAGCGTCGTAATGGAAATGAACAGGGAGAGAGAGACAGTTATTGGCCTCGGGAAAAACCAACAGTTTTTTTTTGTTAAAGCCGTGTTCCTCTCTCGATCGTTGCTTTTAATTAAGGCAATTAGAAAGATGGGCCGGCGCGGTGTTTGCGTAAAAATCTAAACAAGCCCCGCCACCAGGAGCTGATAGGGATGTTCTTCATATCGATAATCTACAGATAGATGGAACTTGAGTACTATAGATCTTAAATTATAATCCAGACAAAATAACAAGCCTATTTGGAAGTCCGTTAAATTATGATTACTAGACTTTATAGCAACTATTAAATTGTGCGAGTTTTTTTCTATTATTTGATAGCGCAAAGTAAGCTTTTTCACGGAATTTATTCATGTTTAATGTACATTGTAATCATACACGCTTATGTTGAATTGAAATACGAATAAAAAAATCATTTGTTTAGTTTTAAATTTGGCTATAATATGTTTTTATCGATACGCGTACCGTACGATACGAGACGTCCTTAGCGCAGGATGATTCCCGCGGGATCCGTGCGCAAATAATCACGGGAGTGATTGTCAACACACGCACGAATATCGCGCCATTATTATTCTATATTTTCTTTATGAACTGTACACAGCACGCCCCCCAGCTCCCTACAACTCCCCGCAGCACGCGGGAGATGTCTTCAGTATTGAAATAATTGGTAATTTATTGCTTATATTACGATTGAATAAATTTGATCAATATATAAAGTTATATAAAGGAGTGAATTTCCATGAAATATATTTTCAATACTGAATATTTGAATACGCTTACAGTTTGCCTTTCATTTGTAAACGAATTTTGTTATTTAATTTAATATGGATCTTAAAGAATTTTACGTTCTAGAAATTATAAGAGTGGATTTTCATTGTTAAATGTCCATCAATCTATTTTTTTTTATGTAAAATATTAGCAGATTTTTATGCATTTACTAATAATTCTTTAACCATTCCAACTAAGCTCTAGGCTTGTGCTAGGATATGGTTTACGACAATAGTCTAGTGGCGGCAATATTAAAAAACCAGTTAACATGTTTTGATAACAATGGCAGTCGGATTTCACGGTTGCAATAAAAAGATCGTAAAAAGATCAACAATAACTAGAAGAGATGTTGTTATTGATAAGTTTAATCTTTATGCCAATACAATATCTTACAATTTTAAAAGTATTTAAAGCAATTACCATTTCATTTCAATAAAATTGACAGATTCTTATAAAGTAACAAAGACGAAGGGAATTAAATGTAAAAAAAAAGTTCTGAATAATAAAATATTGGAGATGAAAAATGTAGGAAGTGAAGTCATAAAGTCGAGTGGCTGGCAAACAACGTAGCTGGGGCCCAGGTTTGCTTGCGAATAACCCGTTACTGTGAGCCTTTTCATTATTTTATTAAGATTAGATTTAAAATATCTTACCAAAAATAAAAGGATTGCGTTAAAATCACGTTGAACGGGTAAATTTAATACGTTTTTAGAAAATAATCTACTGTTAATTGAAGAATGGGGATGATTTTGATTGTTTGTTTGTACGCGATTATCTCATGAAATCGGATTAGAATTTTTGTATTTTCTTTTGACCGTCAAATAATTAACTAAGGTTTTAGGCTATTTAATAATACGCTAGTTTCCTAAGGGTACATAGCGAGCTTTTTAATATCTCTAGTTGGCTATATATGAAGAATTAATGTTAAAAACTTGAATAAAAGCTATGTAAAGATGTAATTCCATTCCATTCCCTAAATGAGCAAACAGAGAAAATTTTAAAATTCTACAACTCGAGAGAATAAGAACGTAACGCGATTTCTTATCCATTCAAAGACATACAACTGGCAATGCAAACAAGATAAAACTCCCGGCCACAGAGTTCGCGAGTAAAAATTAAACGCTTTCATTTGAAGGGTTCCGTACAATAAAAACTTTATTTTTTATTACATTAACTACGCAACGCATATGCAATTGCGTGTGTCTATGGGCAACGGTCACTTCGCTATTTCAGCGATTTCAGGTGGTCGCTCGCTCGTTTGCCACCTTATGATATAAAAAAAAACTACCACATACAGTCATTTAATGAGTAATTAAACAATCGTTTAGTATAGATTTTTGTACTAAATATAAATTAAAGATCTCCATTAAAAAAACCTTATAAAAATTAAAGAAAAAAAGGTAGCAAATATCTGCTTACATCCAATACGTTTCCTTTCCCAACTTGGTCCCTTTCTATACTTTCCTTATAATATATAATATTGTATGAAATAATTGCGGAACCCTAAGCATTCAATTTATCTTAGATCGGTGAATAATTCATATCTTATGTTGACATGACGTAATTAAAAAGCTCGCGAGACTCCGCGCTGCAAGACTCGCCGATACATGTTTGTTCACCCCACCCCACCACCTGCCCCCATCAATGTACCATTTCGATGTTATTGATGTTTCATTTATTTGTATTCATATTTATAAGTGAATTTATATTTTATTTGTTTTATAGATTTATTTGCTGATTTCTTTATCATTTAAAACAGCGTCTTTTTAAGTCAATCTATTTTTTAATTACTATATTTATTATAAAATGTTCTGTATCCTCTCTATAATGTAATGAAGTGAAGTTAATTTTGATAATATTCGAATATACATATAAAAATATTCAAAAAAATACATTTGTAATTCCAACCAATTCAGCCCAATTTCCAAAGTTTTTTTTCTCGTAAATTTGTGTTTTTAATTTTTTATACAGTTTTATGGCCCACATTATCTTTGAATTGTTTAACAATACCAGCAATAAAATATAATTATATAAGATATAATTTCCTAATTAGCTGTACAGAGGGGGAACGCTGCCAGTATCCTCGGGACCTTGCCTAAAGGGACTCCTTTTATTAACATATTTTAGTTAATTATTCGTTTTTTTTTTTTTTAATTTTATTTTATATCATAGATTTTAGAGTTTATGTATTCATAGAAATAAGGATGTAAATAAATAAATTTAATATTTCCTAATATGAAATAACCACACAGGGCCATAAATGTGACACATACCCTTTTTTTTTTTTTTTTTTTACCCTACAGAATACCCTACAGAAACTTGTACTTATAATAAGACTTACCTTGCGGGATGTGTTGGCTGCAGCAATTGTATGGAGTGCGGCGAGGGCGGGGACTGTATGGACTGCAGCCCCTGCATATGCATGGTCTGCATGTTTATACCCTGCATGTTGATCTGGTCCCCCATGATGGAGGTGTCCGTGCACTGCATGTCCTGCATCATGGGCGCGTGCAGCGAGTGCATGTGCATGTCCTGCATGTCCTGCAGCTGCAGCTCGCCCTCCGGCCCCAGCTGGCCCAGGTGCATCGGCTCCGGCTGCGGGGGCACGGGGATCATGTTCAGCTGCTCCGGTGTCATCTCCTCTACGCACGCCTCCTTTGAATCTGTCGCTCGAGCTGATGTTCCTGTACAGAGAAATGTTTTTATAGAACTTCGTAGATAATGGAAAACGCGAAATTCATCGTAATGGCAAAGCGACTGCTGCTCATAGACATCCAAACTGCAGCATTGTCAACCTTCAATCGACGGAGGACAGGTCGCACAGTATGAAGATATTTCTCCTTTCATATGCCGTCCCCTTCTTCCCATCCTTTTCTATGTAAAAGAACGGGTGGGAAAGAGTACTAAAATTAAGCCTCCGGCAAACACACTCGTCAGAATACATGGAATTGCTTCCACTTGAGACATGTCTTCCGCTGTTGATGTTGTTGGCAAGTAACGGGTGAATGTGTGAGGGCGATGTTTGTATGTGTATGCACCTTGTGAGCGCTGCAGCCTGGTGAGCACTCCGGAGGGCATCTCGGGTTCAGGGTTGGTGCGGGGCGGGTTGCGCGTGGAGCGACGCTGGCGAGGTTTGCGCAGCAGCTGCTTGTAGTTCTTCGCCTTCTTGGACAGGTAGTAGAACCTGCCGCAATCATACATCTACTGACAATAACTCCACAATACATACATATGTATGTATGGCATGGCTCCTTGCGATTGTTGTATGCACATATTGCTAATAATTGTATTTATTTTTATTTTATAAATGTATAACACTTTAAAACTATATTTTATGTGACTCTGTCTGTGAATTTAAATAGTTAATTAATAGTGTGTTTTGTTATATCAGGCTATGTTCTACATCTATGCAAAATTTCATTAAAGTCCGTTAAGCTGTTACGCACCTTTCTAACAAACATCCATCCATCCATACATCAAGACATTCGCATTTATAATATTAGTAAGATATGTTTTATATGTGAAAAATATTTTAAATTTGGTTATTTCTATGGTAAGATCTTCATACATCATCTATCAACTATTAACCCTTAATAAGAAGAAATTTTTCGTAGCAAAAAAACAGTTTTTTTTACTTAAGTAATTTTCTCTAAACTAGTTCGAAAAATTTTTTTTTATTAGTTGTTCGTCACAATGAACACCATCGAATTAAGAGTTAAGAGACTGTGTCATCAGTAAAAATCTTTAGCATTTTACTATGAGAAAGCAATAAAAACTTTGTTTTCAATTAAACAGTTACCGGACGCAATCCTTGACGGTCTTTCTGGGCAGAAAGGAGGCGATCTGTCCGAAGTTCTTGGGATGCTGCAGATACTTCTCCCGGAAGAGGTCGCGCTCTGCTGGAGACCACACGTTGCGCAGCTGCAGCTCCTTGTGCTCCGTCTCCATGTCCATGCACCGCACTGCACAACATACACACAGAAAATTATCGTTTTAGCAAGATTTTTTTTTATTTATTAACAGTTTATTTCTTATCTTACTAATATTATAAATGCAAATGTTTGAATGTATGGATAGATAGACGTTTATTAGAAGGTATCTCCAGAATGGCGCCTCGAAACTCAATGAAATTTGGCACAGATGTAGGACATAACCTAGAACAACATAAAGACTCTATTAACTAAATTTTTATTTTTAGTTGGCTTGTATAATAAAAGAATCTTACAGTTGGTGAGTACAGCGGGTGTGCCGGGTTCCCTCATGAGCGGCGGCACCACAGTCAAGGACCTCATCTTCTTGTCCTCGTGCTCCTGCTCGTGTAGACCGTCAGCTATCTCCTCCAGCTCCGCCTCAGACTTGACGCGAGCTCCCAGCCTGTTGAATCTCTCCCGCTCCTCGCGTTGTTTGCGCAGCTCCGGGAACACCTGAGGAACAAAAACAACATGAAACAAGGGAACAAAAGTAAGATGTATGTTTCTTGTTTCCTTCATCATCATTATCATCATCATCAGCTCACTATATGTCCCCACCGAGGGGCTCGGAGCCTACCCTAAGTTAAGGGTGATTAGGTCATAGTCAACCACGCTGGCCAAGTGCGGGTTGGTTGACTTCACACATATCTTTGAATTTCTTCTCAGATATGTGCAGGTTGCATCACGATGTTTTCCTTCACCGTAAGAAACCTTCTTGTTTCCTTGCAAAGAGATAATATGAAATAGAAGACGATTAACCGTTGATAAAATATTATTAGCTTTGTTATATTTTTAAATTCTTATTTGTCAACTCTAAAACACTTTAAAACTCTATAAACTCTTTATAAATGTACACAATGTAACATTCATACAGACAAACAGTAAGTTTCTGAGACTGTCACAGAAATGGTTTTTTTTTACGTTTTATAAGCTAGCGCTTAACCACGATCCCACCTACTGTTAGTGGAGATTTAGTCGAAAGATGGTACGCGCTAGCTTAGTGTCTATTCTATAATAATGACAATATGTTTTATACAGAGATTTTGATTTCAGAAACTCACTATTAGTCATTCAAGACAATGATCTTAAGGTCTTATATCTAAATAACTAAATATCTAGTTCTAGGAATGTCTAAGTGAATTCATTGTATGTTAAATGTTTAAAGAGACAAGATATCACTAGATGAATATATTAAATTGTTCTAGATTAGTTCCACTAAACTTAACAATAGTCTTTTAGTTTTGTATTCAAAGTGACTCTAAAACGCAGACAAAATAGTAATACATTTGAAAATAAATTGTCTTTCTGTCTTTACAGCGGGATATTTATGTACTTTTAAATCTACATAGTAAGTTTGGTTTGTAATTTTGTAAAAAGAGATAAAATTCAAACTAATAATTAATTCTAATAACAGATTTTTTGTTTTTCAGATGCTTTAATTGCGATTAGTTAAAAAACTAGATTAAAAATGTTAGAACACCTGATATAAGGAATGCTTTCATCATCATCATCAGCTCACTATACGTCCCCACCGAGGGGCTCGAAGTCTATAAGAATACTTTAAGATGGTGTATTATTTGTTATTTTGAACTTATCTTCCCGGAATCGTTTATAAAATTTTAATATGTTAAGTTTTATTTTGTTCCCCGAAGTGTCTGCATACCTTCTCAAAGAACTCCCTGTTTCTTGCGTCCTTAGCTTTCCTCTTCTGGCTCTGTTCTATCCTCTCCACCCTGCGCATCCACTCCGCTGCCCGTCTGCTGTACTCTTCAGCTAATGCATCTTCTTTCTGCAACCGTACATACATTATATTATACTTTGTATTGAAACATTACAATACACTAATTTTATTAAATTGATTTTAAACAGAACTATTAAATATTTTCACAGAACCTTCGAAAGCTCTCATTTTCAGAAGAATTTATAGGATAGACCACTAGATGGCGTTCACATTCATATAAAGCAGCGCCATCTTTCGGTCGAGCTTGTAACCGAAATGAAAGTACAAAGAAATAAGTGAATCTTTAAGAAATCAAATTTTATATGAACATAACAAAATAATCCGCCTGTAATTTTACTAACGAGTTCCTGAACTCCTTTGTAAAATTTCAGGCGGATAATCATTGTATATTTTTTTAAATCTGTTAGTAAATTCAAAAGCAATAATGTTACCTTTTCAGTCTCAAGTTTTATCCTGCGTATGTGTTCTGAGAGTCGTTTCCTGAATGTGCGGTGTTTGCGCAGGTTCTCGTGGTAGACCTCAGTGTCCTGTGGCTGGTTGTAGAGCGGGTACGACAGCGGCGGGCCCAGGTGTACCAGTGAGGAGTGCGCCGCGCTCGCCTGCAAACAACTGCTGTTAGACGTCCCCCCTGCTCCTGCCTCATACCTCTCCACTCACCTCTAACACTTTCTGTATTTGCTAACTTATCTTTGGATATATTCTAATTTGTTTTTAATTTTTTCATATATTTAAGTAAGATTTAATAATGCATACTTGATAGTTATTTAGAATACATGGGAAATTATCTTTTTTTTTTTAAAGACATTTCAGTCGAAAGAAATTGTACAGCTTTGAGATTTCTTCTTAGATGTTACTTGAAAATACGTAATTTTAAAAGTTTTTTTTATTATTATTTATTCTCACTCAGATCAGCTATGAGGTGTTTATTTAAGGTGAACAATCAGCCCTAACAATTAATTATCTTAGAGTATAAGTACCTTCTTTCTATTATCAGCGTATATGCACTGCGCAAGACTGCGATGTCTTGAAGGTGCCTCCTCGGGCTCCGCGGGTCTGGAGGGCCTTGTCGCAGCCAGCTCCAGTTCCGCCGCCTTCTTCTTCAGGTTCTGCAGGGTGGCCTCCGACAGCGCCATCTCCCGGTCCACCTGTATACGCAGAACATGTCCATGTTACAATCCTGTGCCAGTAATCAGCTGTAGAATATATTACTGTGGGTTTCTAAGACCAAAATCTGTGATATTTTTTTTTGTCAAATATGACTGGGATATATGATATGATATGTTTCATACAGAAATGTTGATTTCAGAAACCAAAGGTAAATCAAGTAATATGCTAGGTTATAATCATTGGTCTAACGATTGATTTATTAATTATTTATTTATTCTCGTAGTTCAATTATTTATAAATTTGCATTAATTTACGTTAATTTTCTTGCATTTTATTAGATTTGATTGAGTGTTTATAACTGTTTTATAGTCACAAAATAAAATAAACAATTCTACACAAGCATATTAATTCTATTGGAGAGTTTAAAACTAAATACAAGAAGTTTTCTATGTCTTGGATGAAATCTTAATCTTCTCATCCAATTTTTACTATGAATTTATTCTTTTTAATTTTTTTTGCATCTATGTATAATTGTATAAGGGCTTCATACCTTCGATATCTGCTGCAGCAAGTCATCCTTGGTTGTACGGAAGTTATGGTCCTCTAGCGTGGGCTCCGACGGCGGGTTCGGTGACAAAACCTCCACGATATTGTACACCGGCTCCTGGAATAGATTATATAGAGGTTTAAAGTTAAATACTGGTACCAAAGAGTTTACAAAACTCTTGTTATAAATAAAGAGTTGCACGCACATTGTATGAATGTAGAAGAAGCGAGAGAGGTGTATCAGATGCGCGCCAACTGGAGGTTTGTAGTCTCTGTCTACCTCTCTGGCTTTCGAACGTGACTTATGTGTGTGTGCGTATGTGTTTGTAGTGTCATCTTGTTACCAAACATAATCATAAAAAAAATAATTAAGCATTGCGTGTCGTTCAAATTTATTCAGTTTTATTACGATCACAACACTATTATTTACTGACTTTTAATTACATGGATACTTCTAGTGAGTCGGCAAGTTTGTGCAACATTTTGGATTGAAAGTATGTGGTACTGACCCTGGTGTCAACGCGCAGCTGGGGGTGGTGCGCGGCGGGTCGCTCGGCGCTGAGACGGATCTTCTTGAAGGGTGGTGGGTCCGCGGGCGGGGGGTGGTGCAGCGGCGGCGCAGGCGGCGGCAGGTACGCACCCCCCAGTAGTGACACGCGCCCACCACCACCGCCCCCGCCCCCGCGGTACTCCCCGCGCCCGTAGCTCCCATCTCTGCAACACAAGCACACATAAATAAAAATAATCGATTAAAAAACTAAAATTCCCGTTTAATTCTTATGATACCAAGAAAAGAATACTTATTTTCTCCATGTAGTTATCGACCGACATTAAGATTTTTGAGAACAGATTAATCTCAAAAAAAAGTAACAGTAAAAAGGTCAATTTAAACCGACATTCCTTAAGTCTCATTACGTATCCAAGTGACATAGTTAACCTTTCTGTATGTGACATTAATGAGGCCAGATTCAGTTCCGAACGGGTGGTCGTAACCTCGCAAGACGTAGAGTGACAGCTACAAAAGCTTATAGTATAAAACTCAAGTTTCCACTGCCGGAACATTTGTACAAAAACAAATTGCTATTAACAGTATAAAAAAATAATGGCAGAATAGAAAAACAAAACTTATTCGCTTAATTTGTTTTTCTGTCATAAAAACCATAACTGACCTTTGAAACGATAGATTTATATTCAACTAATTTGTATAGTAATTTGTTGATTAATTTATTTAATTAATACCAACGGTTTAACAGTTTTATAACTACGAGTTTAATTAGTATTAATTTTAAGATAATTTGAAAACAGATCTCAACAAATAATTCTTAATTCCTTACAGAAAAATGTGTTTTTTTTTTTATAACAGAAGGGGGCAAACGAGCAGCGGGAACACCGAAGTGTTCAACGACGCCCATGGACATCAGCAATACCAGAGGAACCGCAGATGCGTTGCCGGCCTTTGAGGTGGTGATAGGCTCGCTTCTTGAAGGACCCTAAGTCGTATTGGTTTGGAAATACCGCCGAGGACAGACCGTTCCACAACGCGGCTGTGCGAGGCAAGAAGTTGCGCGAGAATCGCACCGTTGTGGAATGCCAGCCATCCAGGTGGTGTGGATGGAACCTGGCGGTCTGTCGTGTCGTCCGATGACGGAACTCGGCGGCAGGAATCGTTCCAAACAATTCTTCAGAGCACTCCCCGTGGTATATGCGGTAGAAAATGCAGAGGGAACTAACGTCCCTCCGCAGCGCCAGAGTGTCGAGCCGATCAGTAAGAGCTCGGTCGTTGACGATTCGAATCGCTCTCCGTTGTATGCGGTCTAAACCACTTCCAATACTGAAGGTCCGCAATAAATATAAAGATTATCGTAAATTATAAAAAATCCTGCCATGAAAAATATCTTCCATTAGCATATTTCTGTCAAAAATAATTTGCAATATGGAGTTTATGAAGTCTTTTTACAAACATAAGAAAAACAAAATAATAACTTTATCCAGAGGGAAGCAATCAGATATACAGTTATGACATAGCCTTTCTTATACGTATTTGTAAAGAACGTAAAACTTTCATATAATCGGTGTTTAAATCATAACAATATTTATTTTTATTCCTCCATGTCTAATAAAATATACTACCAACTAAGAGACTAAAATTAAGAAATCTTAATTTAATAAACAACTGTCGAATAACAACAAATTTATTTTTATAAACGTAGCGTAACCTACAAACAACGGCCGATAACAGGAACTCTTCCCGAAAGCGCGGGACTCCATCTGTCAGATTGACTTTTGGCGGGACGAAGGACGTGAGTGGGGAATGCGGAGCGCGGGGAGAAGGCCAAGGTTGTCACTCCCCCTCCCGGCGGTGTGGCGCGGGGGAGGGGGGGGGGGAGGGGAAGCTAACTGTAGCGCGCCACGAACACGAACTCACGGACTTATTTTTATTATTATTCAACGCGGAGGCGCTGCCACAACACGTGGCGGAATTATTTTAATGCCACTTCGCTCTTCGCATGGGTCACGCATTGCACAGCGCTTTCATATTTCCATGTTTTTATAATGTAATTAAAATGTCGTTCAACTTTTATCTTTCATACTTTGATCGTTTTGTGTATTGTCGCAATGGCATATTACCCAGTTCCTATACATACATTTGTTTATTCATAATATGAGTTACAAACAGACATTGTACGTGATACAAAAAAGATGCGCACATGTTTTTATCAATACAAAATTGCCATTTATTATGTACAGTGCTTAATAAATATATTTTTAAATAAACAGCTACATTCCTAAGCATACAAAATGAAATAAGATGACGTATGGTAGATATGTGAAAAACTCTAACAAAAACATATAGGTCGAACAGAACGATCGTAAATATGTTTTAAAACTGATCAGATTTATTTATGTATTCTTACACTAAATCTAGTCTATCTTCACAGCGATGTTAGTGCGTCCGGCGCTTCGCCCACGTTAAAATGCATCGCCTTAGTTATTTTAAAGTTATTCGGTATATCTATTTTTACATGTCTACTGCGGAATATTTGACTATAGAGAAATGGACTAAGAACATATGACAATCACATATGATGTGCATATCATAATGACACATACAATTTAAACCTATTGTAGTAAATGAGCACACAAGCAGGTTTAGAACTTGTGTGTTTTTATTAGTCAGAGGGCATATGTGCGCTTGACAGGTCCTGTCATTCAAAAGTCAAAGTACATGTATGAATGCAGCTTTACGTCTGGTTTTCACTGCACTATTTTCGTACGATCCTTTCATAACTGCGGCCCGTTTGGCTGTCGGCCAGGAGTTTATGTAAATTTTTATAAAGACCAACGCAAGGGTATGTGCTTTGGCACGGGGCGTATGAGGTCGGAATTACGGACGTATATAAATGGAGGCATTATTGCTGCTTAGTGCGCTCGCAGCCAGATTATAATGCAAATAAAGCTATGCTTTTGTAGATTTTTGAAATAAAAGAAGACTACTATCTACAGATTTATTGCACGGAAGACATATTTGACATTTGCCCTTTTTTAAAACCGTCGGTGTCATATTCTTGTCAGTATTATTTAACACATCTGTCGCCCGCGACTCCGTCCGCGTGGAATTAACAAAAAACATAATTATAAGCCTATGTTTTCTTACAGACTATGTTCTATATTTGTGCCAAATTTCATCGTGATCCGATCAGCCGTTGGAGATACCTTCAAAGCAACATCCATCCATCCATCCATCTAAATATTTGCATTTACAATATTAGTAAAATTAGTAAGAAGTTAGTTTACAAATGCTTTACATCCAAAGACTACTTAATCTAGAAAAATGTATCGTACTTCTCTTTTATTACGTAAAAACATAAAAAGTAAATTTGATGCTTAGTTACATTTTAGAAGGAAACAGGAAAATGGAAAACATTGTTGAAAAAGTTATTTTTATTTATACTAAAACTTTAGGAATGTCGAAAGAAAAATCTGCCCTTGGAATCATTCCAAAGAAGCAAAAATATATTCATGAATTTTTAATAAATATCATTGACGCAAACAATACACTATTGCACTGCTATTGAGAACTCGGGACTTATGTTAGACTGTCTATACTACAATCACTGAGCTACAGGCGATTAATTACGAGAATTTCATTGAATTGGCAGAGAAAAATACATTATAACTAGCTGTTGCCCGCGACTCCGCCTGCGCGGGATTATAAAATAGATGTTGGCCGATTCTCAGACCTACTCAATATGCTCACAAAATTTCATGAGAATCGGTCAAGCCGTTTCGGAGCAGTATGGAAACGAAAATAGTGACACGAGAATTTTATACAAAGGATATTAATATGAACGCTTTGCCAACTTATATAAATTAGTAGTTATTTATTTGACTTCAATTATTTTATTATTTTTAATATTGCTTAACATTTTAATCTTAGGATGGGTAGATGGATGTTTGTATTGGATGTGAAGGTATCTCCAGAACGGCTCAACGGATCTTGATGAAATAAACATTAAAATTATCATCATCAGCTCACTACTCATCCCCACCGAAGGGCTCAGAGCCTACCTTAATTTAGAGGTGACTAGGCCTTAGTCAAGTACGCTGGTTCCGTGCAGATATGTGCAGTTTCCATAACGATATTTTCCTTCACCATCACAACGTCAGATAATATTGTTCATTATACATAGAATCCAAATAATTTTAGCGAAGTATGAATCTTTTATTTTAACCTAAAAGTAAAAGATTGTTTAATCATTGATATGAAAAGTAGAATATCTTTGTTATAAGAACCTTCGCTTATATGTTAAAAATATAAAAGTCGATGTGTATTGTAACGTAACGTTGTTCTCGTTTAAACAACGTGGAGAAGTGGGGAACGTCCTTGAATCGTGTCTAGTTCGAGTCAAGGATAGCTATACGCAAACTCATGTGTAATTCTGTTTGGTAAATACGTCTTATTTTGTACGATGATATTGAGTTTTATTATAGGAAAAGTGTAGCCTTTGAAATGTAAATATTTGGGATATTGTTAAATTGAGGAATACTTTACAGTCTTACTAATATTAATGCGAATGTTTCGATGGATGTTTGTTTGAAGGTATCTCTAGAACGACTGAACGAATGTCGCTGGAGTTTGACATACATGGTCTGGAAGAACACATAGGCTACTAATTTTATTTAATACCACGTGGACGGAGTCGCAGGCGATAGCTAGTTTATAATATTAGTATAATAAGATTAATGAAATACTCGCTCGATACTCGCGATGCAAAACAGTAAATAGTTTCATAGATTTACGGGGTATAATTTGACCTTTTCTTGTCTTTATTCTAGGGAAGGGAATATAATTCTTTGACTGTATGTTAATAAGTTTTTGTAAAACTTCTTTTGTTAGTGCAGATTGTGATACAAAAACTGTTTTCTTTTATAAAAATATCTGAAACGCGGACCTATTTGTAAATCCCGTTATCGGTCGTTCATCCAAACAGGTGCGGTGTAGTTTCTTCAGACAGATTTGTCAACAACATACCGTTACGAGAGCTGTATCTTTTTTAAATTTCTAGACTCTTTGAAATGTAAAATGTAAAAACTTGAAAAGATTTATCTGACATTTTTCCATTCACTTAACAAAAGTTTTATGAAAATTATAATTCTTTATTTAAAAAAACTTTAGAAAATATTAATCGTTTAGAGATGTAAAGTTCGCACAAAGTTCTGGGAAAGTTTGGAAAACTTGAAATGACTAAGTATTAATGGTCAAACTTTCTTAAGGGACACAAAAACTTGACTTCTGTATGAAGGAAATACGAAACGGACGGTTTTTATAGTCAAAAAATATCTGCATTTCGAATAACAACCTTTATTAATTAATCTAGAATGTTGAGCAAAACACCATGACGATTGGAACAACAAAGCTGGCTGCATATACCTACACCGAAATATTGCGATTAAATATGATCCTAGCAAACAAAAAACTTAATTAGTAGTCAATGTGTTCTTCCAGACTATGTTCTACATGTATGCTAAATTTCAGCGAGATCCATACAGACTTTCAGAAGATACCTTCTAACAAACATCCATCCATCTAAACATTCACATTTATAATAATAGTAAGATAAGATTCTCAGTGGTCAAGCACTTGACTTGTAATCTGCAGGTCCTGAGTTCGAATCCCGTCATGTACTAATGTGTTTTTCGATTTCCGATTTACATATGTACATTTATCCGACGTTCTTACGGTGAAGGAAAACATCGTGATGCTGCACATATCTGAGAAAAAATTCAAAGATATGTGTGAAGTCAACCAAATCGCACTTGACCAGCGTGGTTGACTATGGTCTAGTCACCCCTAACTTAGGGTAGGCTCCGAGCCCCTCAGTGGGGATGTATAGTGAGCTGATGATGAAAACAGTTTCTTTAATTCAGTTTATCCAGTTATAGAAAATTAGGCAATACAATAAAATTTGTAAAGTCACAATTGTATTTTGCAAATGTTAACAATACCTTAAAATTTAATTTCAGTTCAGATTGAAATCTAACCGGAGATCTTATTGTTTTGTTGGTAATTATGATTTTACAATAGCTATGTATCGTTTGCACAACTCGCAAGCTCCCAGCGCATCGGACAACAATGCTAATACAATTTGTAATCTTGAGTTTCCATTGTAGATATATATGTATAAAAACATATTGTTTACTTTCTAGTGCTATTTCAAAATGCACAGACAATTCTTCGTGTTAGTCAGTGAATGGTCACGGTAAAACCTTCATCCATATTAACGATTCAAATCTTATTTAAAGTTAATTGATATAGTAAATCCTAAGCTTAATTTTATGGAATTACACTTGCAGTAGATTGTGTATTTTGTTTTCTGTTGACATCAGATACACATAAGAGTAAGTTTTACCTGTAGGAGAGTGCAGCCGAGCCATAGCCGGGGTTGTGCAGCCGCAGGGGCGGTTGGTAGGGCTGCGCGTAGGGCGCGGGCGGAGCGCGGGGCTGCACGCCCGCCGGTTTGCCGTAACCCGCACCGCCTGCGTGCCCGTGCTCCGACTGCCCCGGCCTGCAACAAACATACACACAAATTACATACAATTCACAAAAAGGTACACAAGAAAACTTACACCTCGACTTTACGTTTTTTATTCGATTTTGGAAAATAATCTAAAAGATAATGCAAAAGATGGTAATTCAGTGTACACATATTATATCGACTTTTTGTAGGATAAGACACAGGAAGATATTGGTATCGCTCACCTTACTCAAGACATGAAAAAAGAAATAACGAAGGCAAATGTCTCGGAGTAAAAAATATATATGCGTCATTTATCAATGATGTTGGACAGATATACTTATCAATAGATGCTGAGGACGCGATGAGCTGAACCCACAGAATGAGGCCACGGTTTCGCGAAGAAGTATTTATAACATCATCGACAAACAATTATTCGATTTGTACAACGCCAGCGACAAATCTGATAGAAATGTTGACATATTGTCGATGAAGTTCCGAAATGCCATACAGTAAATATTCAGAATAGACCCTCTAAAGGGGAAACATCGCTTTTAAGTTTCTCAACAATCTTCTTGAAAATCTTTTACCTCGCTCTATTTCTTCGACGACAAATTATATCTCTATTTATAGATTTATTGTAATAAGTCTGGTATATTACTACATATTATAAATGTAGTTCTCGATTCAAACTCATATTACATACAAATTAGATATTGGACGCGAAAGCGAATTACGAAAGAGAGCGATTTAGATGTAAATTAGAAATGTCATATCCATGAACGCGATTCGATACCTGCTCGGGAAGATGTGAAAATGCGAGGTGACAGGTGACAGGTGACATGCGACAGGCGAGAGGCGAGAGGCGACAGGCGACAGCGCGGCGTCGGTGAACTAGGTGTGGCAAATATCGGTCTATTTACGTAGTATCCAGGGGGTCGAAATGTTTTAAGCTCTTTGAAGTTGCAGAGGAAATAAAACAGTTTATATAAACACAAATATTATAAATATATTTAGATCCAACGAACTAGACTAGCCATTTAGAAAAATAAATAAATGGAAGTAGAGACAAGAATTTGGACTACTATCTTAAATTTTGCACTTATATTAGTAAGATGTTTTCGTAGTGATATTTCGTCAGTGGAAACTGTCTGGAAATATAATCATAGTTAAACACCGTTGTAATTACCGTTAAACGTTAAACAGTTATTTGTTAGTTAATAACGCATTATCTGAGCTGTTACACGTAAATAGGACGGGTCGTCCTTAGCTGACCCTCCGCGTTTAATATTCCTATGTCGTTAAATGTTAGTGTTTCGCATACATTACGTTATCTTGCACAATATCTTTGATCTTGCCAGCGCTACGTGTTAGGTGAGACAGCAATGAAATAGGTACAATCGTGATTTTCATTCAAAATCCGTATCCACTGATCTTAATAAAAGGATAAATGATTGCTTAGAAATGAAAGCTTCTTCGTGATTTTAACGCGCCAGCGGGGGCTAGACAAAGTGCATTTGCACCGAAGCGATTCCATAATGAACTCCAAAGATGTATAGAACTGACTTATACTAGCTGTCGCCCACGACTCCGCGGAATTAAAACAAACTTAATCTGTAGCTTATGTGTTTTTTCAGACTACGTGCTGTGTCAAATTTCAGTAATATAATACAGCCGTTCTGTAGATAAATTCAAACAAACATCCATCTAAACATTCGCATTTATAATATTAGTAAGATAAGATATCAAAAATATTAACTTAAAAGATGTAACAGAGAACTGGCTACATAATGAATAGGCTTATAGACTTCTCTTAATAGAGAAGTAATTGATAAACTTTTTAATAGGTTTTTTAAATACTTAAAGCATACAATACCTTACCGATACAATAGTATGTCGTACATTTTAATATGTTGTATGAGTCAGGTCATAAAATGAGTAATACGTATATGAGTCACCTGCCACCGTGCTATTAGCAGGTACAGGACAATGTAACATTGGACAATTTACCTACTGTTTTCTACACTAAAATGTATTGCAGTTTAATACGTATGTAATACAGCCTTGTTATTTCTGATAAGACATACTATTAATAAATACAAAAGTAAACTGTCACACTCAAATAAAGGTACGCGTACACTAGCAAGCGCCGGATGCACCGCACGCAATTTAAGTTTGCTTTTTGTGATTTTATAAAGCGCTGCATCCATTATCCGCGTCGCCATCATCGTAAGTCGGCATTTATCATCAAGCAATCCATTGGGCCGTGTGTACGGTGCGTCCGGGGCGTAATGGACGCGTTTAGTCCTTGAATACGCTGAAAGGACGTTCGGGGCGTAATCGCGGTTCCTATATGAACATTCAAAACAAAAATAATTTGTTACAAAAGTTGTCCATTCTGCATTTGGTGCGGTAGTGGTATCTACTATACATCACAATGAACCTTGTGACATATGACTATGTTTCATATTACGCTACCGCGCCCGCGCCCGCGTCCGCTAGTGAATGTAAACAAGCACTAATGGTTACTAAAAATGTCCATTAGATTTAGTAGACACCTTAGTTTTTTAATATTAAATATAAATATATTAAATGATTCGATTTATTTTATTTGTTATGTTATCAATTTGTAGAGATCCGTAACCGAATATATCAGATTAAAGTTTCATATCAAATAGTATATTTTGTGGTTAAATAAACCACGAACTACCTGTATCAAATAAATACAGCTTTATATGTTTCCATTAGATTTATTTGATAAATAACGCTAATTTAAATTGTTAAAATAGTAATATGAACTACATAGAAGCAAACATTTTTTAAATAACCAATACTTATGTAGCGTGTATGTAAATTAATTTTATAGTAAACATAAATTTTTAAAACAATCTTGCTAATATTTTAAATGTGAATGTTTGGATGGATGTTTGTACAACACATAACCTCAAACACATAGCTACAAATTAAGTTTATTTTAATTCCGGACGGAGTCGCAAACGTCAGCTATTCTTTTTAATATTTTTAAATCAAATATACAATTGAGGTTGCATATACGAATATTTTTTTACAAAGTTGTTTAGTCAGTAGTTTGCATTGCCAGTATTGTAATCGTGTCACAGTGAAACACGTGTCGTATGCACGCGGTATGCGCGTGCGCACTGCTAGACATGCGCACTATAAATACAACTGTTATCCTATAAAATACACTGACGAAACTCCTGTATAAAGTAACTGTTGTCACTCTTTTTTCGATAATAACTAGCCATTTATAAATCAGCACTGAACCGGTTCAAAAATAAATTGGCAGCTCACGGCTCATCGCGATACTATGTGAGTCGAGCCACAAGATGCCTGGTGACTGGCGGCTCGCAGTTCGAAACGCAAATCATAACACTATGCAGGTAAAAATTGACCTGTGTTGTGAACCTGTTCACTGATCTGCTTCGCACATGTAAACGGTGATCTGCAGATCTTCAATTATTTTGAATTACTCGTAACTAAAGATAACAAAAGACATGGCACGTGTTTTGAACTTTAGTGTTCAAGTCAAAGTCGTGGTGTTAGAGGGAATTGTTTTTACTTGAAAAAGCTTATAAGAGAAAGGACTACAGATCGGAGTTACGGAGTTTACGCTTTTATGATTTTAGTATAAATATAATTTAAAATATCCCTCAATGATATCTAAAGTTTTCCGGTTGCATGAAGTTCAAAGGGCTTGTTGGATTCGCCGCAACTCCGCAAACTCTGTCGGTTTCAACCCCAATAACTTTAAGTACGGCAGCCGTCCATCTAAAAGTTATTATAAGTTATTTTAACTTTAACTTAAAGGGTATTTTAAGTGAAAGTTTTGAGAATGGATATTGGAGGAGGGAAGCGTAATCAATACATTATATGTAATTTTAAGAACATATAAATACTAAAATAAAATAGACTAGAATATAATGAAATTAACTGTATAAAAATACGCTTAAGTATAAAGCTTCTAGCAGACATTTTTGCACATTTAAACCTAAAATAAAAGCTTTTATAAAGTCATTTAAGTGGAACTTTAAAAGTTCTACTTCGCTGGGTCTGAAGATAAAATTTAGTACATTTTAAGGTTATATTTTACGTGGATCAGTTTCAGTTTGGAAGATAAGTTACGCCCTCTAGCGATGTAACTGAGAGGCGAGAGATCTAGACGTATAACTGTGTTAAATATAAACATTATTCAAATTATAAACTTTTAGAAAAGTTACTGCCGCAAATATGTTTATTTTGTTATTTATAATAATTGCGGGATATAATAATTTTTATACAACAATTTGGCAAATGATTATATCAGCTGTTAAAATAGCGAAGTGACCAATTCCTATAGAACTCTGAGTTTAAAGGTTGCAGATGCATTGCCTTTTATTGCTAGGTGAAAGGATGCACAAAAAAGTGCAATTTCTCTTACTAATACATCCTTTACCAAATTCAGTTGTCTTTTTCTAGAAATATAAAATATCAAGATGCTTTGATAAGTTATTCTAGGTCTATGGATGAATGGATGGATGGATGGATGAATAAATCTTGGTGAAATTTGATATAGATTTAGAACATAGTCTGGAAGAACACATAGGCTACATTTTTCGTAATTCCGCGCGTACGGAGTCGCGGGCGACAGCTAGTTACATACAGAACGGCTTTATATCATAAAGAATAGCATTGTATGCAGTCTGGGACATAATAACCGTATTCCAAGTATCTGATAGCAAAAGTGAAAGCTATACTCGTCTTTTACAACCGCACACACTTCAAATACTCTATTCCATTATAATAAAGACTAAATTGCAATAACCAGTATTACAAGACAGTACAAACTTTAGTGTGGGACCGTATACAAACATGTCGAGATAAAATAAACCCTAAACCAGTGGTATAAAGTCTAAATTACAATAGCATTAAGATAATACAAACTTGCGCGTGGTACTGTACTAGATCGCACGTGACGAGATTTGTTCGTAGAACTATCTTCGATAAATTCAAGTAATGTCTGGTCTGCTTAAGAACTATAGATATAATAGACAAGGCAAACTAATCATTATTAAATTAACTGCGGCGAATTATGGATAGTCTTATCTGAATGTAGTTAGTCTATGGATCTCTACGTGACAATTTTATGTAGAGTTTAAGTTAGTATATCCAATCTGTCGTTTCTCATTTCTTTTCTAAAGCAGTATTGGAAGTTTAACTTTATTTTGCTAAAGTTAGAAATTAATTTTGTATTTGCCTATTCGCATATATTACGTTTTATTTAGTAAATATTACTAATTTGAATTAAACACTTTAATGTTCCAATAAGATATTTATATATATAAAAATCAATTGCTATTCGTTGGTTTCGCTAAAACTCGAGAACGATTGAACGGATCTATTTTATTTTGAACTTGAAACATTCGTGGAGGTCTAGGGAAGGTTTAAAATTTGAGAAAAAATCGAATAATTGCCGGGAAAACACTTTAGGAACCTTATTTTAATTCCGCGCGGACGGAGTCGCGGGCGACAGCTAGTCTCTTATAAAAATATTGACCTAAGATATTTTGTAATAATCTTAATCCAAAAGTAACGATATCTATTGTGTACATTTCAAGGTCAACCGCAAAAGAGAAACTAAGTTATTATTATGTCAAAATTTTTACGTTCAATAGTTTTTTTTGTGTTTCAAAGTGTAGCAACTTTTTGATTTTAACTTTGCTAACACATTAAATCATCTAAAAATAATCAATTACACACAAACTTTGTATTTAAAACACAAAGAAATCCCTTACATTCCTCAAGTTGCTTTGCAATTGCTAAATACAGTTACAATCCCTAACTATTTTAGGATCACATTTAACATTGTAACATCATAAAACTAAACTAACGGAATAACGCTGTGTGTGGTAACTCCTTTGATCCCCACTACCAGCTGGTAAGGGTTGCCACATTTTCGATTTTAACCACAATTTTCAGAATTCAATTGATTGCTTTAACACCTATGTCCACTTTTTAAAACGAGTGTGATTAAATCAAACTAAGATCATCTTCCTGACCTTATTCCACTCTATGGTTTTCATTTTCCTGATCTTAATCGTATTTCAGATTTCTTAGCGGCTCTAAACTTCGCACGAGTACTGCACAGAACACAATTTTAGATGTAAAGGGACGTGGTGGGGGGAGGGTACTGCGCCGATGACCTTGAGCCGCCAAGATATTTGAAAAGCATAATGCATCCAATAAATATATCATTATTTAATTTTCCCAAAGGAGTAAGGTTGACATGTCGGTTGATTTTTTTATTTTAAGTTTATTGGTTTTGGCAGCCCTTCCAGCTGATAAAGACGGTATGAACCGCGTCAAAGTACGTACAAACATACGGAAATACCTTCCATAAGGCAATCCGATGCTTTAATGCCAAAGTGCTTGTAACGTGAGATGATAAGTGCATCAAACAGTACGCTTATTTATAACAAATTACCACTGAACCTTTACAAAAATATATTGATTAAGTGGAAAAGCATATTTAAAGCAATTGCATATAAATTGCAATTGCCTGCGCGGAATAAAAAAAAAACTTTAGTAAAAAATACAGCTAGTTTTATGAAGTTTAAAATTGCAAACTTCACACGGTATCACACAGAGGTAAAATCACATTCGCCAATTTCACATAGATTTCACACGTACACTCAAATAACGGTGCAATCACGAACATTGCGGCATATTTAAAGGTTCATGATTACTCGTACTTTTTTAACTGCGAGTCTCCAGTGAACACATATCTTCCTATTATTCTTAATGCGAATGTTTGGATAGATGGATGAATGTTATTATCATCAGAACAGCTTCATGGATCTGGTTGAAATGAACACTATCTGGAAGAACATATAGGCTACTAAAAAAAAGTGTTTTTTTAATTCCGCGTCAACGAAGTCACGGGTGTAAGCTTGTATAACTATTTAATCTTTTTAAAAAACCAGTGAAAGTCCACACTAAAAAAAGTTTTCGTATTTAGTACATTATAGCAAAAAAAAACAACGCAAAAGTAAACTATTAAAAAGTCTTTGTTTTAATAAAGTCATATTGTATCGAATATTGGTACGAATGTGAGTCGTGAAGTAAACGAGGTCGCGACCACACAGACTGTCAGCCAGATCTATTGCGATCTAATTTCACCGCAGACAGACTTGGATCTGATATCTGCCTAAAAGCTGAACTAACTAGATTTAGATTAGACTAGATATATCGAAAACAAAAATTTAAATAACCTGTCATTTATTGAAAACAAAATGAACGGCTTCCAAATATAAATATGGCATTAGTTTTAAGCCGTTTCTTGCACATTATGTCTATAAAAATATAAATTATATGTTTTTAGTAAATAGAACGTATTTTATAAAATATATGTATCATTCAATTATGTCTAGACGTTATTATTTTAACCTAGTTGACGTACGTTGACCGAACGAAGGTCACTAAAGCAACGTGCAAGCGGAACAAAACAATACAACAGTGTGGCAATATACGAGTATGACCTTATACTACAACATTATGGAGCACTAATATTGAATCATCCGTCGAAAAGAGTTACATTTCTTAACTTTTCTATTGTTTAAGGCGGTAAAAGATCGAGAGACCTTAATTCGCCAAACTAGAAAAGCGACCGATACATTGCCTAACTTTAATAAGCAAGGCGACGCACAAAAAAAAAATATTTTCCCTTCCTATGCGTTTCCTATTCCGCAAGTCCACGTCTAAAAAATCGAACTATGTCTAGATCTCCGACACACTCATCTTTTTCTTGACGCGTGTTCTGTGTGGTCGTATTTTACCGATCGAGCAGGCCTATTCGTGGAACCATATCGTTTCTGGTTCTACCACTTTTAAAAATACCAAAGATGTGACTGTTTTCGTCGCATGATACGCGTGTGTAACTACACAACACGCGACAGTTTGCGAACATAATAATACAGTAAAAGAGGGTAAGCGAACACAAACATATGCATCCGCTTTCAATAACATTACTATTAAATTGTTTGTCAGTATTCTGCGATCTTTAAAAATTTAAAAAAACAAATGAAAATAGAACATTTATTGTGGGTTTCTAAGACCAAAATCCCCGTCTACAACATATTGTTATTCATATATTTAGTTAAAGATAGGAGATAGAAGACAGGGATATGTTTTATACATAGATTTTGGTCTAACTGTTGGTTAGCTAAATCAATCCTTTAGAAACTGCATTGAAGAGATAAAAAAACAAACACTGAAATCACGTAACGTAATAAATTTCAATAACAAAACAATCTTCACGTCTCTTTCGTGTAACATCTCGTCCCGGACGTGTAAAGAGATCAATTTTTGTGTAGCAAACAGCAGCGGGCGATATAATATGCATAATAAATCGTTGTTATTAAGTTCCCCGGTCAAACAGGTTATCGTGGGTGACTTTGAGAACGTTCTCGCGCCCGCTGTAACACGTCACTACACACGTTGACGAAACGGAAACGACACGACAAGGATACGTGTACTATTTTTAACTTATTACAGTGTAAAGTAGACAATGTTTGTCCAAAGCTAGATGTGATTTAAACTGCATTAGAAAAGAAGAAAGAAAGAAAAACATAAAACACACTTTTTATTATATTCTTGCGAAATATTTTTATGGAAAAATATCATTCATAATATTTATTCAAAGTCCACAAAACTAAGTAACAATGGTCTGAATAAATATTTGAGAGCGTGACGTCACTTTGATTACAGCTGTATTTGCCAACGAACTAACACACGAGAAACATCCATGTCTGAATATAATAAGTGTGTATACACATTATATGGTTATTTAAAACTATTGAGATGTTTGAAATCAATGTCCATCGGACGAAAAGAGTTACATCTCTTAAGGTATAAGAGATGTAACTGTTTTCAATCGATAAAAATATCTTTCGGAGATGAAATTAAGATTGTGTCTCTCTTTATTCATGTTAGTAATTGTTAACTTTTAATAATAAAACATAATTATGTTATCCGCTATCTTTGGATTCGAATTAGCAAGCAAATTCTGTCGAGGTCAGACTGTTTTACATTATAAATTCTACTGCATACAACGACGAAAAGAGTTATATGTGTTAATATAACTTCTTTTTATTATTAAAAGTTAACAATTACTAACATGAATAAAGAGAGACACAATCTTAATTTCAGCTACGAAAGGATTATTTATATCGATTGAAAACAGTTACATCTCTTATACCTTAAGACATGAACTCTTTTCGTCTGATGGACATAGATTTCAAAAATTTAAATAGTTTTAAATAACCATAAAATGTGTATACGACGAAAAGAGTTATATTAACACATATAACTCTTTTCGTCAGATGCATAGTCAATAATTCTTTTATAACTTTTTATTTAGCGATTATTTACGGATATGACGGCGAAAACAACAAATTAAATATTGACATAAATTTTTATACGCACATATATCTTCTAAGAGAAATTACTTTAACTGCAAAACACTTCAAACGAATATGATTAATTTTGCAATAAAGAAATGCTGTTAGAACTAGCTAATTATTTAACGGTAAATTCTATTCCAGTTTACATTTACATATTTATTTTATGATGTAAATATTAATTTTAATTAGCAACAAATAATGTTATTTTTATTATTGTTAGGAAGAAAATTCGACACTGTGTCGGTGTGGCGCAACACTAGCCTTACTAAAATGTCGACGTTTATGTCCCCTCACTATTCATTCTGACACTTGACTTTGTAACGAAAGCACGTCATTCGCGACAAAGAATTCTAACTAATAAATGTGTAAAATAATAATTCTTAAAATTGATACGTAATAGAAAGTTTACCTGTAAAGTAATTTTTGTCCATTCGTCATATTGCAGATTCAGGAGTTAAAATTTAACTCGTGTCTTGTTATTTGTAAGTTCCCGATGATCCCACACCATAGAACACCAGACACCTTGCAAAGATATATCTAATGTTAACATATGTTTGTATATTAAAACTATGTTAAATATATCTAGTAAATCAAGGTACGATGACCTTAAAAAGAATTAAAATAAATCTACGCCAAATTTTATTACGATCCGTTGAGCCGTTCCGGAGATATCTTCTAACAATCCATCCATCTAAACTTTCGCATTTATAATATTAACAAGATTAATAATTAGGAAAGCGGTTTGAATGCTGTGACCACGTTACTCTGAAACGGGTTAAGGAATCTGGATATAATTTTTGTATAGAATTCTACCACAGTTCAGGATATGATATAGACTATATTTTATCCCAGACAGATTTTTTTATAGAGGTATGTTCCTTAATGAAATAAACAGTTGAGGTTTTTTAACAAGATATACATAAATATACGAAGGTACCAACTTAAAAGCAACGAGTTTATCAATTGTTTTTGTACACGATATGAAAGGAAACAGCAATAAAGCCGCTATCTCTCAGTCGACCGGTCAACTACTGGTCCATCGCGTGCATTCGGAAATCCGTTAGCGACCTAAAAAAAAATATCGCCGAGTTTCACGATGTCTCCAATTGAATTTCATCTCGACTTCCCGTTTCCAGGATGTGAATAAATAAATTAAATCTAATATTATACATTTTAGATGTATGGATTTTTGTTGATACGTAACTCCATAACGGATGCACGGATCTGGATCGAATTTGGAACACAACAGTTTGGAGTATGATATAGGATGTTTTATTTTTATTGTGAGCAAAAATCGCGGGCGATAGCTAGTATGTGAAACAGTTCGCGTTCCAGTTTCCTTGTTCGATGTATTCATTATGCAAGATGGACGTCAGTTCCGTTATTCGGTTAACTTGTTTATACAAAATCCTCTGCTACTTTTCATTGAATATATTTATTTTATTTTCAGTTGTCAATTAAATTGACATATTGAAATCGCGTCAGTCAAAGCGTGAAAGAAATTGATTTATAAAAAGATTTAATAAAAACGCGAAAGTAGGAAACTTTAGGAAAATTTAAATTTTAGTTTTTAGAGGGAAAAATTTGTATTAAAATCATCATAAAGCTCGTAAGTTGAATGAGGCATTGGTTCATGGCTAATTTAAATTTAAAAATTTAAGCCTACTGTGGAAGTATTGTAAACATCTGTATTCATAAAAGAAGACAGAATGAAGTGACGCAATAACGACCTTTATCTAGTACAAGTGAATGTATCTAGATTGCCTATTTGAAGACATTATGTCGTTTAGAATAGAACGCGCGTGTTCGCAAAGTGCACCCGAGCTAACTCTAGCACCGCACCCGTCTCGTCTCCCAAGAGAACGTTTCTTGGAACAGTGCACTTGTGTCCGATTGCACTGCGCCCCCCCCCACTCGCACTCCCCCCCGCCCCGCCTGCGTACCAAAATAAATACAATGAACACTTTCCCGCGCATAACACGATGCGCAACGTCTTAACTACTATTGAGGTCAATGGAAAACGTATTCTATGTCTATGAGTTCAAAGTATAGTTTTGTGTGAATCGAGATACACGCTGCGTAGTTGTGTTCGAGCGGGGTAATTGATGCGTCACAGAATGGCGGCCGGGGCGAGGTGAGGGGCGAAGGGGGGTACGGGTCATCGTGCTAGCGCGGCACACACGGCCCGCGCCCGCTGCCCCCTCCGGACGTCTCCCGCGCTTTAGATCTGTGCACTTATACGTATAGATATAAGTTGTACGCTACTCTGTTGCCAGCCAGCCAGTCCGCCCGCGAAGGTCACTCACTTGACTCGATATAGATGTTTATGGCGCGCGAGCTCTCACATTATTTAAGCCTTTTCTATTACTTCTTTATACAGTTTATATTTAACTTTCACGCTGGATTGCTGTGATAATATTGACACGTCTCTGTTTCTTCAAAAGAAACGTGAAGGACGACAATGTGTGTCAATGCAATGGAAGCTTACATTTGCAAGTAACATTCTCAGCGTTGTGTTTGAGTGAATGTTATAATGCAACATTCGCCAAACCGCTGTCTTATGACTCATTGGCCTGCCTTCGTGCAGATTTGGCACAAGCGCCGTTAACCGGCGTTCATTCTATTTTTGTTGTTTACAAAGATGCGAAAGTTTGTGAAATTTGAACTCTGACTAGGGTTTTTTCTTTCGCTTTGTTTTGCCAAGTTTAAAATACGATTTCTTTATGAAAATTATTAAAAGATAACTATTTAACTTTTTACGTTAGGTACTTGAGTTTATATACCTGAGTATTTACTTGAATGTGGTTCGCGGCAATTAGCGTAGCTAATTCATTAAGGTTGCGCATTTACAGATTTTTGCCAATTAACTGAAGATATTGCGAGCGTGTGAATACTCGTACATTCATATGAGTTAATTAAAAAAAATTGCAAATAGTATTCCTGGCGATTAAATAGTAGGCAATATGAAAACTGGATTATTTTAACCTTTTGTATGATACACAAGTAGGAAGAACATTGTTCAACATGAACATCGAAGTGGCACTAATTGTTGCAAATATTTTTTCTGAAGAATTAAAGTCAAATGAATAATTTATCTGATATACCAATTTAATATGTTAACTATCAAGTGATAGAGTTAGATAAAGTTAAGAAATATCGACATAATACCGGGATATCACAGCTGTACTAGTTGTTTTGAATTTTTGTGTAGAGTTACCATGATGTTATGAGAAACGAGACAATTTATAAATTGACTATGTAATAATCTATTAGGATCGACTGTTACTTGTCCCGTTTTAAGTAAATATAAAAATGCACAAGAATATAACCAGGATTATCCGCGTAAATACAAAAACCATGGTCACCATGGCATGCAATTACCGCGTCCGAAATAGCGTACGTATAAAAAGTATTAAAAATAACCGGCGGCAGGAGAGCGACCGAGAACATACAAAGGCGTTGACAAATAAGTAAGCGGAGTCAAGGCTACGGTGCGCGTGGGCGAGGCGTGTGCGCGTGCGCAACACTACCGTACAGGTGGACCACGCGCATCGAACATCGGGCTTGGAGAAACGTTAACTTAGAAGTAATAAACTTTAGAATGATTATATTAGAGAAAGCAAAGGCTAGGTTATGAGATTGTGCTTGGCTATAAAAGTAGAGGAAGACAAGAGAAATTTTGAATGGATTATTTGATAGATTGCAGATGCGTCCAAGCAGTGAATTCGCATTTGAAGGGACATGAAGGGTTCTTGACTAAAGAAGAACACAGCTTCTTTTATGGTTCAAGTATACGACTTTAATATTGAAATTTTCAATATTTATACATATTTAATATACCTAATTTATGCGTTGACATTGTACATATAATTAAGTATGTCTCAGGTGAGTTAATTTTGGATTCGCTCGTGTCAATTACTGTCAGTGAAACTCGAGATATCACTGTCGGCAGACGTAGACGAAGTCTTGAATAACAAACGAAGGTTGTCAGACTGACTTTTTTTAAGACTATACTGTTTATATTCTTATTGCATGTATGACGCATACAGGAAATAAGTATTTATTTTAGTTATAATGAAGAAATTACTACCGTGATAATTTATCAGTTTCAAAATTGTAGTACGTATGTACGCCTGAAAAAGAAATATTGCTCTTCATCTACTAACGATATTTTCGGTAACCATCATCATCATCAACCTGCCCTTGATTTTGGTAACCAGTATACGAAAATATGTATCAGATAATAAATAAAATAAGAAAGAACTTTTATAACAATGAAAAATATTACATTTCACAAAAAGCCACATTTCGTCTATTCCTTTGTCGATTACTATTACTTTTTTTTTACATCGAATGATCCATTTTTGCTTAGTTTCGAATAGGAAAAGAGAAAAAAACATTTGTTAAAGTCAGACAATGCTTACCCCGGAGTTACTGTCACCAATCAGGGACTGATTGAAGACAGGTGGACTATAGCCTTTTGTTAAGTTACAGCTGGGAAAATAAAACTATACACTACTACAATAAAGAACCGTATTACTAAGGGAATTAGAAATAGAACGTGTGATATAGTGAAAGTACGTTGTATGCTAGATGGGTGCTGCGTTACGATTCGCATGTCTTATTTAATGTCGTGTTGAAATGGGTTAAGTAGCTTTTAGTGCCAACTGTTTGATAATATACAGAAGATTAACATTATAAATGACGCCTATAGCGTGACAAACTTAACTGGCTCGAAGAGATGTTAATTTAGTTAGTAAATAAGGAAAAAGTAACAAAAATCTCGTGACACCTATTTGACCATGACAAGGTATGGTAATGAGGTATTTCAACTTATTTCTATTTTTGTCCATCGGGTCAGATATGTTATTTATTAACCCATTTACCTTAGTATTTACTTGACGGAGTTCCGAGAGTGGGCACTCAGACGATGGCAGGAGAAAGTCGTGATTAGCTGTAATCGACGATAACTCGATGTTTATCAGCAAAATGATCGAAAGCGCAACAATTTCGAAACAAAATTGCTCGACAAATTCCATTCGCGATTAAATTTATATTTGGTACGTGTCGAGGCGAGAGATAAATGGTTTGTTTTGCAGACATTTATAAAAATTGCCAATATAACTTCAATGGAATTTTTAAGGCCACCGAATCGGCAGAATGACGTGTTTATTTTACGTTGAAATTGCAGCCTTTTTATCGTAATACAAGAAACATGATCGCGAAATGGGAGGAGCAATGGTGACGTGATACAAGAGTTATAACTTTGTTTTCGTCTTGGCCGCAGCGAGTGGCATTCGAATATAAATCTATAGGCGTCATTAAACCGTGCATATTCACAGCACTATACTACAACTAGTTGCAATAATGTTTCATAACATATCCATTACACTACTTTTAACTTATTAGTTTTCTATGCTTTAAAATATTATATATTGACTTTGTAAGACGATTTTAAGCAATACATTCTTTATATAACCAAAGTGGATATAAATTATTATTTTATATCTTAAAATAGTATATAGATTTTCAATATAACATGAAAGGTTATCACTAAATTATTCGAATAGTTCCAAAAAGCCCTAATTACGTTCATAAATCGCTTAAACGTGGCATATTTATAGACGTAATTTCCTTCGAGTTTTGTAAGGAGAGGAAATCATTACTATTCGTTATGTATTACTAAGACTAGATGAAATTTATATGAACAACTAACGATAGGACATTCCATCAAAGAAATAATAAAAGTAAAGCAATCAAAAGCAAACTTTAAAAGACTCAGTTGATGTTATGTTTGATACACATAGGGTCTCCCTTAGTGACCAATTTACGACTTTAAATGTGACACTGGGTTCAAGTAAAATATATAATTACTAGCTATCGTGAGGAATTAAAGAAATTTAAGTAGTAACCTATGTGTTCTTCCAAACTATGTCCACATCTATGTCAATTCAGCGAGATGCATGAGGCCATTCTGGACATATCTTCTAACAACCATCCATCCATCCAAAAATTCGCATTTATAATATTAATAAGATAGCAAGATTTCACTGTTTTTATAATACGAATCTTAAAAACATTTTGTTATTCTCCAAAGACCGAAACATGTGTTATATGTGGATGAAAGGAAATGAGTCATATTAAAATAGTCGACGAGATTGTCGTTCCAAGAGTTCCGGAATCGAATCCCACGCACATGATATTTGTATGCGTCACACTATCATATTAATTCCGAATGCGTGATGACGGGGACATCGGGAAGTAAATGTGAATAACTTTCTTAATATAAGGAAAATATGTTAAGAGTGAAGTCAAATCCAGTTTCAAGAAGTTTTTAAATATGCTGACCATTCTTAAAATAACTAATTCATGTACAGACTGCATTGATTGATGATGATAGAACCTCCTTGGTAGCGCAGAAGCGATGCGTTGCCAAGGATGTCGAACTGGCCACATAAAAAAAATGGAATAAGAAACAATAAAAATTTAAAAAATACATGTTTTATATTTGTTATATATATAAATATATATATATATATATATATATATATATATATATATATATATATATATTAATTGTTTTGTTAGATTTAGTAATAGAGCTTATTTAAAAAGTTGATTAAAAGTAATGTGAAAAAGAGGTGGTTTAAAATTCTTGAATTCTCTATACAAAATTTAATCAGACGTGTAAGATGGCATCTAGCCATAAAGATGACTTCCTGTTATTTTTATATAATAAAATTTTCTATTATAAATTATACGACAAAACAATTGCATACATTATTATATGCATTATTCCACGCAATTTACACGTTTACATGACATTTATAGGTAACAATATCCGAGTTTTCCTCTTAGGTAACAATTACGATGACTTTACTTCAGCGAATGATTCATGCGGGTAGCGAATTGCAATTGTTTTTCTTACATAATAATGTTGAACGAAATATCGAAATTTTCAAAACTTGACCTTTAAAAGTCAAATTCAGATTCCAGACAGATTATAAAGAAAAAATATATAAAAATGTTAAACCTATTCAGATAATAGTAAAAACAGATTATTTTATTAATTACTAGCTGTCGCCCGCCACTCCGTCCGGGTGGATATTTAAAAAACTTAATTAGTGTAGCCCACCCATCCATCCATATCACATCCATCTAAACATTCGCATTTATAATATTAGTAAGTTAAATAAAAAGCAGCTCTTCAAGGCGTAAATTCGATAAAAAAAAAACGAATAAATAGTTCCCTATGTCCCTCTCCTGTCTCTAAGCTACCTCCTCACCAAATTTCAACCATATCGGTAAAGCCGATCTTGAGTTATAAATAGTGTAACTAACACGACTTTCTTATATATATATATATAATTACATAACAGTTTTTTTTGTATATGGATTTAACACCACCTTGACCCTGTGACATTCGGTACAAGAGTAATATTAATTTACATAAAACAATAAACCACTATTGTTTAACATAATGATAGTGTTACATCTTCATCTTACCTATTCATTAAAAGGTCTTTTTCATTAATCATTTATCAATGATGCCTCATGTAAGGAAAATCCATATTAAAGTTAGCGGTTTTACCATTATCGCTTAATTTAAATATCGCATTTATTTTCCGTGCTGCCTGCTAAATTATGTCTACATGAACTAGGGTTACCATGATTTTGTAACAAAAATCGGGATAATTTAAAACTTTACAAAAATATTTCTTACTATTGAATTTCAAACTAAACTCTTTTGTCCTATGATAAAAATCGAATTCACTCAAGATAACAACGCTTTTATTTTTTATTGCACGAGTTTTAAAATGAATTTCAACTAAACTCGAATGTTCCTACTAAATTCGTAAAACGAATTCGCACCCAGAACCTTACTTTATATCCAAGAGTCTTACTTTTAACAAAAATATTAGGAATAGTCCCTGAATGAATCACTGGTATGGTTTTCGTGTGTCGGACGGTAATAAATTGTAACCATCGTGGCGGTCAAGGTTGCTATATCACGCGTCTGGATTGATCTTATCTCATTGACCTTGAAATATTTTCTGATAATTTCGTAAAATAAATGACCTCAGACTACTTTATGTTATACGGACTGAGATGTCAACGTTATCCCGCCCTTATCCCTATGAAGGTTCGGCACAGTATTTCCTATTCCTACAAACATCTCTATCAGCAGTCATATATGAATCTACCATAGGGAGACCCTAAGTGTAGATACTAAGTAGATTATTAATAATTTTCCAATTATATTAAATTTATCATTTTTTTTAATCTATAAGTTCCAGGGTATTCCTAGTTGTTATTCCAAGTAGACGTATATTACTAGACTGCTGTCTTAAAACTTTAAAAAGTAAGAGACTGAAACAAACACCTGCTTGTTTTTATAACTTTGGCCGTTAGAATGGCGGTTTCTACACTGAATAACACCTATACGGCATAAAAGTTATTTCTCCTTGTATATTTTAACTTAGAATTTTACCCTTAATACTATGCTATACCAGTGTAAGAAGGCCTAGGAAGATGCATGGGATAGTATGGATGAGTATGGATGGATGAAAGAAGGAGTATTGATGGATTGCGTGAAAGGTGGCATGATTAAGAAGGGAGTGACGACAGAGACGGAAGATAGATTTATAAGGAGGACGAAAACAGGTGCATCGACCTTACGTAAGTGGGACAAGGACAGAGATATGATGATTATGTTTGTTACAATGTGGTCTAATTTAAATTGCTTTTTAGCCCATCCAACGAAAAGAGTTGTATAATGAGATGTAAATCTTTGCCTTGTAAGTCTCTGATGGGTTTTATGTTGCTAATCAAGAAATCATGGTCATATTAGTTACTGACGAAAATGTAATAAAATCGATAATTACGAAAACAAAAAGTTTTGACTTCAGTAAACAACTCTTTGTTAAGTAAAAGTGAAGTCCGATTGAGTCATGTTATTTACTTTTGATAAGATTAGTTATCAACTTCAGTTAACTATAAACTTATGCCAAAGTCTTTAGCAATACTTAATGTTTAATAAAAACAAAAAGGTGCTAAGTTCAAATCGTAAGTTGAATAATTAAACATAATTTTATACTATATAGACCTACTAAAATTTGTTATTTCCGTATAATTTTTCCTCAAATAGATTTTAAGGAAATTTCGATAAAAGAAATGTTAAGAATTAGCAAAATTTAATAGAGCTATAAATAAATGCCATACTATGTCATGACAGGGTACGTGTGTCATAACAATCCAGGATGGTAGCCTAGCATTTGATGTTATTCAGCTAATAGCAAATATCCTCCCCACAAACAATATAAACCTAACAACTTCCTGTTGACCTCCAGTGATGGACGTAACCTATTTGTTACCTATGTAACTCAATAAATTACCTAAAAAATTATTGCTACGTACCCTATCATCTTCTCTCAGTAATCAAACTAATTTGGCAGCAGTCATTTGCGTTTTCATCCAGTACAATTTGGTGACATATCACTAATTGTTATGCAGGAAGCACTTGTATAAGCATGCATCGTAACGTTCTTGGTATGATGACAGACAGTACAAACATGTAATGAGTTCATTCAAAGTCAAGATAACAACAGATAAGAAATATCGATGTAAATATAGCACATGCCGAGGGCACGGCGCGCCGAGGATAACGGTGACCCGGCCCGGCCACGTCGCCTGTCTACTGTGTAAAGAACTAAGCGAGCCAAATACCTTGTGACGATGTCTATCAAGACCTCCCCCGATGGCGACGACCACACCATAATACACTATAGCACACAACACTGAATCCACCTGAACACAGCGGCCACCATCCCAACGGATAAGGGCCTCAACACACGTTCCTTAGTGATAACGCGGCCAAACAAAAAAAAACCGGGGGTCCTAAGAAGGTCGAATCTGGTATTTTTTTGTGAAAAGCTGGCAACGTCGCGCCGGTGGCCGGACGGACGCGCGTTCGGTCCGCGCGCCGCTCATTGGCCAAATGCGGCGGCGGCCATTACAGCGCGCCGCTCGCTCGCCCAATGACGCCGCGTCCCGCGCGCCCCGCCCACATCCTTTTCGCCTGTTGAATGAACCACGCGGCAGTCTCCTCCAAGTCGCCGAGGTGTGTGCACGTCTCAACTTTCTATTTTGTTACATTGAAGCACGAACGTATGGCTACCGAGTCAAGTGAATGTAATTGAAGACTCCAACGCCATGCCGTTCAACAAATTCGTGGGTATAAGTGCACTTTACACAATATGCTAGAGAGAGATTAGAAATTTGCATTGAAATAAAAAGTGTAAAAAAATCGAAAAAGTATTATTAACATTTTCAATTAGATACAATAATTCTTACCGCGCTACGGACGAAGAATAATCTCGTAAAACTCATTTTTAATTACCTGCAACAAAAAATATTTCACATAAGCCACAATAGAACGCCAAATTAAACTGAAGATCTAATTGTAGAATACATATCCAGAAAACTAAGATAAAAATTTATCTATAGAAACTTTAAACACTTTTATACTTGGTATTTAATATTACGTGTTTTATTTCTAACCAATTTAATGGGAAACTAAAGACTTGGTGCACGATCGTAGTAAAATTTAATATTAACCATTTGTGAATAAGAAATGTTTTTTTACAAATGTTACGTCAGTTATGTTTTGCTATCGATCTTATATTTATGTAAAAAAATATAAAATACTATGTAGTTGGTAAGTTATTTAAAATTGAGATTATAATTGTACTTTCACATTTGCAAGTGCTTATTTGAATTTAATATAAAATTATTGACATTTACTAAATATTTTCCCGTCATTTTTTACCCAAATCTTAGGACACGTTCTGGATCTGATGTTCAATGAAATAAAGTTCGTTGAAAACATTATAATATCTAATTTTCTAGACATTTTATGACTAAAATCTGTCACGCTGCCACGTGGCTCAAAATCATGAAAAGTGTGGACATATTTATCTGGTAAAAAAAAAGCTGATAGCTGATAGACATAAAATAAAAATAAAACGCAAAAGTCAAAATAAAGTAATTCAAGAATTATCGATTTATGTCCACTTTACGTGAAAAGAAATTACCTGGATTAAAAGTTAATAAGTTAGATTTAAAATAAACCAGAAGCCTTAGTACAACCTATTCCTTCTTACTTGCGGTTTCTGCGACCACTACAAGATTTTCTGAGAGTGTTGGGTATCTGCGTGTGCGTGAGGAATGTAAGGTAAAATGGGCACGGTTATAGCGCCCACGAACAGTGGGTTTTGACTGGTTTTCCTTACTAGTAACGATGTTTTTGCCTTGAAGTATAATCAATTTTGGATATTTATTTGAGTTCCTATATTGGGATGGACAAGATGGGAGGGACTTGTGCCTTAAAAAATACGAAAAATTAAGTAAAAAGATATTTCAAGGTTACTTTTTAACTTATTGGGAAAAAAACCTTGTCGATGACTCACCGATACAATAAAAATTAAAACTTTTCTCTTGCACGTTTTATTGTAGTACGCGTACAATTTATGTCAAACGGATACGAGGAAAAAACAAACGTTACAATTCATTTCTTTTAAATATATTTTCAGTAAGTTCTGAAATTGGCAAATTGCCAGAATTCAAAAATCATACAATGACAAAGAGGAAAGTACGAACAGATTTTTCTTATGGAAAGATTTTTTTGAAATCCAAAAGAAACGATAAATGAACATAAATTTACATATTTGTCTACTTTAATTCATACAATAATATTGAGAAACAATAAATAAATTACAAGAACATGATTAAATAGAATTTTTACTCGCGCAAGATTTCAAGAAAGGATAGTTCAGGGTAAATAGGTAGCCTAAACTTAATTTTATATTTCGTGTAATCACAGAATATCCAAGGCTCAAACATAATTCCGAGAGGGTCGTAATTAATAAGCTTTGAAGAGACGTCCTCAAGAGGTCACCCGTCGCCTAGCAACGTGTCATTAAGGGACCAGGGATCTATAAGGAAATTATACTCAGAAATAAGACAGTACATATATATTTATAAATAAACGGAGCAATAATTGTTCCCTATATTATAAAGATATTGATGTTATATCCGTAAAAATTGTTCATTATCCCACGAGCTATAGGAAGCCAAATAATGGAGAAGAAAAAGGAAAGACACTGTTCATTACCACATATATTACGTAAAGATAAAACATATTTACCTGATAAAATATCAAAAAAATCACGCTTGTATTTGTAGCCGTACTACAATAAGCTATATACCTACATGCCTACTTGATATATAAAGTTGCCTTTAAGGCTACGAGTGCTCGACAAATACACGAGAAATTGAGGCGACAATGCGAACAGCTGATTCAGTCCTCCCGGCGGGCTCGCTTCAAGGTCCTCCGGGCGGCTGAGGGTGGCGCCCCCCTCCCAATTCCCGGCCGAGGCTCGGAGCACGCGCAAACCCACCCCATCGTTAATCCCTCGGGACGAGGGTAGGTGCCGATAATTCAATATTTTTGATAGGAAACTATTAATATTAAATGAATTGTCCATTGTACTGTATTAATTGTATATAAAATAGACGATTTTCGCCTTATTTACCTAAATATTTTTGGTTTATGCTGAAATGAACAACGCAATGGTGAATCCTTTGTTTTTGAAACTTGATGATGGCAGAAAGTATGCTGTTTTCTTCGACAGTGATTATAGGTATATTTCAATATTCTCATTTTCACATTCAATATATCGTATTTAGTGCAAGAATTCTTTGTAGTCATCTACATTTATTTTTTATAAAAATAGATAACATGACACCAATAGTGTTTTTCTACAAAGGAAGCTCCCCTATAATCTTGATCGGTGTTTTATGTAATCCGGTACGCGGCAGAGAATGAGCAACGCGAAATCCCTCCTCTTTGTTGTTGGCTACGTTTTACATGAACCCGAAATACAACAAAAGCTACAATAAACTCTGTACAGAAATGCCGAGAGCTACTTTACTTCGGATGCGAGACGTACATCATACTAGATAACTCAGATTGTATCCTTTGATAAAATTACGCACGAGGCGAGGTTGCCGTTCGGTGCGCGGTCGCGGCGTTGCCGCTCCGCAAGCCGCCATTTGCAATTTAGATGGCGGGCCGCTGTTACGCCACACTCTCTCAAAATAAAAACAAAGTTGTTGCTTGTTTAGTTTATAAATGACGCCGGCAAGTTGGATGCGCATCACTAATAATATCGGACCGCGTATCGATAACAAACTGTGATGAATTTATATTCCTTTGTATGTTAAAATCCTTCAAATATTTGGCCTTAATAATGACCTTGAGTTTTACTACAATTACGATGTTTCCTATTGTATTCAAAGCTTTATCAAACACGTGTATATGATGTAATTCCATAATGAATTACATTGACAAACTTAAACTGCGTATTTTTGCTATCGCTTGAATAATCTTGCAAAGCTGCAACTCTGATGCCTTAGAAAAACACACTAAAAAGATGAGTACAAAACCAAGCCTAGATCCTAGGACGGCTTTCTGTAAAACGTCGAGCGGAAAAGGAACCTAATAGAGTCTTATCTCTCTGGCCTTTTTTTCTTTCTATTAAAATAAAATTTCTTAACAAGTATATTTGTGCATTTTTAATATTTTTAGATTTATATCATGAAAGTAAAGTGAATGCGGCAAAGATTACTTTTTAGTTGAATCGATAAAAATTCCACGCCTTTTGTAGTTAACATTTTTGTAGAGAAAGTAGTCATTTATACAAGATTTAAGGCTTTTTCCTTTTCATACTATGAAATTTTAATATTTATAAGATTTTTGCAAGAAATCTTTACAATGAGAACAATACGTAATTTGAAGTTCCAAAAAAGCAAAAAAAAAAAAACTATCTTACTCATACGTTTCCAGCACATGTCAAAGGGAATGCGAAATATGCATAAATATTTTAATGCAAGTCCAAGAGTACTCAGAGATGTTTTCGTTTAGTTATTCAAAAAGAAACTTCTTTACTTTCACGTAGAACTTCGATATCATATAAGTATCCTCTTTCGAGATATACAAGCCAATTCCAGCCCGCGATTCTGTCCACGCGGAATTAGAAAAAACCTAATCACTAGCCTATGTGTTCTTCTAGACTATGTTCTACATATATACCAAATTTCAGCGAGATCCATGCGGCCGTTCTGGAGATACCTTCTAACCGACATTTGCATTTATAATATTAGAAAGATAATTTACAGTTCAATGTTTTTGAATTTTAAGAATATCGTCATATGAAATATTTTTGAAATGAATACAAAGATACGAGGTCTGCCAATTGGCAATAAGACCGCATACTATATCTGAGTACTCGTTAGAGAGTAGGTTTCTGGTCGTACATATACATCTTTATATATATAATTCTTCTGCGCGTGTGTATGTCACTGAACTTCTCTCAATCGACTGGACCGATTTTGATGAAATTTTTTGTGTGTGTTCAAGGGGATCTGGGAATGGTTTAGATTCATAATTTTCACCAAATATAAACTTCATATTAATTTGTTCAAATTAAAGACGTTTAGACAGGACAACGTCTGTCGTGTCCGCTAGTATTTCATAAGATAGTATTGGAAAGTTACTGGTAAACTAGACTGGCACTTTTTATTGTTGTATTATAATAAACTACATATGACTCTAAATAATAGAAATTAAATTTGTTGTTTTTTTTTTATTTCGTCCAAAGTTGGATAAAAAGTGATATCTGATATCGGAAAAGAAATAAGTAAAATATCGATTTAATTAAATAAAAAATTAAGAAAATTGTGAAATTATTTTTGCACATAAGAATGTATTTAACTGATTATTTGGAAAATAAAACAGTTAATAATAAGTACATCGTATTGGACAGTTAATTAAACTAAATATTTTTATATAAAGGTCTCATAAAGTACAACTCAAGGCTACTTTCTTTTCGACCAGAGTTATTGATGCGGTTACGAACCGGTCGCGTATGCGGACCTTAGCCAACATGGCGGACATGATAAAAACTGTTTTTAAATACATTAACCCTTATTGAACTTAACTGTGAAACTGCTTTTATTGAATTTAACTTCTTAAAGAAAAAAAAATCCTTGGAGACATGCGATTTTCATAAATATAATGAGTATTTGTGAGTTCTCCTGTGCACGTCTTCAAAAAGCATAGAATAGGTGAAGAAACAGAGACGACATTATCATGTCAACCTTTGCATATTCTTTGTTGCTTTTATACTCTATGAAGTTTCTTTGTTTTATATCAATATGTATTTAAACGTATATGAAATCTCGGCCGTGTACAGTGGGGCATGGTGTCGGGTGGCGGGGTAGTGGGGTAGTGGGAGGGATGGAGGGGTAAAGGTAGGGGGGTATAGCCGTGTGTGGCTCGCGTTACCCGGCCATTGCGGATGTAACAGTACACTTTCACGAAGCCCTGCCAGTAGCCATGTTACTGCCAACGCTAAAAAACAACTTTATAACTTGCGGTTGTATACATTACGCCCCCTTCTACTCATCCATCTTGCTGATAGAAAAACTTACAGAACAATTAACGCTTTACTGTAGTGAAAATTACTAGGTTTTATAAAGAAATGTTTTGTTATTTCACACTTTAATATATTTTAGGTAAACGAAAATTACAACTAATTACAGTAATTCAATGTCCTTAGGAAAGGGTTTGCTGAGCTGACGGCCAACCTCCAGTAATGGAGAGGCATTGGAAGAAGAAGAAGAATGTCTAGAAACACTTCTCGTAGTACGAGCTCGGCGAATGTACTTACGATTTATTACCACTAAAATAACTATCGAAATACTTAATATTTTGTGTAAAAAATTTGAAAAACAGTTCTACTAATAAAAAGGGTCATGGATGGCCAGCAAAGTGATCGTGTAAGGGTACTTTTTTTCTTTTCCAGGTACGGAACCGTAAAAAATCTTAAAACTTTATCATAAAAAATGGGAAATGACATATTTCTGCACGTATATTTTGCGTATCAGAAATACTTATCAAATACTTTAAATAATGGTTCGTACATAATAGTATGAGAGTCAAGGAGGAATGTCGCAGCTGCTCGTCAACACGAGACCTGGACAGTGTAACAATAAAATTCGAAACATTTTGATTTTTGATGTGAAACATACAACTGAAGTTATTTAGTGTAAAAGGGCGGAAGTGTGTTTTAAAGAATTCGGGGACTCGAGCGGTACTTAAATTGGCCGTCAGGTGGCACCACAAAGTTGGTACTAGTTAGAATGGCTGCATACATCTCAATGACATTTGGCACAGCTGTAAAACCACGATTGGCCGCCGACCCATCGGTCGGCCCAGGTACCGCTGGCGAGACGCCGTAGAGCTGGATCTGCGGGAGCTACAAGCGATGAACTGGCAGGAGAAGGCGCAAGACAAGCGACTTTGGCGATCTCTTGTGTCGGAGGCCAAGACCCATTTTGGGTCGATGCGCCAGCGGAGTAAGTAAGTAAAACATAGTCTGTAAGAACACACAGAGTACTAATTAAGTTTTTTTTCTAATTCTCCTCGGACAAAGTCGAAGGAGACAGCTAGTTAACGCATAAATCTATGTCAATAAACTATGGCACGTGTATAAATTGTCGTAACAAATATTTTATACAAAAACGCAATAGATATTCAGATTTTACGCAATGTGCGAAATTGAAACCGATTTGCGAAACGTTGTAAGCAATTTATAGCGAAATGAGCGCAATTACGAATATGACTGTCGTAAAATAAATAATTATTTATAAACGCAGCTAATTTCCTACATTCAACTGAAATTGATTCTTAGCAATATTAGCACTAAAGGAACAAATTGAAAAGCGTAATAATGTACAGAAGTTACTTTCGATTTAAAATCTAGATATTGCGAGTTTGCTGTTATAAAGACCAAATCGAGTGTAGTAAATGAACATAGCTTTATGTCTTATTTCAAAAATCTTCTGTCTTTCCCAAAGTGGGCGATAACGCCCCCTTGTGGACGCTGCAGGTCTTAAGGGGGACGGTAAGAGACCCCAGAAAGAAAATGGGGGGCCTCTTAGACAACGACTGCATGAGTTCTCAACGACAACTTGTGAACATCAACTAATATGAATTAATAGATTGCTTAAACTCTAATATGGGGGCGCTAAAATAATATTTATTTTCAAAGTGGGCAGTAGACAAAATAATTTTGGGAACCACTGTATTAGACGCTTACGTCTTTTTGGCGTGTAAGATAAAAAACAATGTTTCCATTAAAAGCAGACTCAATATGTCATCGTGTTCATATGAATTTAATGTAAAAGTGCAGTTTGTTTGAAATTAAAGTATTTGTTCCTATTCATCCATTTTTCTTTTCCAAAAAATTCTTAATACCCGAATTTATACAAACTTCCGAGGGTTCGATAGTATTCTGTAACAAAACGTAATCTTAAAAGGGTTTGCTACCCTCCGGTAAGGTCTGACGACGGTCGCTTCTTTTAAAAACCACAAGCTTTATCTGACTCTGTCCCTTTGCTCCTCAATAGAGTTGGGATAAGCCAAAAAAAATGGTACTTAAATCTAAAATATATTATATCATAGTTTTTTTTCGTTCCTTTCTAATTTCATTATAAATTAAATAAATTATTAAGTCTTTCTTAACGAGTATTTCACATTCGAGAAAATATTGACAAGTCTTTTACAGTTTTTCAAAAGTTTGTAAACAAAACATTGAGAAAATTGATAAACGAACAGTTTTTACAAATATAAGAAGCTGTAGGTTAGTAACATAACTCCAAAACAGACGGACCTAAAAAAAATGAATAAATAATTGCGAACTTACTCGGAATCTTTCACAGTACGATTAATTTAAATTCGAATCACATATAGTCAGTATATTAACGTGTAGTCAACGCATAGTCTAATGTAATATGTATTGCGTCACATCGAACACAAAAAAAAAGATCCCAAAATGTTATTTCTTAGTAATGTCTCCCGCGGTACCCACGCGTCGCGTGACAACTCCGATATACTGTTATTCGATACGTCTTGGGAACTTTCCGCATTGTTATATGTAAAGAATAAGTTTTTATTTTAGGACTTTAGAAATTAGCGACATAATATCGTGGATGGATTCTGTTAAAGAGGATAAGCGTAGATGGATGTGAATTCGTTATTATGTCGGTTGATAGAAATGTATGGATTAGTACATACTGTGCCGATCCTCCGTAGGGACAAGAGCAAGATGATGAGAATTAATTATTCTGTGATTCCCGAAGTGATCAAATGGACATTGGATTTCACGGAAAACTCGGCAGAGTACAATAGCAAGAAATAAAATCGACGGAAATTATAAGAACAAATTAATGTAGCAGTAATTATTGTCTGTTATGTAAATTAGAATTTGTAATTTTTGTTTTATCAAGCTTTCACAGCATTTAGGTTTTGTCCAGGAAGTTATCGGTCGCTTGTATTTTCTCACTTGTATCCAAAAACACGTGTAAATTGCCGGTTTTTATTTTCGTAACTCAAGTTTTGTCTGTATGTTTGGATATACATATATAGTGCACAGGGTCAGTCGGGAGTTATCACCAAGAAAACCCAGTGCGAAGCGCGGTATCGATCGCGTCGGGCTCGTCTGCTGCTCCATTCCAGCCGCAAATTACGACATACTTTCGAACCAAGCCATCAACAGTATGATAACGTCTAAAATATTAATAAAATAGTAATGGAAATGCATGTGTTTGCATTTGCATTCAAGTAAACTTCTATAGAATTTATCTAAAAAAAATAAGTTATTTCTTACAAAGTAATTGAATGAATGGTATTTTACGGTTGTGTTGAGGAGCGGCAACACCGCGTGGCGCCCGCACCGCAGCGCACGGAACGGCAACGTGGCGCCAACGTATCCGTCGGGGTGGCAACGTCGCGCCCGCGCCCGCACTGCCCGGCACGGCAACGGCGCGCACTGATTCAGCACTACAGTACACATTCAGATTGGAGTCGGAGAGATTACATCGGATTTATTATTATTACTCGTGCTTGCAACTTGTACTTTTAATTTCAAAGGGACCTAGCTCGGCTTGTAACACGATTAATGCTGCCTACAACTTTTTCAACAAAGAAACGTTAATTACGTATTTCATTACGAAACATCGCTCATCGAATAGAAACGCTATTTTTTCACGTTTTGATCCAGAATAATTAATCAAAATGATTAGGATTATTGGCTGTATGTAATTAATATAAATTCCGTGCATATAGACGCGATTATTTGGAAATACTGTCCATTGTGAAAGGGTGAAGTAAAAAGCCAAACTGTGTTATCGGCAGAATGTTAATTGACGTAGATAAGAAGGCTTTATGTGCCGCTGCCGCATCGCACTACGAAAACAATACGATTTGATAATTTCTCTTTGTTCGATAACATTTGAGCGATAAAACATTGTCTCTGACATAAGTAGGACATTGTAAGGTCATCATATAAGGTAATTATCAGCTGTAACACGTCTGAGTAAACACGACAGGGGGAGCCCAATCCTTTAAGTTAAAAGATCATAAAAATGAGTGTGACGTGTCTAGAGTGGTAGCATTATTCACTTTTAGTCTAAAAAAACTGACTTTTTGGTAAAGGACCAACGTTGTTAACCATCAATTTGACAATTTTTTTCTCATATAAACAGGAATATTGAACACCAAACAGTCACAATTGTGACAAAGTTTTGTCATTTTACATGGTGAGCGTTAAATAACATATTGAAACAAAACATCCTATCTGTGGATGGAAGAAGCTCTAGCTAAACAGTTTGATTAAGGGCCCGTCAATGAAGTAACAGCCCGAGCCGAGGCTCCTGAGGGTCCCTCGAGTCTTGTTACTCTTAAACGAGGTTCAGGCTATGCGCCATCTGCGCTCGGCCACCTCAAGCCCGGTGAAGCTGTAAATGACTCCTCAAGGCAAACAGTGACTACTCCAGTCACAAAAAAAAAAAAAATAAGGGCCCGATACAAAAGGTAGTTCTAGAAACCGCATCGTGAGAAGATTCCTGTCTCTGCAATCCTGATCCTGGTTGCTTGAGTCATGGGATTCCGCAGCCAGTGCTCTATTTTTTAGTTAATATTTTTTATTATTTTTAGGGTTCCGTACATCGAAAGGAAAAAAACGGAACATTTATCACTTTGTTGTCCGTCCCTCCGTCTGTCAAGACCCTTTTTCTCGGGAACGCGTGAAGGTATCAAGCTGGAGATTATTTTTTATATAAAATATGAAAAATATATAAATATGTAACTAAACAATAATATTATTTTATGGCATCGAAATACGTATGGTGGCACAATAGCTAGAAGACCATGAACCTTTTAAACCATGTGTAATTTGATGTATTAGACATAGGTTATTTTGTTAGCGCGTAATAGATAAACAAATAAGTAATTTATTATGAAGGACCGCATTCCAGCTGTTACGTGGTTGTCTTATCGATGTCGTTGAACTATTTGTAATAAAATTTACATATAACCTCTTTGTTCTAGAGCAATAATGACGCAAATAGTTTAATTGTTGGAATGCAAAGAGTAGTTGGTCATATTAACAGAGAGTAAGTAATGAAGACATTTAATAGCGCGAAACTGGAATACTGAACAAGGATCTGGTCTTGATATTTAAATAGTTTTCTTTCATCTAAACATTTGAATTCATTATATAGGTAAGAAGTAAGATATCTCTATTTTTACAAAGAGAATCTATTTTTTACTAGCTATCGCCCGCGACACCGTCCGCGCGGGATTACAAATAGATGTTAGACGATTCTCAGACCTACTCAATATGCTCACAAAATTTCATGAGAATCGGTAAAGCCGTTTCGAAGGAGTATGTGAACGAAAATAGTGACACGAGAATTTTATATATAAGATAGTGATTTTTAAAGTTTTCTACCTGTAAGGATGTGTGGTGATTGTCAGTGTAGATGAGTTGCATACTCATTGTAAAACATTACGTTGCATATGTCATGTGCAGGGCGCATGAAGATGCTGATCTGAGGCCGACAATGCGCCGGATGTGCATTGTGCGAGCCACGTAGCAAAAACCTCTCCCCCACAATAGTGATGTGTATTTTATCTTGTCGAATATCGATATAACAATTCATCGATACAACTGGAATCAACAAATAGCTACAGAATACCTATGTAGTAATAAATATCTATCGAATATGGGTGTATAATTAATTATAAATTTTATTTTGAACTAAAAGCTAAACTTAAAAGAGTAATTTACTTACCTTGTGTTTGTAAGTATTGAACCATTATAAATGTAAAGAAACTTAAGGAATTACATTTTTTTTTCATTGATATTGTTCATTGTTAGTAAATCTTTAAAGTAAAATAAAAATATATATGCCCTTATCATTAGTATTAACAATTAAATAAAAAAAAACGAATATTTTGTTTTATATATCGATGTTTCGCATCCCTAGTCGGTGACTTCCAAGAGACGTGGCATTATATGCAAATAGCCGAGAAGCGACTATCACAATAATTATATTGCCCGTTGTTATAACTATTTGCAAACAGGTATATACTGCAGGCATAGACTAGTTGTTTATCCCCGGCATTGTCCGGGATATATCAATTATCAAACTGTAACTTTTTTCCTTTGAAATAGTGGAGTTTTTTCCATAATACATTTAAAAACTATTTGACCATCAGAATGCTACATCAATCCTGAGTATTACGAAGCCAAGCAAAGCCAGGACATACCGCTAGTTAATATTAAAAAGTTCATACTAATAAATAAAAATACCTTTAACTTCGTTGGTGTAATTATTACTTTTTATTATCTTACATCATATTAAACATCCCAATGTCTGACAGGACCTGATCTATTCCAGGTAGATATGTTTTTTTTTCAACCTATCTCCATTTTAAGAAGTAATTTCGACGTGTGGTTATATTTGCCGGGTGTCAGAACCGGTTCCGTACAGACATACTACATTCACCTTAACAACACGACTAGATTTTGTAAAATTATAATTTAAAAATATTAAATTTAAAAGCTTCTTTGTGAGCTATGAATATAAAGTTTAAATTAATTATTATTAACATATATTTTATAGTAAAGTAGATGCAAATTTGTTTAATTCGAAGGCAACAAAAATAAAGAAACGAAAATTATATTTGGTAGACACATACAGAACTAGAAAAGTAAAAAACTATTGTATAAAAGATACCTTTATATTAAACTGTAGGAAACCAGAAATTTCAACAACTCTGTAGCAAAACCAAACATCGAAGATATCAGATTATTCCAGCAAATAAAGTAAATTAAAACAGGTTTGTTGCCCTCAATTGTATAAGAATAACTTCAACAGTCGTCAACAATTTATATCCTCGTGGCATTTAGATTTATTAAAGCCAAATACACGCATAGCGAATGTCATGTAGAACTTCGTACCAGGAAGGACGACCTTAAGAATGCTGAAGTCCGCAATTAAGCTATAAACAACAGCGCGGGAGAATTTAGCCGCGCGGAGGAAAAAAAGCGCGCGTCGCGGCCCGTCGCCCGGGAAGTGGGTCGAGCCGGCAACGCCGCCTAGCGGTTCGCACGGAGCGGCAACGTCGCACCCACATACATACCACGAGTTGTTTTCACAATTTTCGTTGTTTTGATCGTAATTATAGCGAGTGTGGATATTTAAAGTAATTAATAACGTAAGTTTATGTGCATTATTGAATTCTTTATCTTACATTTTCAATGGCAACACGAACACTCCTTGCTATTACGTCACGTGAATGACACATTGATAACATTTCTTTTACCACACAAAAGGAAATGTTACACGTTATTTTAATGAAATTTTAATTATGTTTTTGTTATTGTATTTTCAATATTCAATCACTTGATCGGCATCTAGTGTAATATAAGACTCTCTGGACTTTTTTCTCTTGATTATAATTACACATCTTTTTCCTTACTTTGATGTATACAATTTAATAGGCTTAGTTACAAATTCCTACCATAACAAGTTGTAAAGCTCACTCAAAGTTATACCGTGCCAACAATAAACAAGTCTGAACAACTATCGATCTATCCAACAGCTCATAGGTTACGCCCACGTTGCCTCGCAATCACTGATTCTAAAATAAAACAATATAGTTAATGTTTAAAAACCACAGATCCTCGTTAATTTATTTAACCATTATAGAATCTTTTATTAGATCTACTAAGAGGATTTAAATTTTAATATGTTATGAGTAACTAAATATATAAACTGGAAGACTTCTGTGACTGAAATTTCTGTATGAAACATATCGTCACCATTGTCATGTCATCTTTAACAACACAAAGATAACTATTATGTTTTTAACAGAAATTTTTGTGTGGGGAAACTCACGGTGAATTCGTTAAAACTTGTCATTTCCCAAATTCAAATTGTGCTCGAAGGACCATTTTTATAATCCAAATAAATACGATAGAAAACAAGTTTATTATTTCTGAAATATCAGAAAATTGGTGATTATCTTATTCAATAAATATTAATGTCTCGTTTCACCTCGTAAATTTTGGAGTAACGTACAATACGTTATTCCAAAATTTATGGACACCCCCACAACTAAACAAATATTTATATCATTTATATTATTATATCGGTATTAACGTTGAATAAAACTCCAGACATAAAATTTGTAAAAGTGAATAAAATTTTTCTCAACAACATTATTCGTCCAAGTTTTGTAGTTATTATTAAAAATACGTTAGCTTACATTATTAAAAAGGTACCACGAAGTTGAAATTTTTTGGCGTGACATGAAAACTGCATCAAAGTACAAAAAGGTTCTATAACTGTACAGAGTGTAAAAAAAAACAAAAGCAGAGCGGCAACGTCGCGCACTTACCGCGAGCTGGCAACGTCGCGCTAGCCTGATTTATAAAAAAAAATAGAATATATATCACAGCTGGCCTAGTGGAAAGTATTCCTAAGTCGGAGTGATCTGGTTATAGTCGGTTATAGCCGCTTGAGTTAGTCTTACTAATATTATAAATGTGAATGTTTAGATGGATAGATGGATGTTTACAAGAAGGTATCTCCAGAACTGGTGTACAGATCTCGCTGAAATTTGCCATAGATGTAGAACATAGTCTGAAAGAACACATAGACTACTAATTAATTTTTTAATACATTGCGGAAGGAGTCGCGTGCGACAGCTATAATTTTCTACTGTCGACAAAAAATTGTAAAGTTCTAATCTCTACTAGGAACCAAAGCTTTTGTAATTTATCTGTAACCACGTATTTTTGTTGAATGTTATAACAATCGTTTTTAAAGTAAATCTCGCAAAAACGTTCCTTGGAAATATAAAAAGGGTCGCTTAAAAGATTTAGCGACGTTTATCTTGAGGTCATCGCTCTCTAAAGATATCTTTTATTACTGATACGATAAAAATTGTTCTTTAAATCGATTTCAAAATTCACTTAAACAAGTTTAATGTTTTGTAAAGTCGTATAAGGAAATCTTACATTTACGATATAAGATATGTATAGAAAGTACACAAAGACGATCGTAAACAAAGTTGTTTTGATGTAAATAAAAGCTTACGCCCACACGCAAAAAAATCTCCCGACGTATAAGTTTATTTTACTTCTGTATGCTGTTTTCTACAAGAAAAAATTCTTTCAATTCCTAAGGATTTTAATGACATAGTTACAAAAGGTAAGACAGTACAATTACATGAGTTAAAGAGAGATTTCTGCTTAAATGATAGAAATCAGTTTATGGATTAACTAGCTGTCGCCCAGACTCCGTCCGCGCGGAATTAAGAAATCTATTTAGTAGCCTATGTGCTGCCACTACGTTATCTATGCTACATTTAATCGTAATACGTTAAGCCGTTCTGGAGATACTTACAAACATCCATCTTAACATACGCATTTATAATATTAGTAAGTTATTAAGGTTTTGTTAAATTGTTCTCATATGACGTTTGGTTTTATTATTATAACTGCAGTTTAGGCTGTTGTAAACAGGAAAATCGAAAAGTTTAATGTAAATAGAGCGTTTTATTTTAATAACCTCGCCAAAAACAAGGTTAATTAAAATAACTGTTTCTTAATGTAGCCGTTTAAAACAATGTTTCCGGGATTCATTAGTCGAAGGTATATTTCTATGAGTTGAAAAATACGACGGAAAAAATATCGTAAAATTTAAATATGGGAAAGTATTAAATATTGTATTTAATTAATGTTAACGAAGATTTTAGCAATATCAATGGGGACTGCGTCCTTGTCGTTTTAATATTTTTACGATCTGGTTACTGCGACTTAGCGACGCGGCGCGCACTTGGATGCGTCTGGTACGCAATGCAGCCGCGCGCGACTGTCGCAGTGGGCGGGCATCGGGCAACAGGCACAGCAAGTCGCAGCGCGCCTGCCCACTACGACACGACTCACCAGTCGCGTCGCGTCGCCGCAGCTGAGTGCCCGTTGCGTTTTTTCCGTCGCACAAACATGGCCGATCCCGATGTTATATCTAACTTCAATCCTTTAACACTTATAGAGGAGGTTAAAAAGCGACCAGGATTATATGAACCGGACCATCCCAGAGATCGTCTGGAAAGACTAAAGCTATGGAAAGAAGTCGGGGCTGCTTTATTTCCTAATTGGAGTACTTTCAACAAAGCGACAATGTATCATGCAGGTATTGGAACGTTTGTAAGCATTTTTTTGGAACATTTAAATAAAAACGATAATTTATAGGGTCATTTTAAGACAATATGTGCTTCATGTTATGGTTAGGATTAGTTTTTTATTTGTTACGGAATTGGTGAAAACATGTATACATACTATGAATCAATTGCAAAATAATAATTAAAACTCGTATCTCATAAAATTATATACAGACATTCTTCGTTCGTTATGTCATATATTAAAAAATCATGCGTGTTTTGTTCGCACAGTATTAGGAGTTTGAATTTATTGCTCATATTAGAACTATTTTAAGTATCATTTAAAAGTCGGCATTACGATGTGATGGCCTTTGTATAAAATATATTTAATAAATCAATGTAATCTTAGATAATAGAATTATTTGTTTATTCTGTAATAAAATCACATTTACATATGTTATAAAACAATTTTATAAATGCGAATGTTAAGATGGATGGATGTTTGCTTAAAGGTATATTTGGAACGGTTCACACGGGACAGATATAGAACATAGTCTGGATGAACACATTGGCTACTCATGAATTGTTTTTTTTAATTTCGCGCGGACGTAGTCGGGCGTGACAAGTTATGTTTATAAAACTAATTTTTAAAACAAAATACAATGAGGCAAATTCTTTTTTAATTCAAAACTTGTGGGAATATAAAAGCTTAGTTTGTTCTATGTAATTAATTGTTATTTACTTAACGCTTTTTATCGTATAGTCGTGACTGAACTTCAAGGTCACAGAATCTGAAGTCTCAATTAGTACGTCGCGATTGTTTAGATAAACGTTTGTTAATACTGCAAATAAAAAAGAAAACTGCTCAATTACTAAAGTATTATAAATAAATTGTGCTTCTATTGTTCTTCGTGAAGACATTTGATTTTTATTAAAACTGTTAAATGGTATCAATTAAAATTTTATCAAAAAGTCAATTTAACGAAAATACAAGGTCACAAAATTTATAGAATTGGTGCAATACAAAACTGTTTTTTCTTCTCTTTTCTTCTATATTAATATTGAGGGAGTGAGAGAGACATATAGCTTAGTGTCAGTATAGTCCTACAGATCCAGAGAAAATGGCGATCACTTCGGGACGCGTACAACAGAGAGCTAAGATCACGTCGCTCCGGTGTCAGGGTGCATAGACGTGTTTACATATATTTCAAGAAGATGACATTCCTCGGTGGATTTGAAGGCTCTGTGAGTGAGGAGTAAGTACTAGAATTAAACCCCACTTAGTACAACAGTGAAGGACTTTAAATAGTTTGAAGTTTAGTGATGAATTTCTTTTAGCAGCACTTTTAAGAACTTAGAGTAATGTTATAGTCAGTTAAGCAGTCCTTTAGTGCAGTTTTTTTTTACTCAGGGACTCTTTAGTGGTGACTACACTAAGTTTCAGTATAACGCGAGTTAAATTATATGTTATTAGACAAAGAACTAATATAGTTCATCTAATTAGAGAATTAGCTTAAGATACGATATCTCTTGTAATCTGAGTTCCATATAATTATATCAATTAAGATAAAGACGCGGCTTTCACTGCTGTTCCCAGTCAGATAAAATATGCAAAACATTTTATAAAGCTTGCAGTCACGTAATGGATTTTTTATCGGAACTCGGGCGAATACGATAAGATGACTTTGCGATTATAAAAAAGTCCGCACTAAAATTGCATCAGTTCTGGAGAATTTTGAATTTTATATTGAAAATTATTAACGTTGTTTTTCAAATTTTTGATAACCTCGAACGCCCATTTATTGGGTTCGTAAATAATTTTAAAACAAAAAGTATTTTTTTTATTTTCTCCCCAGTGACAATACAACAAGCGAAACCCCAACAGAAAGCGATCCGTTCCATGAGACATTTAGTCCTTTAAGTCGAGAGTCAAGAAAGAAGAAGAAGAAAGCACCAATCTCCAATTCGGATGAAAGTCAGCCACCGGAAGAGTTTGAAATGCCTGTCTTCAACAACGTAGAAATACCCAACGACGTGGAGTCAGATGCTGACAAATTATTCCTTCTATCATTCGTGCCCGAAATGAGACAACTGCCTTCTAATATCAAAATGTGGACACGTGCTCAGATCGCTAACATAATGCAGGAAGCTGTCTCCTGTCATTATAGTAACCTAACACCTGGAACTTCGACGGAGCGAAATGTGACAGATGTCAAACCACAAAGAAGTGACAGCATTGAATGATTATTGTTGACCGTTAGTTCGTTCAACTAACCTTTGTAAATGGAATGGGTATAAGACGTGCTAATATGTGCCTATTCGCTGTTTGCCATTTTGGCGTTGATTGTAGCGGTGGTGTGGATTAGAACTTAAAAACAAAAGCTGTAATTTGCAAGCAATCGCCTATCCATTTTTAGAGGTTTACTCTCTCGAAATACTTTTAACAAAGATGATAGTAATTAATATAAGTATTTTGACAAGTAATAAAATACGGTTTTCGTAAGAAAATGTTACGAATATATAAATATATCTTTATTAACACGTTAGCTGTCATGTCGTACTATGTGTCCTACAAGCCATACTTCCATTCAACACCTCGCTGTGGCTTTTAATCGAATTGTTGTATACAGCGTGACAAGCAAGGGCCCATTCAAATGGTTTTGGACAAAAATAAAAAAATATCGTTTTTCGAAAAATCGTTTTGGCAGCTAACGTGTTAAGTATTACGTATGGCTAATTTAACACAACCTAAGGTATGTGTGTGAAGCTTAAAATTGTTGTTAATTATAGTTACAAAGACTGTTAACCTTAATAAATAGTTATAATAAAAAATATTTGTTTGAGTGCTCACCTCGCTATGCTTAGGTACCTGAAACAGACAATGGAAAAGTCAATATTATAGCACAACACGTATTGTTTTTAATTTGCAATGTTTATTAAATACTATGAATGATCGTGACTGGATCTTATATATAATAAAACATAACAATCATCTACATTTTATGTCCTATTTACATACAATTCATTCAGTTTTAATTCTTTATATAGTTCACATAAAAAAAAAGTAATAATAAATAAGACATGTAAAAAACAAGTCGTAGATATGATTTTTTGACGAATAGGAAGAAAAACTTTCTTTGAGGAAAAGGATTCATCGCCATCACATATCAGGTGGGAAAGTTAGACAAAAAAACCTTTCCATCAAAATCGGAGCACCAGGAACGGAGTTATGCGATAACATAAAAAAAATACAGACGAATTGATAACCTCTTTGTTTTTGAAGAGGGCTAAAAAGAGAGAAATTTTTGTTTTTCGAAAAAAAATTAAATCGACAGAGTAGGATTCACAATCAGTTTTAGTGATTTAAAAAAACAATGTTACACGTGTCAGTGTAACCAGTATTCTGTAAGGAACTTGAAAAACAATATCACATATTCCGCGAGCAAGCGAGCGTCCTATTTTAAATTGAAAACAGCCATTATTCTAGAGTTGTGCCATAACTTGGAGAGGTCGGCGCGGTGCGGGGCGGCAATGTGGGTGAGCTATGTGTTCCCCAACCGACCCGAAATGCTTTTCATTTTTCATTTAGGATTACTTGGATATATGGACTTTAATAAACCCGGGATAAAAATTCATTTGAAAAAAAAAACACACAAAATTTAAAGTTTTAATTTAATAGTTGTAGTCTGATAGTTCGCTTAAGTTATATACATAAATATTTTTTACTTAGAATTTTGATTAGATTTTTGTATGCAAATCTTTGTGTATATTTGCAAAATAAACTGAATACATCCACATATCTGATTGCCCTTCAAACGTACCTCAATTGTTCCGAGCGCGAGTTAACGAACGGCTGTCTTACATTGATTTATAAAAACACAATGTTCAAAGTCAATGTTATTCATGATAAGGACACGGACGTCCCTCAAGGCCATAAAACAAGCGCGCATAACGTACGAAACTGACGAAAACTTTGCCTGGAATGCCTGGTTACATTATGCTAGTACTATACGACAGTAGCTTGGACACTTTTGGCTCATTGACGCCGGTTAAAGTTCGTATGCTAGTGCTAATTTCGAGTGCTACTGTCCTACTGTACTGGCTTAATGTAAACATTAGTTGAAAGCTTTAATTTACTATCGAGAAAAAACTTATGATATAAGAAATGAAATAAATAAGTACGATGCAATTTAAATTAATAGTTATTTGATTTAAAATGTTACAACCAAAGTCAGGATTAAAAATATTGTATTTTGTCTTGTAAACTAATGTTTTAAACATAGTTAAAGAAAATAAATTATTTTAAAAATAAAGGGAGATGAAACAAAATGATAAAAATCTGAGAATTTTAAATTCAGAATACAATGAACTCTTAATCGTCGTGGATATCTAGGTTAGGTGGTCTTTCCTCAGGACGTAAGGACCATTGAGGAAATGATGACGCCACCGCACATTACTCTATTTAAGAATACCATTTCAAAATGTAAAAAGCCAAATTCTTTACTGAAGTTTTTTCTCATAAGGAAGTTAAATTCCTTAAAATTATTTTTTATTTTCAGTTTAAATGCCATCTTTATAAGGTAGGTGCATATACTTTAATTTCAATTTATTCGATATCAAGTAATGTACTTAACGTAAACAAATGAATCATATTCAATAAGTAATACAGTTGTGGAAAATTTTGGATTTAGGGGCCAAAGTCGTAGTCGGCACAAAACGAGCGTGCACAAACAACACAAGAAAAAGTCAAGCGAGACTTGTTTGTGTGCAGTGCGACGTTGCCGCACCGTACGACCGGCTTGCGGTCGGGTGTTGCCGCACCGTGCAGCCGCGTCGGAGCCGCAGCGGCGCCGCACCGGACGCGATGCGGGCTGCGGGCGGCGGGCGTACGCCATTCCCAGCCGCGCGGCCCCCGGAACAGTCGCGCCCGCACTCGCAGCGGATACGCTACGTTTTATGCAACGTAATCAAATGACATGAATTATGACTTTCTGCCTTGACGTGGAAATGTTCATAAGTGAAGTGAAAAAGTACCCGGTGATATGGGACGCTAACTGCGAGGACAATAACCACAAAACTAGAAAACAGCGGGCGTGGACTCATATCGCACGGATGCTCATCACAGACTTTGATGATCTGCCGGAACACGAGAAGGCAGAAGTCGGTGAGTAGCGATGAAGGCAATCGAAGTTCTCTCACCTTGGGTTTCCGAGACCAAAATCCCAGCTTAAAACATTAACATTGTTATCTTTGTTTTTACAAAGATAATGAGAGGGATGACAGTATGTTTTATACAAACATTTTTTTTCTCAAAAACTAAGGGTTTATGTCCTTAATACTAGGTCGATACATGTATCGACCGTTTTTGCCCTATACCAGAAATAAATTACTAGTTGAACAATAATAATACGTAATAAATACTTGAACCGAATATTACAATCGTCGAAAAAAAATCAAACATTTATTAAAATTCTATCAACCCAAAGGCGCCTTTACAATTTCTCGAGTTTCTTCTCTATTCTGCTAATCCTGATACGGCTAAGTATACACAAATGTAGGACAAAAAGGTCGTGACCTAAGAGCCTTGTCACATAATCTCAACAGCACGACTTAAATGTAGGCAGACTATGACTTAGCAGTTATACAGCGTAGGCGAACTTACGTAAAACTTCACATAGCACAGTAGGTGGAAACAAGGTGTGGCTTCCAGCCTACGACTTACATTTATAAACTACTAGCTGTCGCCTGCGACTTTGTCCACGTCTATTCATTCATCTAAACTTTCGTATTAACAAATAAGATTTTAAAAAAAGCAGATAATAAAGCGAAAACAAAATGTATTTAAAATTAATAAATGTAGATATTTATTGTACATTTTTGGATTTTATTGCAACAATTAAAAATACAGATTAACATCAATTTAAATGTTTTAAATATGCATTTAGATAGTTTGAGTAGATAATAATCTGAAGTAAAAGCATAATATCCCGTACCCAAGAAAAACTTTATTTAATTTTATCGAGACTAAACAATTTTCAAATATTTAAAGTAGATATGACTACAATTTGATCCCTTTTCCAGACAAAAAGCTGCAATGCAAATGGCGCAACATAAAGGATTCTTACGTACGTGATCTCAGAAAGAAAGACGGTAAAAGGTATATGTATTCAAAATTCCTGACGTTCCTCGACAACCGGTACAAGAAACAAGATCAATCGGGCAGCGAAGCCGATTCTAAAGAATGGAATGACGAAACAACTCCTAAACACAAAAGACTGGCCGGAAAAAGAAAACGATTCGAAACATTGAGCGAATCAAACTGGGCCAGTGATAGCGAAGAAGTACCGTCGACCATAGACAATCTTAAAAGACGACGTGTACCAGAAAACAAAGATGACGATGAAAGAAATAAAATAGATTTTGTCAATACCCCTTTCCCGGATCCTAGTTGCAGCTATACTGTAGAAGACGAAGACAGGTCATTCTTCGATTCTCTTCTGCCAGTAGTTAGAGAGTTTAATGTCGATCAAAAATTAGAATTTCGCAGCGAAGTATTAAGACTTATCAAGGAGTTTAGACATAATAGATTAAAGTCTACATTGTAGTCAACATTTAGATAGTTTATTTGTAATTATAAGATCATTCCAGTCAGTAAATATTTTTTAAAGTAATGATTAAATTTTTTTGACGTGTAATTAGCATAAGCTTGTATGTACGTGTGTGTGTGTGTGTGGGAGCTGCATAAATTACCGCGAGAGTTATCAGATTCGAGCAGACGTAAGTTAATTATCATAAAAAACTCGTAATGTGCGTCAGGTCGTTAATTTAAAAAGTAGTGTAATTTTAATACATAATTAAAATTTAAAGCGATGAGGTCATTCCCCGATGTAAAAGTAACAAAGGCAACAATTTTACTAACATAAACCTGATTCGCTAGTTATTTATTTGATATTTTAATATATGTCAGTAAAACATAAAAGTTCCTACAATATAAACTAAGGTTGGCTAATAATTACTGCCAATAGTATTTTAACGATGTTAATCCCTTGATCTTATACAACAAGGTACAAACTTATTGGATGTTAGGAATACAACTAGAGTAAGAACAACCAGTCTTCAATAGCTTCTAAATAAAAGCGTGGATGTATCTGTGAAGAATATTTGCATTTCGACATTACATTCCTAAGTTGTATGTCAAATACTTTACAATATCAAATTTATTTCATAAAGCATTTTGATCTTGTAATTCATAAGACGTAGGTTTGTTCTAAAGAACAACAGACCATTCAAGACAGTATAAAGTTTACAATAACAAATATTATTCAATACAAAAATAGATAGCGAACTTATTACAAGAATTTTATGTAACCGTATCCGACAAGATGTCTCTTTCACTCAGCAACAGCAACAGCAACAAGTCATAATAACAATAAAATGTATATACCTCATTCTACGTTCACTCACAATGCAAACGACTAGAGGTGCGGCAACGCGCGGGAAAGTAGCGCGCTGGCAACGTCGCACGATCGATACCACCGACCCCGAGCGTGACGGGCGAGAGAGGGGCCACGCGGGGGTCGCGGGGGCGGCGGGTTGACCCTTCCGATTACAACCGACATATCTATAGGTATCCATAGGTACACGTGTTGTTATGTCCGTGTAGACAGAGCACGTGCTGCGCTGACGTGTCCAAATTGTATCGCATATATGCACAACGAATTTATATTCCCACTGCAATGTTAGTGACATGCACATTATTAAGTAAAATTACGAATTATTTATGGTTGAATACATTTTTTTACACGTTAAAGTACAACACACTGGCTGTTTTTAGGCATTTGAGGACATGCAAGTTGAAAAAATCGTGAATTAGTGTAAGTCAAACAGCACTATTTGTTGGAACACGAATGCGCAATCACGTAAATGGAAAGAACTTTTCAGTGAATAACGTAGTTACACGTTTAAAAGCGTTTTTTCTTAAAATAAGCAGTTGAGTGCAAAAAAATACTAAATCTCAACATTTTTAATAAAATCCCCCAGGCAGCTGTAAGGTTTTTGAAATGTTAAAAGCTCACAATTTCCACATTGTCCGTACTCCTAGCGGACACGGAATGTCTCCAGACATTCTGGCTCGTTGGCAGTGAGAAATAAAATTCTAGCTTGAAAAATATAAGACTAAGACGTTAAGATTTAAAAGTTTACTACGGAAAAATATTGTCCTAAACTTTGAAATAATAGGCTTAAGTTCATCATGAGTTTGCAATGTCAAAACACGGAACAAAAAAATATTTTCATCTTTCCTTTCTTTTATTTCAATTCAGATGTTTATATACTATTGGGTAAACTAATTGTTCTTTCACCATGAAAAAAATAAGAAAAACAACGTATAATTTACCCTTCGATATAAACGACGTTGCACACGGTTTCGGACGTAAGAAGTGAAACAGTCAACAGCGTATGTTTTGCAATACGAAGTATAGTTTTGTGTTTGTTTAACAAACATACCGGCGTCAAGCTAGGCTATACCTACACCGTGTAACCTGTCTTAAACCAGTTACCATGGGAATGTTTTTGCAGCTTTGTAACCTTACTACGTCTGTATGAAAATATCCAGTCTCAAGACGACAATATCACTGGAGTAAAGAGTATTTTATCATCGGTTTTCATTGCAGAAACATCACAATTTAAACAGTCGATATCCACACTAAGCTTTATAATATTTTTGATGAATTACAAATATCTTCTATGTACTGATAGATAAATAATATTAAAATATCTTAATAACGCTCGTTCTTATTTTAACATATTTTAAAGTTGCTGGAAATTTGCTTCTTCCTTGATTAAAAATAAAGAGGCATACTAAAGTTTATTACTGTATATATTTTCACAGGAGATCAATCTTGGTGACTGAACGATGTATTTTAGTAAGTCGTTTATCAATTTTGGGACACTTGGTGATAAATCTTAAGGTAAGTTCCGAATAAAGAACAGGCTTTACTAAACACTAGCTCTCGCTCGCGACTCCTTCCGCGCGGAAGTAAAAAAACTTAATTAGTAGCCTATGTGTTTTTCCAGACTGTGTTCTACATCTATGCCAAATTACAGCTAGATTCATGAAGTTGTTGCGGAGATACCCTCTAACGAATATCCATCTATCAAACAGCAGTTCAGCGTGAGTCTAATATAAAAATAAAATAAAGAAATTAAAAAAAATTTAAAACACGAGTTCAATTTTTTTTATAAACAAATAATTATTTAACATCTGAAATGAAAAGACATTCACACTAAATTCAGTATAATATAATATAAGAATCGCAATGCAGAAAACTATGTCGTAACGTAAAGAGAAATGGCCGCTCCCTACTAAAGATTGGAGTGGCAGTCGTAAAAGTAAACTGCCACTAAAAAACTCCGATAGTACGGCAACGGCTAATTATACTGGGTGTAGCCAGTCTAGAAAACCCAATGCAATAACCTAAAAAAACACAAATACTTTTTTTTCTGAAAACACTACTCCAAACAGGCCTTGTATGAACGTTATTCGATAAATCAAGGCTTAATCCTTATAAGAAACTATTTGTGAACTAAAATCGTACTTCGAAAATGGTAGTGAACAGTTATTACTTTTCAGAACCTTCTATAGTATGAATACTCGGATCATGAATGTTTTGATGGATGTATGTTTGTTAGAAGGTTTCTCCAGAACGGCTCAACGCATCTCGCTGAAATTTGGCATAGATGTAAGGCATGATTTGGAAGAACACATACGCTATTAACCCTTATTGTGGCAATATTAGTTTTTTTAAAGAAAAGCAAAAAATAAAGTTAAAAAACATTTTATAGTGATCGTATATTTTTATAAAGTTGTATGTATTGTTTTTTTTAATTATGCGCGATGGTGTCGTGAGCTACAGTTTTTACATAATTCCAAACGCAAAAAAATCTACTAAAATTATATTTGTAACGGTTAATAAAATATGAAATAAATTTTCCGATGTTAAGTTTATCGTGTTTGCGCGCTATGATTTGCAAAGGCAAGTGGAAGCGCTATCTTTACCAAGTCAAAGTCAATGTCGTGCGAGCGATTGCCTCGCCTCGTAACTCGGAATGAGCTCACGCGACATTTTTGTTTAATTTGCATTAAACGGCCTTGTATTTATTTCAACTATTACATACTATAGAAAAAAGATTATGCGCTCTAGAATTTATTTTATTAAATTGTCATCAACTGAGAGGCTCGGCCTACCCTAAATTAGGTGTGACTAGGTCATAGTCAACTACGCCGGCCCAGTACGGGTTGACTCCACAAATATCTTCTCGCAGTACAGGTTGCATCACGATGTTTGCCTTCTCCATAAGAACGTTAGATAAACGTACATATGTAAATCGAAAAAACTTTGGTACATGGCGAGATTCGATCATAGGACCTACAGACACGTCAAATGCTTAACATCTGAGTTACACACACTCTTTTTTTTAATGCTCGTTTTGAAAGAAGAAAGGTAATGTTGCTATTTGTTACCAAAGCAAATTTACATACAATTTTTTTATATTATTTTTGATGTAACTAATTGCTCAATAGTATATAATTGTTTTTTTTCATTCGTCCTTTCGACTGAACTTGTTTTTAACATTATCGCAGCGATTCCAACTTAATTGGAGTGTTTAATTAAAAAAAAATGTCAACTATCCAACTGACGGAGGTAACCAGCGGCGTAAAAGTTTTTAACAGTTTTATTTCTTTAATTAAAGACCAAGGTAAAAGCTCCGTTCTACTTTAGCGCAAGACATTTATTACTTTTTTTTAAAGTTCGTCCTGAACTTTTATCATATCTTAAGTACGTATCGTTAAAAAAGAAAATTAAAGAGTATTTAATAGTTGTTTTTTGTTAAATACTTGATTGATTATTCTTTAAGTTTAACATAATTTTGCTAGTACATTTAAATTGCAAAAACTATCACTAAGTTAAGGTTAAAAAGTGCACTTTTCTGCATCTCTAATGACATAGATTATTTTGTTTGTTTAGATCAAATTTTTGGCAAACGCAGTATTGGGAAGTATGCCAAATTAGAAATTGAATTAAATCCTCGTATTTCTCTGAAATTGTTTACGTAATACGTACTTCATAGATATTGGAAGGCTTTATTTATGCCGAATAGGGTTCTATTCCTCCTTGATTAATTTCATCTGTTTTATATTAATAAATGCAAATCAAAAACTCAATGCTTAGCATCTCTAATTGGAAATACGTAAACGCCTGGAAGTCCGTCCGCGCGAAATTAAAAAGAAAACTTAATCAGTAGCCTATGTTTTTTATCAGACTATCTTCTACATCTATGCCAAATTTCAGCGCCATCCATGCAGTCGCTAGGATGATATCTTTTACAAACATCCATTCGCATTCATATTACATGGCTATCTATACTAATATTATAAAGAGGTTTAATTATTGAATAGGCTACTCAAATATTTAACTAATTTGAAAAATTGTTACACTTTCTGGAAAGTTACACTGTTAGTGGGCGACGTATGCTATATTTATAACTAGATTTTTTCAATTCTGCTTGGGCAACTGTTATTTACAATAAGAAAACAAGTAATTTAGTTATCTACATTCGATATTGTTGATATTCCTGACAGAATGCATTAGCCGACGTACAATAAAACCATGAATATTGTTCGTTTAACAAGAAATCTTCTGGATGTACATTAACCAAGTAATATGAGAAGTGAATATTTTGCCACGACTGTAAAATGCAAAGATATCGTTGTCTCTATTTTCACAAGCAGAAAGAAAGAGTTGAAACGTCTTTACGTTAGGGAACATACCCATACTACGTGAGCTATTTTTTAGTTTTTTCGACCCTTCCCTCCCCTCGGTGACCACTCATAATACATGCCAAGATCCCCCCCTTCGTTTTTATGTAGTAATTCATAATTATAATTTTTAATTATTTCACAGACAAAAATTGAAAAAGAAAAAGTTTGGCTCATACTCTTCTTTATAGCATAAGAGTGCATGCAAACATAAATTACTAGTGAATTATGTATTATGAAAAAAAAAGAACTAACGACTATGTGACAAATCTGAGCCACCCGCTCCCCCCGCTCCCGTGACTGACTCTAGTATTTTAAGGACTCGCCCCCCTCCCCACCTAAACGGGTCACGTATTATGGGTACGTTCCCTTAGTACCGAAATCATACAATTTGTTATTCGTCATGGGTTTTGAAAAATTCTGTTTATTTAATCGTTCACTAGCAGCTAAGAGGTTTCTAGTTTGAGCACGCAATGACGTGTTTGTTTTTGATGAAAACTTCACACTCAGCTTTTAAAATTTCTCTTTGAAAGTGTTGTAGTGATGTTTAAATCAAGATTTTGAAATCATCGATTGATCGACTGTTTACACTTTTATATATGTCATATAACAATCGTCAAAACATAATTTATATCTCAGTGTTATTTTAAACCTTGCATACCAACATTAAATATATAGTAAAACTGTAAATAAAAATAAATTACATCAAGTTTTACAAGACTAAAGTACGCCATGGAAGAATCTATAGTAGTTTTCAGATATCGTAGTGGCTCTTAAGTTCGCGCGAGTCGCAGGACACAATTCTATAGAGGTAGCGGGATGCAGGAGGGGCACACTTTGAGCCGCTAAGACATTTGAAAAGAGTTATACCTACTTTAAGATAAACAGTGAATGCAAAATTCTAGGTCTACAGTGTTTTCATTGTCAATCTTCAATATAATTTAGCAGGAAATTCTTGCAAATCTCTACCACATATAGTTTCTATACAGTTATTTAGTACTTCCTATTTTACAGTAAATTTTACATATTAATGTGAAATATTTTAGTTGAGGTAGGTTCATATAATATAATCGTATTATTGACGAATCAAAATAGTAATTATATTCAAAAAGCGATAACTTCAAGGTTACAAAAAAATAAAGTAACACATTGGTATTCTTAATTTAAATAGTAATTACTCTAACACGGATATGTTAAAAAAATGTTAAGCGTCCTACAGACGATCAAACTTTGTGCCAAATAACTTTGTCAAATAATTAGATAAGATGGGGTTTCTAAGACTAAAAATGTCTGTATAAACATATAGTCATCCCTGTCATTACCTTTAAAAAAAAAGAGAACAATATATTTTAAACGGTTTGGTTTTAGAAACTCCCGGAGAATGCGGCAAGTTTTACCATATAATTGTGATGTTCGATGAATATATATAAAATTCGAACAAGTTTCTTTATAAATATGACTGACATTCATTGCATTATCAATTAAAGAACGGAATATGGAAAATTTTGAAAAAAAAAACAGAGTTTTACATAGTATGCTTGAAAACGACTTTCTTCAGTTTTATTACAAAAAAAAACTTTATTAATTTATTTTGGTAGTGTAATAAAATTTCAGTGTATAACCCCTGACAGTTATAACACTAGTGTTGATTAATGACTACACAGAGGATATGGTTAATGGTTAATTTGACCAAAACACCGACTACGTTTTTGTTTGCGTGTTTTGATGATGATTGCATGAAATCACTGTCATTATTCTTTTCGAATGACTATACAGGTACGGCATTATATAAAAATATACATTTATAATAGGAGCGTCGTTGGCTCAGGCGTCAAGCACTTGACGTGCAATCTGCAGGTCCTGGGTTCGAATCCCGCCATGTACCAATGTGTTTTTCGATTTCCGATTTACATATGTACATTTTTCCGACGTTCTTACGGTGAAGGAAAACATCGTGATGAAACCTGCACATATCTGAGAAGAAATTCAAAGATATCTGTGAACTCAACCAACCCGCACTTGGCCAAGCCAGCGTAGTTGACTATGACCTAATCACCTTAGGGTAGGCTCCTCTCGGTGGGGAAAATAAGTAACCTATGTGTTCTTCCAGACTATTCTCTACGTGTATGCCTAATTTCGACGAGATTCATGCAACCCTTTTGATGATACCTCCAAAGAAACGTACATCCATCTAAACATTCGTAGTTACAATATTTGTAAGATCTACGTTTAAAAAATATGACGAGATTCGAAGTAGTTTTTTTGCTAATTTATTTAAAGGTCTGGTAAAAACGACTGTTCGTAATGTAGTGTATGTAAGAACGTAAATAAGATATCAAATTCTGTATAAATAATTACTTGGGTAATTAAAAATATTACTAAATCCGACTGAAAATTCATCACCAATACTAGGTCAGCTATTTGGGCTAAGAAGTTACATCGACATACTTATGACACTCATTACCCTTCTACAATGTCTAGACCAAATTTTAATGCATAAAAGACCTAAAATGATGTATTACGATCATCTTATAATACAATTAAAGTGTTATATACTCTATCCACCCCATAACGTAGACTTGTCGTGATACTACGCACGCGTATAAGCAAAAAAGACAATAGTTGGATGTCGGCCATTGCACGGTGACGCAAGGCTCGTGCAGCGGGGCGTCTGTAATATAATAATGACAGGAGAGGAACGGCAACGCCGGGCGCCCGGTATAGCGGGGCGGCAACGCGATCGATCCTCCATACAATTACTATGAAATACAATTGTAAGAAAATATGTATTTAATTGGATAAAAAAAAACAAGATACCAGAATAGTGGTATCACTATGACACTTTGAAAAATAATACTAATTAAATGACACTATATTCGTCGAAATTGGTTCAGCTGTTTAGGTTACTAGCGGTCACAAAAGCAATAAGATCGAAAAAATCATAAGTTGGAATATTATCTTATTCAACTGGTAACTTTAGACTTGACTTTCAAGTCAATTGTTCAGATTATACAAGTTTTGTTAAGAGAAAGGGGTAAATGAACGGCAGGAAAAGCGATGTGATATCGACGTTCGTGGAATGTACAACACCAGAGGACCTGCAGATAAGTTGCTGGCATTGAAGGAAGGGGTACGTTCGTTTATATTGTCTATGCATATAAATTGTGATATTTAAATTTTTTACATAAGTAAGAACGTATTAGCGTGCCCTTATTTCATACATGAACCATATTCTTTGTGTGCAGTCGTGTTACACAGCTCTTGCTTCTACAACTAACATACTAATATATTTGTGTATATTTATTGACGTTCCCCTACCAAAGTTGACCCTTTTATGCATCTTAACGTAAATAAGTCCGTTGAATTGCAAATGCAATAATTCATATAATAAACAAGAGATATAAGTATAAACAGTTATTACGTATTGTACATGTGTACCGCACGTGTATAAATAACGCGATTCTATACATGTTTTACGACTAATATTATAGAAGTATGGAACTTTGTACGGCTGAGAATAGCACAAAGTTTATTACAGCAATGAAACATTACTGCATTGTTCCGAGAACGTACCAGTCGCCGACCGAATTACTGTACAGTTACTGCCAGGGTTGACACTTCAAAGAAATACCAGTAATTAAATAAGACACACTTGGAAATGATGATCGATAAGGAAGTTTGCATAATCATGAGTCATTGAAAGTAAATACGGCTTGACATATGTGAATATTTTGCTTCAGTATTATAAAGAAGAAAAAAACAGAGGTGTTACTTAAGAATTGCACTGCAAAACAACTAAACTTGTTTACAGAGCTTGGTCGATCATATTCAGTGTCTAGTCCCATTAGAATAAAATTCTTAGGTTTACAAATCATCGCCGTATATTTGACAACCCCAGTCGAGATATAGCAACTCGATTCGGCAGCTCGCGGGCAATGGGCACTGGGCACGGACATCGGGACCCCGTTCACGTCGTGTTGACGTACTTTTTGCGATGCAGCGGCCAATTAACTGCAAAATCAAAATTACGAAAACCGGTCGGAGGTTGGCTTAATTGGCTGGAGCGCGGACCGTTACTGAATGCAATGTTTTTAACGAAGGAAAAATTATTAAATTGGATACGTTGTAGCGTGGCTCCACTCCATTTACGCGGAGAACTTACCCAGCCGGAGTGGAGCATTGGCAAACGAGTTGTTGGCGGGCGCACGGAGCGGCAACGCGCCGTGTTGTGTGGCGCGCGGTGCTGTGCGGTGGCGGGGCGGCAACGTCGCATTGCCATTTCACCGCGTCTCGGTACGCATACCCGTGAGATCAGCTGGCCTGTGCTGTACCTACATGCATATATCTTAAACTATTTATCGCTATTTTAAGAGATAACAATAAAACGATTTATAACAATTTGATATAAATGCATAAATCTAGTAAGTCTTATCATGATACATGACACAACAACAAAGACCTTTGTAATAACGAATCAATTTGATATCTATGTACTGTAGATGAAGTCAAACGCAGCGATAAAATGTATTATTTTGATGTAAGACAAATAAAACGATACACTAAAAGGCCTGCACTTTGCGTCTATCATTTTGCTCTTTTGTAATGCAGACCTGAGACCACGTAATATCAGGGGCATTATACAGAGCACAAAAATTTGGCAAGTTATAACACATCGGGAGGCCGTGTTTGTGGTAAAGTTTATATACATGACATTACAATTTATAAAAAACTAGCTGTCGTCCGCGACTCCGTCCGCGCGGGATTAAAAATAGATGTTGGCCGATTCTCAGACCTACTCAATATGCTCACAAAATTTCATGAGAATCGGTCAAGCCGTTTCGGAGGAGTATGGGAACGAAAATTGTGACACGAGAATTTTATACATAAGATGTTCTTGTTCGGCTTTATGGAGAAGTATCGTGAGCATACAAGTGGTTCAAAGATTTTAGATTCTTGAATTACCTGACAGAGGCATTTACGACTGCACAATTTTTTTCACTATACACATTTAAATAGACAATAAAACTAAAATAACTTTTACTACATTACCGACGATCTTTGAAGAAATTATAACCGTATTAACAAAGAAAAACTCAGAGCATTTCATTGTTCCTACCTCCCAGAGAAATATATCAACGAACATTTCTCGTCCCATATCTTTCTAACATCGACAGATCTGATAAAAAGAATCTTTTGATGTTTTATTCAGTTCTGAAACGAAAAAAAAGAAGATTTGAAGCGTTTTCATTGGAACAAAACAGTTCCAACGTTTATAGGTTATAATGAAAATGACATTTAATTTTTTTTTATCACGATTCCCTGATGTTCAAACGACTTGCGGCGAAACGAGTTCAATTGAAAGGTTTTTAATTAATGAAATGTCATTTGAATTGTGAAGCCGTTTACAGACTGCTTTATGATTGACGCTGTTATGAGTCTTGTAATTTTCCATTTAAATCTACGTTCGTCATATCAAAACTGATATATAAAAACGGTTAAACACTCACGTATATACGTCCGGTGGCGGCACCGACTAGTTTCGAGCCCATCGGGGGCCCTTCATCAGGATGAGTGGTGGGAGCTCATTGAGCGACGGGCCGCGTCCGCGAAATAATACCAGTACCACTCATCCTGATGAAGGGCCCCCGATGGGCTCGAAACTAGTCGGTGCCGCCACCGGACGTATATACGTGAGTGTTTAGCCGTGTTTATATATCAGTTTTGTATAATGTCTCACGAAAGTTTGAATAGTTCGTCATATCGTTATATGCTTCGATATATATTTTACTATTAAATTCTAAACTACACTCAGAGTCTATTATTAATCGATAAGTACCTTAAGTGAGAACTTGGGGACTCCTTTAACTTTAAAGTGTTTAAATTATTTTAGAACATGATGGCAATACAGATATTATAAAATATAAAACTTATAAACTGTTGACAGCGACACCTTCCGCGTAAAATTAAAAAACATAATTAGTAGCTTATGTGTTCTTCCAGATTATGTTCTATATCTGTGCAAAATTTTATCAAGATCCATGAAACCGTTTTGGGCATATCTTCTAACAAACATCTATCTATACATTCGCTTTTATAATATTAGTCAGATCAAGTTATAAAAGACAATAAACTAAAAGCATTTTAAAAATAGCTAAATAAAATAAAAGGATAGGCAGGGAGGTATTTGGATACCGGTTTTACGGGCAATTACAATCGGCCATTTGGACCGTTCACCACCAACTTAAACCGAGTCTCCTTGACCTAAATAAAATTGTATTTTGCGCGGAAAATTGTGCGACATCTGTATATGACAGACGCAAACCCCAAATGGTATGTATAATGCAAAAATATTGCAAAAAACTTTCCAACTCAAGTAAATTTTATTACGTTAAATACTTTAACTAAAATATTGTAATTAACTTCCATATTTTATTATATTTAAATGAAGTAATTAAACAAGATAATAAACAGAGTAAATCTTACTAATATTATAAATGCGAATGATTGGATGGATGGATGGATGTTTGAAAGTATCTCCGGATATTGGTGAAATTTGGCTTAAATGTAGAACATAGTCTGTAAGAACACATAGGCTATTTATTAAGTTTTTTTTTAATACCGCGCAGACAAAGTTGCAGGCGACAGCTAGTAAACTTATAATGGAAATTAAAAATAACATAACAGTAATATCGTATAGATAGCAAGCATCGGTTTACTTAAATAAAAGACTTTATCAAGATTATTTAAAAAATAACTCCATCCAGGTAAACGCTGTTATTGTTTTCTGAACCTTCAATTATGCCAAATATACATTCTTTGTTAAGTATACATTTGTTGCAAAACTCATAAGAGTACAACGTTTGCCTGTAGACAACTATTATTAACATAAAACTCCACATATCCACAAAAGGTATTCGGGTCGACATCACAAAGGCTTCGAAGCTTGGGACGGATCAAGTGATATTTTTATTCCAATCAATAGGCATTCGGGTCAGTTTTCCGCTAATATCTAAATAAGGTCTAGTATAAATAGCAGGGGGGTCTAGCACGAATATTAGCGAGAAAGTATTATTAATGTCATCGATAAAATTTGTTTTAAAACGAATGATGTCAAATGAAAATATTAATAATTAAAGTTTAAACATTTAAATATATTTAAGTAGTTTTTAAGCTATAAAATAATCTTGGCTCCACATAGTCTTTGACGTTTGCCTTTTATAATTAAAAAAAAAAACCTTTTACATTCCAACTACAAGCATTACGATTGTCATACGCAATGCCGTACCCTACCCGAGTCTGCAGTGCATCAAGGCCGCACAAAGGTTGTAATCCAGTTTAAAGTCGACAGAACCTAATTATTAGGGCATGTTCGTTATAATTAAAGCTGCCGTTGAGGAAAAAATTATTAACTATGCGATCACTGACCTCTATAAATAGACTGGTTATTCGACGTAGTATTTTGTGCCTATTTGATTTTCGCCATTTTGGCGTTGATGGTAGCGGTTTGTAGAGGAAGTGTGGATTCAAACTAATAATTATAGAATTAACTGTCACGTAACACCAACAGGCGTTTTCAAATCGGAACGAAGTAACAGTTATGATTTCCAAGATCAAGGACGCGATCCATACATGTAAAATTAATATAAATGTATCCAAAATGGATAATCTTCCAAATCAGAATCGTATAATAGTGGTAATAATCCGTTACTAATATTTTAACTAAACTTTGTTAGCAATAGTTTATATTTACACGCTGAGGTCAGCAATGCAGGGCATGTAGTGTCAGACATAGTCGGGGATATTTTGAGCGCGGGTCGGTCTAATGAAAAATCGATGACCTGACCGTTACTGGGCCGACTATACGAGTAGTTTTGAAACATCGTTTTATTTTAGTTTAACAATTGTTTCTAGCCGACTAATAGAGGAATATTTGTCTATGCCTACGCTAAAAACTGTACCACAATATTATAAATGCGAATGTTTAGATGGATGGATGTTTGTGAAAAGGTATCTCCAGAACGGCTTCATGGATCTCGTTGAAATTTTGAATAGATGTTAAACATAGTCTGGAAGATCACATAGGCTTATAATTAAGTTTTTATTCCATACTGAAAGAGTCGCGGGCATCTAGTTATGTCATAAAGATAAAATGTCTAGAAAAACTGCGCCTTACTTATTAAGATTATTTGAACTCCACAAGGAAGAAGTCGCGGGCTACAGCTAGTAGGACAATAAATGGTTACTTGTACAGTGCAGTAACAATGAAATTATAACAAACGTATAGCTAAAATTACCTTTATAAGGCTGTTGTTAAGGTTTGTTTAAATTTTAAAACTAAAATTTTCCAAAATATCTTTAGTTATTAAATATTTTAAGCCTTTGAAATATTTCTTATTTCCACTGTATTCTATAACAGGAATAGGATAAGTATATCACAGATTATACATGTTCCACGTCAGTTAAACCAGATTATCTTGAATGGTTTCCAGGAACGTCTAGATCCGCATCCCGTCTGATTCATTTCTCAGGAACGTGGTATAAGCAGTTTATTTTTATTATAATACGATCATTTTATTGATTGTCTCAAGAAGAAACTTTTAAATTAATATTGTGCTCTTCCAGACTGTGGAATTTCATCAAAAACTATGCAGCCGTACTGGAGATACCTTCTAACAAACATGCATCCAGCTTTCTGTCCATCTAAACATACACATTTATAATATTAGCAATAATGTATTATATATTTCATTATATGTAAATATACAAAATAATACATAGGTTATATAAATGCGTGGTATATAGGTGAGATCGAGTCGAGTCGAGTCGAGTAGAGTAGAGCGGCGGCAGCGGTGGCCCTGGCGCGAGATACTGTCAAGGTTTCTGTTTCCATACAAACTTTAGCCGCGACCCACTTCGTAATAATAAACTTTTACCAATCGACTAATCGATATTATTGTTCTATTTACATAATATTGATATTTGAGAAATGTATACAAGCATTTTACAGTACACAAATTAAACCGCATTTGTCCGTTTTTTTACAATAAGATAAACCATAAAAATAATTTAAGTTCGAATTAAAAAACATGATTTCAATGCATTTCGGTTTTTGTTGTGATTGGAAAATCTACAGATAGTATTTAAGTCAAAATTTTACAAATCACTAGCTTTCGTCCGCGACTTCGTCTGCGCGGTATAAAAAACTTTGCACCAGATCCTTGCAGCCGTTCTGATGAAACATACTATGAAATATGCATTCATACATACATCTAAATATTCGCATATATAATATTAATAAGTTACGAACTACCACATTCAGAGCCTTTAATTGGTCTCATAAACTCCACTAAAGGACAATTTAACGACTCTGTTAGTAACATGTATAAAATAATATTAAGTATGTTATTTACATTATGACGTATATTATTTTTAACACGTTATCACACCATGAGTAATGTTAATATGACGCAAGTGTTGCCAAAAGAGAATAATCAATATTTGTTTAATGTCGCTGCCTGGACACGTGGAGCACTCGGAGAACACGGGGTGAATGACCTGACCTCCAAATTTTACCTGAGAGTACCTTCGTTGTTTCTGTATTTAATCTTTTTAAGGTTATACATATAAACTCCAATCGATATAAAAACTTATCTTCTAATCGATATTTTTTTACATTTTTATATTAACATTTAAAAGTAGACCAATAACCTACAGTTTGATAAAAGCCAGACGTATCCGAGTGTGGAATTAGTATGTAACTTGAAAGGATTGTTTACTAGCGGTGCGAGATAAAAGGGGGCGTCGACCCACATGTTTAGCCATTTTATTATCGTAGTCTGTACATCTCATGTAGTGCATCCTAATTGCAATACACATAAGGTTGTTATTCGTGTGTCGATCAACTCTTTGTTCAAGGTTAGTGGAGTGGTGCGGAATTTTTACGATGAATTTAATTAATATTTGTCGATGTGCTCGATGACGTCATCTTTAGTACATTTTATTGGAAGTTAACGTGATATAAATAAGTAATATAAATGTTCATCCAGACTGTTCTGCATTTTTGCTAAATTGCAGTGTGATCCGTTTAGCCGTTCTTAAGAAGTTGTAACAAATATCCCTATACATCTAGCTATTCTTTCGCTTTTATAATACGCTAGCTCTCGTCCGCGAGTTGGTCCGCGTGGAAATTGCAGTGCTCATTATGTGTAGATTTTATATGACAAATAATCCCTACGCAAGGCTACGTAAATCTCTGAACCAGTCTCACAATTTTACATTGCACAATCCTTTAACTTTAATTTAAATTAACTTGATAAAAAGAAATAAATAGAACGATAGATTTTGATTATGCTCATTTTGGATGCGTTATGTGCCCATACAAAATAAAATTTGATAAATGTTGGTAATTATTTATTTACATTGTACATAAGTGGTATATAAATGTAAATAATTACATCTAATATGTATAAATATATACAGTTAGTAAAAATAGAGTGTCGGTATGTCTTTGCGTTACTAATAACAAAAAGCAATTCCTAAATTATTTTCTATCTCTCGACAAGTCTGTCGTTTCGATTTATTTTTGTTTTCCCAATTTTCACAAGTCATTTTTGTTTTTTTCTTAAAGCCTCGATCATAGTTTTTAAATTTGCAACCTTATTTCTTAGTCTCTTATTAACTTTTTGTAAATTCTTCACTTTTTTAGTTTTAATTAGTAAGTGATTTTTGCATATACGAAGTTCTTTTCGTAAAGCGACCATATTAGGGGTATCTATGGGTAGGGGTATGGATTCTAAAGTCGTTGTACATGGTGATTTGAGTTCAGGCATAACATTTATTTGTCCTCGTCCTTCTCTCTCAGTCTAGAATAGTAAAGGCAAATATACATGAATCAGATTATAATCTATATCTTTTATCTTACTAATATTATAAATACGAATGTTTAGATGAATGTTAGGATGGCTACAAAGGTAGTGGTAGACCAAAAATAGTATAGAATGACTGTGTGAAAGAGGATATACGTAGGAAGGGGGTAGACTCGGATATGACGGCTGATAGAGATGTATGGAGGAGTAGTACACTGTGCGGACCTTCGATAGGGATAAGGACAGGTTGATGATGGTGATGTTTAGATGAATGTTTGTTTGAAAATATCTCCAGACCAGGTGAACGGATCTCGATGAAATTTGGTACACATATAAAACATAGTCTGAAAGTAAACATAGGCTTACTTATTATGTTGTTGTTTTTTATTGCTCGCAGACGGAGTAGTGTTACAGCTAGTACTAAAATAATACCTGATTTGTTTTCAAAGTGGTTGGTAATGCATCAATCTTAGAAGACTCATCACTTGAAACCTCTAACTGAAATCGTAAGCATCGAACATATTAAGAGTAAGGAAACTATTTTTTTTTCAATTATAAGGCTTTTAATTACCTTTATGATAATGTCTACATCTTCTAAATCCACATTTATTTCAGGGATTGACTGCGATTTTGGTAATTCCAGAAATTCAGCTAAAGATTGTGTTATATCGTCTCCGTCTAAGTCGTCTGACTAAGAAAATAAACGCATCAATTAAATTACTTGTAGTTAATATTTATAAACTGTTATATTTAGTATGTATTGTTAGGAAGAAAATCCGAAATGTGCCGGTGTTTAGGCGCAACACTAGCCTTACTAAAATGTCGACGTTTATGTCCCCTCACTAATCATTGACACTTGACTTTGTAACGAAAGCACGTCATTCGCGCCAAAGGATTCTAACTAATCTTATATATAAAATTCTCATGTCACAATTTTCGTTCCCATACTCCTCCGAAACAGCTTGAGAACATCTATTTAAGCTAGTAACTTCTAATAGTATTAACATATGTATAGCCTTCATTGTTTACTTGCCTGTATATTCGGTACGGCACTTTTTTTAATTCTCCTGAATCCTTTATCTGTTAAATACATGTCATCTTCGGAAAAATGTTCCGAGCAAATTACACTCGATGGATTCGGTTTAAAAAAATCTTCTTTTCTATTTCGCGCTATAATACACCTCCATTTCTCCTTTTGAATTTCATTACGCGGAAAACTGAAATAAGTTTCATTGTTATAAAAAAGGCGACTTCATGCCTTTTTTTGCCAAACAAGGTCTCTGTTCGTCTATTCGTTATCGCTAATACACAGCGTGGTATGAAAGGGACAGATGTGGGACTGATGTTTGGTTGAAGAAAAATATTAAATAGCATAAAATGCAAACTTATGCAAAAATCATTTTACTTTAATACGATACTTACTGAAAGTATGACACTCCGTCTTTCTTTTGAATTTTTAAAGTACAATTTTTACATTTTTTTACAACACATTTCGGCATGGTTTATACGTTAGCGCACTTGCGCAGTCAGACAACGACTGAGGCCGAAAGAAGGCAATCTGTTGATTCTTGCCTTCATAATAGTGGCTCCACTTTTCGTACGCGAACCATGTATCTACCAAACTACGAGATCGAATTATTTAGCATTATTTATACTATTTTAAACTCCCCACACTATATAACTGACTACAACTGACTCTATTTTACATTTTTCTAGTAATACAACGCAATATTAATATTTTAAGATTATTATTTGATGTTATTTTCTCTACCTCGGAATCCTTCCTAGGATATACATAGGTCCCGACCGGTGTGTGCGAGGAGTATTGACATGTGCCCACACCCCGGTAAACAGTGAGTCGAGGGAACCAGAGGGGGTTTAGTGGGTAGGCTCCTTGTCCCTTTAGGGATGTGGAGAGAGTCCCACATAACCGGAGTGGCTTTCCCCGAGGCACCCGGTATGCGTAACGCATTCCCCCTCTTAAAAAAAAGGTTACATAGGTTGTTTTTTTTACAAATACATTACGAGTGTATTTTTCGAGTCGGCTTTATATAATAGGTTAATAGTACATCAGTTGCCAGTACCGATGGCACGTTGCCAGTCGGTCGCGGGGAGTCGGTCCCGCGTTCAATGCGCACTGTGTTAACAGTAAACTGGTTATGTCACATCGGGTTACTCACCGATCGTCAACTTTAAGTGGAACGTGACATTGTTTTATTAAGTGAGACAGTCTTTTTATTAGCAAACATTATTAGAGTTAAGAGAGTGTCGGTGGCTCAGGGGTTAAAGCACTTGACTTGTAATTTGCAGGTCCTTCGAATCCCGCCATGTAACAATGTGTTTCTTCGCTTTTTAATTTATATATGTACATATCAAAGGAAAACATTATGATGCAACCTGCACATATCTGCGAAGAAATTCAAAGATATGTGTGAAGTCAACCACCCAGCACTGGGCTATGCTTCACTATGGCCTAGTTACTCCTAACTTAGGGTAGGCTCCGAGCCCCTCAGTGGTGACGTATAGTGAGCTGATGTTGATGATAAGAGTTAAGTAACTAAAGTATTAAGTATCACTGACGTAAGAGTTAACTGGACGCTAAAAGAAACTTTAGGGGAAGAATTTGGTTTATTTTCTTACAAAAATCCATCAATTTATTCTGGAAGGATGCGTATCCAAAAGTAAAAAAAAAAGAACCTACTAGAACACGTTGTAAATCTTGTCAAATATGCTTATAGTTTTTGGGATATTTTATTTAGTATATGTAGAAAGCTTATAAGTTTAATGCTTTAAACAAAGTACTTATCAATATACAAATAGGATTATGTGCTAAACACAAATCTAGAATAACCTAAACCCTATTTCATACTATAACATAAATTTAGTTATAAACTTTTATATGACCTGGGACGATATTGTATGCAGAAGATACAAGATTTTACTATTGAGAACTGAGAAACTTTTTTTTTATTTTCGCTCGGACGTAGTAGTGGACGACAGCTAGTATGTACATAAGGTTATTTCAAAGCCAGACATTACCTGCAGCCTTATCAAATATATAGTAAATAATAAGTCTTATTTGTAATGAGGTTAGCCACATTGTTAGTGGAAGCCGGTTTAACGCTGTCCGCTCGATATTAATTAGTACATAAAGCATCTGTACACACATACGGTCTTATTGCATCCGCTGATTCATTTCACATTTATACCGTAACCATACGGAATCGACAGACTTGGTAAAACTGTAAATAACTGCCGTGACTGTTTTACATCTGTATTTTTTTAGTTAAATAGTAAATGACTCTTTTTTTTAACATACATACTTTTTTTCTTGACGTGTGCTAGTTGTTTCATTTCTTAATTTTATTTTCATTCGTATCGAAATTAATTAAAGTTCTTCCACATTTTCGTAAATCATTAGATTAGCCAACGACCCAGTAAGTACCATAACAAATGTGACACAGATATATTTTAATTGACTTTAACTTCGTAAAGTTAGATATCTCAAGAAATGGTCTGGGTGTTAAACAAAGTGCATTCGCTTCGAAGCGATTCCATAAACTTCAAAAATGTATGAAACTGACCATAACTTTCGATAAGTTCGCTATGGATCGCTTCGAAGCGAATGCATTATATAACTCCTCTGTAAACGTTACAACCGGAGTATTGATGCGTCTACGCGAGCTTCTAGAGAGTTCTATCGTAAAGTACCTCGGAGTCAACCGGTTCTATAGGTGACCACCTATCGGCCCGTCACGGATTCAGTGGACCGGTTCGCGTTCAAAAATAAAGTTTAAACAAATATTATCAGTATTCTCGATTGATGATTCATTTAACTAATATTTAGTGGTCAGTAAGAATATGATGTCAGCTAATTAGTCGATTTACGTACTATACGGTTTTATTACTAATTTTAGTATAGTAAAGTAAACAAATATTGCAATTGTTATATTAAAGTTTAGGTTTAGCTAAACAGATCAATCCTTTTCATTCGCTGTAATCTTTAGTAAACCGAAATATCAACCTTATTTAGTTTAAAATCTTTTAACCAAGAAATTATCAAATTTGATTTCACATAAACTCTCTATACATTTTACTAGTATTGTAAACCACCTGCTCCTACAAATCTTTAACTTGAGATCACCCCTATATTATTTACTCAATCACACACCTGCCGGGTCCACCTGGACCACTTCGAGAATCATTATTTTCACCCTACATGAGCGTACATACTTACTATTAATCGTGGTAATATATAGGCTTAGTATCTTTGAACCCACTGACCTGTGCATCGGCTGTGTCCGTTGTGTATACTGCGCCATGTGGTGCCGAGCTCCGGCATGGCTAGGCGCGCATGCCGCGTGCGCGCGCCGCTAGCTCCGCGCCATGCGGGCCCACACACACACTCACCAACACAAACACACGCCCACGCCCACGGCACCCACACTGCACCCGCACCCGCGATCAAAACCTGCACACAAAATATCACATAAATTTACAGTACACTTTAATAATCAAGATTCGAAGTCGAAAAGGATCTAGATTTAAAGCCACAAATCAAACCAAAGCTATATGGCTAAGATATTGGGCATTGAATGAGCATTTTCATGGCGTCTATGTTAAATAATTCAAGTTTCTTGGTTATAAAGATATCTATCAAGACAAAAATGACATAAAAAACTCATGAACAATCAATCAATCAATGATGTCATAGTTAAATTAAAGAGATCAAAAAATCATTACGAAACCGTAAACGGAATATAATTGCATAAGTATTAGTCATCTGAAAGTATGTAAGTGTGTTATTGGCACATATATACGTCAAGTCTTATGTTATTGTCCACTCATAGCATTGTTGCACCGTAAAATAGTTCTTTTGTTTATATGCATTTATCTTAATTAAAATAACGTACTAAGTTCATTGTTTCCGGTCAATTAAGACGAACCTTGGAGATAAACACAAAACTATCATTAACTTGATGCGTTCTAACATTAAATTATACTTAACATTACTTGAAATTATAACTAAGTATAGTATGTTGATACTAGCTGTCGGCCGCGACTCCGTTCGCACGGAATTGACAATAAAAATGTGTTTATCCAGACTATGTTTTACGTCTGTGCAAATCTTCATCAAGATACGCTGAGCCGTTCCCGAGATATCTTCAAACAAACATCCATCCATCCTCCTAAACATTCGCATATTCGCAAAAAATAAATCTTACTAATATTATAAAATCTTCTGAACTGCAGCATGTGCGCTAAAATTTAGCTCATATGTAGATACAGTCTGGAAGATGACACAGGCTACTAATTAAGTTTTTTTTATTCCGCGCGGACGGAGCAACAGCTACCATGTATTAAAAATCTAAGGGGAATTAGGTTCGTTTATTAATTTAAATAAAAAAAACATTCTATAATAACTCTATGGCAAAGTAAATATAATTAGAAACAGTTTAGAGGAAGTGGGTTAAGTTAGTAGTGCACGTAAGCCAACTTTAACTTAACGACTTTTTGCTGTGTTATATAATTACATAGGTAAAATTAACTGCTTAATTATGTTTTTAAATAACGAAGAATATATAGTAAACTAATTATATTTATAATATTACTAAAGAAAGAACATTAGACAACGTATGTTTTTGGAAGTACTGGTTACTAGCACACCATTTTTTAATAAGAGATGGGGGCAAACGGGCAGCGGGAAGACTGAGATGTTCATCAACGCCCATGGAAATATGCAATACCAGAGGAACCGCAGACGTGCCAGCCTTTCAGATGTTGATAAACTCGCCATTTTGTTTTTATTCATAACTTGAATCATATAGAAAGCAAAAAGCGTCAATAGCCTAATGATTAAGGATACGGATTTCCGATCACGAGGTCGGGGGTTCGAATCCCGACATTCGACTATTGTCGTGTACCATATCCTAGCACAAGCATAGAGCTTAGTTGGAATGGTAAAAGAAATGTTAGTAAATTTACAAAAAAATCTACTAATATTTTTACAAAATAAAAATAAATAAAAAAAAAGATTATGAAAGTTACTAAAATTGGCATTAATTAAATTAGATTACATCTCTACAATATTCGGGCTTTTTTTTCTTTTTCTTCTATTACCTCTTTAGTGTTAGAGGTTGGCCGGTAATTTGGAATATTTTATTTTTAAATACTAGTGCATGTTAGATTGCACACCAGTTAGCCTGTACAAACACATGACATCAGATGAATAGGTTTTAGGTCGTGAGTACGTCTCACATTACTGTTGCTATAAACAATGGCATTGCGATTAAATAAAAACATCTCACAATTGTATAGAATTATAGAACACTAGTTGTCGCCCGCGACTCCGTCCGCGCTGTATAAAAAACTTAATAAGTAAGCCTATGTTCTTCCATGATCTATGCCAAATTTTAGCGAGATCCATGCAGCCGTTCTGGATATCTCTTCAAACATCCATCCATTCATAATATTAGTGAGAAGTAACGAATATTCGTACGGCCATTTTTATTTTACCACTTTATATTTGCTTTTGAAGTCGACATTAAATTATATCTCAAATATTAACAGACTTCATTACTTTTATATTCGTAATAATTAGAAAATTACGTTTATTTTTGCAATTACGTATTGTTTTATACATTTTCGACACATTTTTTCGATTCGACAAGCGATAGTGATAATCGAATGTTACATTGTCTAGCCCACAAGAAAAATCTGATTTAGATATTATTTATCTTTATATATATAATTCTTCTGTATGTGTGTATGTCACTGAACTTCTCTCAAACGACTGAACCGATTTTGAGGAAATTTTTTGTGTGTGTGTTTAAGGGGATTTGAGAATGGTTTAGATTCACAATTTTGTCCGCTGGACAATGTTTTTTTAATTTATTAGTAGTTGTTGATTTTGGAATGTTTTACATTGGATCCGACAGACGGCGCTACCATCGTAGTGTCAAATTTTCAAATTAAAGACGTGTAGACTGGACAACGTCTTTCGGGTCCGCTAGTCTTTATATATTACTTTGATATATTAACATTAATCTAGGTTTCCATGTGATAATATTTAAAGCAGAGATTTATAACTTACGGATACTTTTAGACATTATTAGTTCGATTGCTTTGGCGCGATGGCGTTTCGTTACCAAAGTCTAGTGTACGATTGAGTAGTGAGGGGACATAAACCTTAACATTTTAACAACGCTAGTGTTGCGCCGAAACACCGGCATAGTGTTGTATTTTCTTGTTAACAATACCTATTAAGACATATAATATAAAAGTGAACCGAAAAAAACGCCGTATAGACGTTTTTTTAGAGGAAAAATTTCCTAGGTATTTTTATCTACAATACGAAAGGACATTTCGGAAATTGTCTGACAATAACATATTAAAATCGTATAAAACACTCCATCTGTATGTTATATATCTATGATTTGATGGTTAAAATGTTGAGACAAAACTACAAGCATCGCTAGTTTTTTAACTTGACATAGAATGCTATGTCCTAAGATTAAAAAAAAATAAACTATACGTTTTTACAATTATTTGCTCCATAATAGTCGTTGTATACCGAAATAACATAATGTAATACTAAGTATAATTAAGTTTGCGTCTAAGTTAAGCGAATTAGCCGACGTCCTCGCGTTACAGCGTGGGAAGTTGTATAATTATTCACTTGAACAATATAACTGGAGCTATTAATTTAATCTTATAATATTCATACCACAGAGTATATAGAGATTTTAGTACAGGAAGATTGTACCAGTACCCATGATGAGGGTTTTGAGTACGGAAATCGGAATTGGTACAAAAACTTTATTTACTTAACTTACTGCCGCATTCGATCACTAAAGGAGAACCTTTAACGTAGATTTTATATGAGAAATCTACACTAAAGGTACATTCTGATCAATTAGCAACTCTGAGTGCGATAGCAAGGTGTGATATTAAAATGGTTATTTCGTTTAATTAATAGGATTAACATGTACCTATGCCAGGTTCTTTAGTGCATGGAATTCTTCTATTTTTTAGAATGATAATAAAAATCAAAGATACGGATGGCGTCTCGATTCAACAATACAATGACGCAATCGTACATCGGCAATCGCAATAATTAGATTTTAATTGATTTTCTCATTAAACTTCAATTTTAATCAAATAAATATATTGCGCCTACTTTTTATTAATTACATATGAATAATAATTATGAAATATTTACATTTTTTTAATAAATGTTCGTATATCGAAAAAAAATCTCAACATGCTTGATAGGTACAGCATATTTCCTCTTCGTTTTTAAAAATAGAGAGAGAAAAATTTAAATAAAACGTTGCGATGGGACAGTATTAATATTAAAAAAATATGCAATCGTTTTAATATTAATCTATTTCTGCTAAAATAAAACCTGTGGCGACATTAAAACCGAAATAATGACAACACTATATTAAAGGTGCAGCGCTAGTAGTGCCGCCATTTTGTTTTTGCTCTATAAATGCGTCACGTTTATAAAATAAATATTTATGCATTAACAAATAGTGTTTAATTACAACGAATTGCCGACAGCTGTAGTAGAAACAATAACTATCAGACTATCTTATATGTTTAAACTAATTTCAAGGTTAGAATAAAAGGCGGCAATCGTTAAGGACATTTCTAAGTACAAGAATTCAATATATTTTATACCGTACTTTTCTGTCGCATGTGATGGAAAAACTATAATAACTTTCGAGGTAATTCATTGAAATGTTCAATTGATATAAAGACCGATACATACTATCAGTTTAACTGAACAGTACCTACATTTATAATTTGCGTGTGTAGGCAAAATCTTAATTGTTAGTTAAAATGTACAGTACGACTGTACAGTTAAAATTAAAGGTTTGTAACAAACTTTAACCTTAACTAATACTTTTTAGTAGTGAATTTAGGCTTACCTGTCGTATATTTCTAATCATATCTGAATTCTTTGAAATTCTTTATATTATCTAATGAGACGTAACCATAGAATATAAAACGAACAACTCAAGCTACATATAATTGCTTTTTAAGCAGTAGCAGATTATTTTTATACAAAGCGAGATGAAAGGCACAAAAAACGTATGTTCGTTATGGATTTTTATGCAATCTTTTGAATTTGTTATGAAAGACATTGAGTAAAGTACCTATATTAAATGGCGGATATATTAATCTTTAGTGATTAATACTACGCTTTGCTATAAAACAATGAACGTACGCCCATTTAACTAAATTAGCGTTTTTTTCTGGAATATTGCCAGAAAAATGTAGATATAAAGCGTTTTTAAAGATTGTTATTATTTTTACGTAAATAGTTAATTTAATTTAACACAAATTAGAAAATATTGTCTAGTCTAGTGAATATTTATAATTCGTGTTGTATCGAATAATATAAGTAAGAGAATCTGTACACATGTGAAAAATTAGAACTTTTTTGTTTGCGTTTCATAATAATCGTATCGCAGCTAAAATTATAGAACATTTTATGGCATTTTTGTTATAAAAGAATTAGAGCATAATGATTTTGTATTTCAGAGTTTCGACACTCTTTGTTAGTGAAGAATTTTTTACAGTGACAATATTAAAAGTTGATATATTTGATGTTTATTAGGATAGCGTACAGATTAATATTTTGGTTTGCGAGCGTGGCTCATAATTTAATGTGGGATCAACAAATTTGATGTTTCAAATCGAATTTTATAATAGAAACATTTGCAATAATTATATTTATGTATATTTTCTTATGCACAACCTGATAATGTTATCGCCTTACATAACTATTTGATTCTCACCGCGTGCATCATCATCATTACACTTGTACCATACAAACTACATGAAACCAAAGAGTGCGAGCTGGTGAAATCATTCACATAGTTAATTTGCGCAGTTGCACCACTAGAAATTTCTCGTTCGGATGACGAACTGAGAAAGTAGCAGGAAGTGGGACACTTGTTTTCACTTAGTAAATTCAATTTATTCGACACATTGAACGTATGCATAATGTAATAGGGCCTTTGTTACTTACCTTTTAGACTAAAACAGCTTAACTACTTCACTGTAGGCCTCGTCACGGATCTCACAAGCGCGGGCACGAACTTGCACTCAAATATCACAGATTTCTTTAAACAAACTGCCTAACACCACTTTTTACAATTTTCGTTAGCAACACGAGACTTTAGTCGTTACCAGACACGTTTAGAGTTTTCGAAAAGTCCATTGAACTGTTTCGGTTGAAATTTACGTCCAGCGAAATTATAGGTACGAAGTGGCAACGCTGTATAGACGTCGTATACATTTCGCAGCGCTGCCGCTAGGCGGCGTCGCCGTCGGAGGGGGGCGGAGCCGGCGGGACGCGGCGGGTGGGTGCGAGCGAGAGCTGGCGACGGGGAGCGGGGCCACGTCGTCGTTACACGAGAGAATATTTTATTATGGTGTTCTTATGGGATCCCATGTCGAAAATACGATTTTTTAGATGGCGAAGACATTAGCGATGGCGAATGTGGCGACCGGTGACCTTTCGGCCGTGCGCGTCACCGCGGGTGGCGATAACGCGAGGTCGTCGGACGCGGGCGCGACGTTGCCAGCTCGCCGCGGTATTCGAAGCCCACGTTTCCACGGATTACGAAAGTGTCAGCGAAATCCCCTCGGCCCTTTGATACCGGTACCTACCTGCCTAACGAACCTAGCCTAGACACGCAGCCACAGCGATGTGCCCTATCAAACCTACATACATATACGTGCGTATTACGTTGCGCTCGTTATACTGTTGTGTTCGTTTCGAGTAAAAGTGTTTGTTTTGTTACATGCCTAGAGCCACGCACTTAGTTTCGTTCTATATTTTATACTTATATGAATTGCTACAAAACGGTAAAGTTGTTATCGCAGTCATTACCTAATCTCTGTGATATAAATTGTAAATCGTAGGTAATTATAATTGGTTTATTTGTATCTCAATGATATAACAATAAAGCGTTAATAGAAGTAGACTTTTGGTTCATGTTTATTATTATTAATTTCAAGAACTATGTCTACTACAGGTCATTATGTCTAGATGTGTTATTTATTTAAATGGACACGCAAATATGATCGGCTCGATTGATTGTTCTCGTTAGTTATGTGGGTAGATAAATATTTATATTAAACAACCATTTGTTAAGCTCCGGCGGATAATTATAATCATTGTTCTTAAATTATTTTATCATGCTCCACATTCCATAATCTATACAACATTCGTTACCGTCTAACTCACTGACTAACAGCCCTCTTAACATATTCAAGGAGGTCAAATTCGACTTCTTTATAAACTTTTTCGTCGACAGATTTGCAAAGACCAATATGAAACATCTAATTACTAAATAGAAAAGAAGAGTTAAGTGTATTAGTTATAATTTTGTTCTTCCTTGAATTCTCAAATACGTAACACGACTTCAGGGCTTCGGAGTCGATCGATAGGAGTTTTCAGTAGTAACGTCATCGATGAGGCAAAGGCGGTTTTCACAGGCCCAAAAATCGTTTATATAACACTATTTCCTAGCATATTTTTTAGTAACATACATGCTAGGCTTTCGTATTCAGTCTGCTTTGGTTATGCTTCTAGATATATATGATAATGAACCATTTTTGATCTCACGAATGTTGATTTCTTTTTTTATATCATAAGGTAGGTGGCAAACGAGCGAGCGGCCACCTGAAATCGCTGAAATTGCGAAGTTACTGTTGCCCATAGACATACACAATTGCATATGCATTGCCTACCTTAAATCGACGGAGGAGAGGATGCACAGAAAGAAAATGTCTTCCCTTCCCATGCATCCTCTCATCTGGAAAGTCCACTTCCGCTTCCCATTCTTTCCTAATAGGAAAAAGGGTGGGAAGGGAAAGAGGACTAAATTAGGCCTCCGGGAAGCACACTCATCAGACGAAACGCGGAATTGCTTCCACTTGACGCCTGTCTTCTGTGTGGTCGTTGTATTTCACCGGGCGAGCCGGGCAAATTTGTGCGACGATGTTAAAGCGGGCTCTACCACTGTTAAAATTTCTGTCGACATCCCGACTACACTGACTATCTCTAGACATAGTGTTTAACAATAAAAGCGATCCTGTAACCGGTAAATGAGCCCCACCTGGCAAATACATTACATGTTAAATAAAATTACACGGTACAGTAAATGTGGGGGGTAGAGGCCATTCGTTATGCATTGCAACCCCTAGGGAGCAGTTTTTGTTTAATATACGATTCTCCCGAGAGTACCTGTGTAGTTTTAACATGGTAAACACTTACTTGTATGGGAGTTTTGTAAAATAAGACAAACAACGATACAGTTTTGATTACAATTTCATTTAGAATATGGTAACGAATAAACTCAAAAACTACTGGACCTATTTCGAAAATATTTTTTCTATTAGTGCTATTTATACGTAGATTTTTTTCACACTCTTTATGCGTTTTTGTCACGCCATACATAGTTGTAAGATTGTAGACATGGCTTCGATTGACCTTTTTAGGCATAAATACAATATCGATTGAGTCTTACATCGTAAAACAGTAATAATTGCTTTATTTCTTTTATAAATAACTAGAGTTGTAATTAAATATGGATATTTTATACTTTACGTTATTATAAGGACGTAGAAAGGTAAGTCAGTCCTCATTGCGGACACCGGTGCCTGTCACTCCGGGCACAAATTGATAGGATCCGCTGCGGGGACCGGCCCTCGCCAGGATACAGGACACTGACCCCACAGAACCTGTTCCCGAACGGGCTAAAACAATGCCAAAACAGACCTCCATTCGAATGTTTCACATTACTCGTTTAATTACTAAAGTCCATATCATTTTTTTTTATTATCAAAATACTTTTTTACTTTACTTTTACAAAATGTATATCACGAAACGAATGTTTCTTGTGAACACATTTTATATTTTTATCTTATATATAAAATTCTCGTGTCACAATTTTCGTTCCCATACTGCTCCGAAACGGCTTGACCGATTGTCATGAAATTTTGTGAGCATATTGAGTAGGTCTGAGAATCGGCCAACATCTATTTTCAATGCCGCGCGGACGAAGTCGCGGGCAACAGCTAGTTTTACGATAAAACTGTTTTATTTTGTTTTTCACTGAATATCAGTGCCCGTGACTTCGTCGGCGTTGAACCAAAAAAAATCTAGCAATATCCTAGTCTATGTCACCCGGGGTGTGTAGCTTCACAACAGTAAAAGAATTTTTCATATCGGTTCAATAGTTTTGGAGCATATTTAATGCAAACAAACAACCAAATGTTTCTTAAGTAAAATAGCGCTTGATCACGCGGTGATGTACTATGCCTAATCACTCTACTCTTGAAGACCATGTTGTAATTGGACGGCAACACTTAAATAACTGGCTCAGGGGTCAAGCACTTGGCTTGCAACCTGCAGGTCCTGGGTTCGAATCCCGCCATGTACCAATGTGTTTTTTCGATTTCCGATTTTACATGTATACATTTATAAGGAAAACATCGTGATGCTGCACATATCTGAGAAGAAATTCAAAGATATGTGTGAAGTCAACCAACCCGCACTTGGCCAGCGTGGTTGACTACGTCCTAATCATCCTTAACTTAGAGTAGGCTCCGAGCCCCTCAGTATAGTATATACGTATAGTGAGCTGATGATGATGACATAACTAACACGAAACAACCAAAATTTCAATTCTGACGAAACGAAGTACCCATAGTATAAATAACATCTATTTTATGGGTAAATTAAATCAGTATACAAGCTTAACGTTATACCATCATTTCATTTCAATTATTCCTATAGAAACATCTATAAATCAAACAGTTACTTGATACTATGTATATAAAATATTCGCAAAACAGCAGTCGCGTGGGAGACCCGTACCCCAGTTTCTTAGAAGGTGACGTCATAACAGCGTGATCCTAATTTTAGTAGTACATTCGGTTGGCGGTGACAGGAATTAATTGCGACACTTAATCTTCTGATGTACTATTTGATGTACCGTCTACGTAGGCTATGTAATTAAAAGCCAAATTCCTAAAGTACCGCCCACCCCCAATGTAAATGTTGCGATTCTAATACTGGTATTAACAAAAAATATATTTCCAGCCAGAATATAAAATAACCTATTTAAAAAAACTAATTAATACGCCACAGACTATATCTTACTAATATTATAAATGTTTGTTTGAAGGTATCTCCGGAACGGAACATGTTCTGGAAGAACATATAAGCTACAAATTGTTTTTTTAATTCCGCGCGGACGGAGTCGCTGGCGACCGCTAGTAATATTTGGCCTCATGATGTACTTCTTCAAATCAGAATATAAATAAAATTTCTGACATTTTGTACCAAAGTTTAAAAGAAAGAATTATGAATAATGAAAATATTAAGATATCCCAAAAATTACCAGCGAATGTCTTGTTACAACTTTATAATTATGAAACGTCGAAACGAAGTCTACATAAATCCTCTTAATACCTATTGTTGAATGTATAATTTCAAAATACATGTTCTATACATTGAAACGTGCTCCAACCTATACTTTTGGCAACGGATTTCCTAACCAAATCCTCAATACGATTTACATTTCTAGGAAAATTGTTACTTGATATCCTACAAGAATACGAGGAATGTTCTGCACATTTTAATTTCACGTGTTAATTAATTAATAAAAAAACGATATTTTAAATAAGTATATATAATTTAGTTTTTAGTATACGATAATATTTAACACACTTTTGTTGAAAGATAAAATACTAATTATAAAATGATGCAAAATATAACAACGTAATATAATTTAAAATTTTATATAAACCCTCACAACGCCTATATGCTAATAATAATAAAAAGGGAAATGTAACGTTAACTCTGCGGTGAAACTGCGAACTCCGACGCGTCGGGAGAATTGTTGGGGAGTAGAGGGTGGAACGACCTTCAGGGCCCGCCCCGGACGAAATTACCACGGCCTTGGGCCCAGCTCACTGATATACTATATATTTGCTATGTCCTGGGTATATTTATAATGTACACTTTTAAACGTATTGATTGTGATAGAAATTTAGGTGTCTACATTTTAATCCTAAGTTACGACAAACTGTATTTACCTTCTCTGCTTTGACTCTTAAAAACAGGTAGGTTACACATAATAAAACAATATATTAAGATACATAGATAAAAGCGAGAGATGTGTTTCAAATGGAAATTCGTAACATCTTTCTACTCCAATGAGTACAATTATTCTTATATGACCAGCACTGAAAACCAACAACGAAATTTTATATTTTAATGGAGGTGCATAACAAAAACTAACTACTGCAATTTAAACTGGTTAACGCCATTATTTGATATACTTTCGAAATAATCACAATCTAAAATAAAAATTGGAAGTGTTGAATTCTAAAATCAATTTAACAAAGCTGTTCTGCCGCTGCCGCCTTTTGGCAACCATCGCGGCTGGCACAACACAACACAATGGACTCGCACTACCAATTCGAACCTCGCGATAAAATGTCTTCTTGGAAGCCCGACTCGGATTCCTTTCCAACAAAGTTTCTTTGGCGCGACTTAAAGGTTCTGTTATATTGTTTATTGCGTATAAGTAGTACTTGTATGAAAGTTAACCGGTTGGATGATCCAAATTTCATATATTCATGAATCTTAGATTGGTACCTATTCTTTGGTTTCTGGCAATAATACGGCTTTATTGCCGATCGCGTTATTGGCGGTTCTACCTAATCTCAACAGACAGATCTGTGACTGACTGCTGTAGTCTAAACAACGGTAAGTCATCAAATGGCTCCTGGTCAGCCATAAAGAGGTTTTAAACATTTATACATGTAACTATGAGGCGCGTTAGCGTCTTTTTATTCTATTATTAGTATGATGCATAAGATGCGATTTGAATGTATTATTAATCCGATCAATACGCATTGAATAATTACTTAAAAATGATATTGTCTCGCCCCCACTGAGTAGGAAAAGCCTACCTAAGTTAGGGATCATAAATTATTTATTTATTAAATTTAAGTGTCAGTTTTCGTAAGCCTATTTCATTCGCTTCCACGATGTTTAGTTCGCGTGAAAGATGAGCCGAGCGGGCAAGCGGAGAAAATACGGCGAGCCGGCTGCTTCAACTCCGCTGCGGATCTGCGCAGCGAATGCCGAATGAAATGCCGTGAGCGAGCCGCGCCGTGCCGCGCTGGCCGCGTTGTGGCGCTCGAACGGATCGCGGAAGAGCGGCAACGTCGCTTCCCGCCGTGCCTCCTAATAGGGATACCATATCTTAGGAAAAAAAGTAAATAAATTATTTATTACTTGTGTTAAACAACACTTCAAATATTATATTTTAACAATGTTTAACGTTGTCAATAAACTTTGAAACACTACTCATTATTATAACAAAAAAATCTGAATGATAATAAGAAAAACTAAATAATTTATTTAATATGATACGAGGCGTTACAATTCCTTTCTTCTTTTATATTACATGATGGAGGTCTAAACACACAGAAGAATCGAACAACCTATTGCAAATATTTACATACTTCGACTGAATCATCTGTAATTGCAGATCGACACTAATCCGTAACTTCATAATGATAAATTTCCCCAGTGTCGTCACAAGGTTAAAGTCTTTTCCTATGTACATTTGAAAATTCTCATTACACGTCAAACTTGTAGGAAACACTTCATCTCACAGTTATATAGATAATTTTATTTATGTGTTTAATAATCAATTTCAAAATTCAATCAATCTAGATTTTACTCGTTGGCATATTTTCTCGAAATTGTCCCGAATACCATTTTATATATTGTTACCGTATAGCAACGTACACAACCTGTATACTATTTTAGTTATGCGTGTATAGCTAGCATCCCGCATGGCTGGTCGATTGACTGCGTTACAACGGTTACTTCACCCGGACCTCCATTTGTTGATTCTTCGAGAAAATAACATAATCACATTTATATCCCTGTAAATGCGATGTTAGATGCAGACGTTGATCGCCTACTACTTGCCTCTGCGTCGTAAGCGAATAGAAATTCAAGGTCGAAATCGTAAATTAGTGATGTACTCACATAGACCAAATAGAGTTATTTGTTGAATTTTGTATGACTTTTTGTTTTATTTTATGAACTGCAGTAACAGTAGGAAAAAAGTTACTAAGAAGATAATAATTTATTAATTTTAATATTACAAATTAGGTTTTAATAACACAAATTTATTTTCAAAAGATTGCTTATCTGTTACCGAGATGGGAAGGATCTCTTTTTGAATAATCACAATATACAATTAAATTTATTTTACAAAGTACCACGCTGTTTATTATAGTTTAAAATAAGCACAAACTCATACACGTGTACAATTTACAAGCTTATGAAAGCAGTTTGTCAAGTTACACAATATTATTGTCAAGACGTAAAAGGTTCGACACGACTTTACCAAGGCTACAAACTTCATCAATCAAAACCTTTGGTATAATTCCACTAATTGCTAATATTTATCGTCATTGTTGAGTAATAATAATTAATATTTCTTGTTTACTTGTCTGTATTTATAGTTTATAGGCCTCAAGTGTAAACTGATGCACTAAAATTGATATCAATCATGTTCGATAACATGCCCAAACAAAAATGTTTTCAAAATTCTCTTGCTTCATATCTATCCATCCAATACTACGTTACATAAATCACATCATAAGTTGAAAACCTATCTTCTTCGCCATCATCCTGCGCTTTCGCCTATAAAGGGTCGGCACAGTACAACTCCGTTATACGTTTCAAAGCTATAACAGCAGTGTATAAATTAAAAATAGCAGCACGGGAACTAAAACGTGTTTCTTTCGTTGTTCCCGCGCGATTCTGTTGTCTATTCTTTTGCACCTAAATTTTTATCACTAAAAGACAAATGTTCTGGCCAGTATGCCACCTCATTGGCAGAATGTTTTGTGAATTCTGCATTCAACAAGCAGTTAATACAGCTGAGTACTGGCACCTTACATTTATGAAAGATTGCATAAAAGAGCGTAGCATTGTATGAAAGCTGATATAGTACACTCGCGCAATGAATCCCTACAAACAATGGCCGACACTTAACAATGCGGTGTCAGACGTCGACATGATTTAATCCCTCGTATTGTGGGAAACACTTTATCTTTCATGTATAATTATTCAGTTTAGATTTCATCTATGCATAACTAGTGATACTAAACCGGTCATAACATTTATTTTAACCACTAACATCTAGCGTGTAAAGGACTTTATCATAGGTAAAAACTTAAACTTGTATTTTAAAGTTTGAAAAACCCATTATAGTTTCCCTTTGCTCATATTCAGTGCCATTTGTTAGCAATAATTCCAATAAATATAATACAGGGCTTCCCATCTATCATTACATCAATGTCTAATTTTAGTGAATGTTTGTGATGGCAGCCGAGCAGCGACCCGATGTAACCTTGGCGGATAGACTGGTATCTGGGCCGTACACGTACAAAGTCCATTTTTTGGTTGTTTACTTACTCGCACAAGTTTTTACTGTCGACGTTTTAACATAGTGGTATAAAATGATTAGCATTTAGGTAGCTAAGTACAGTTTTTTCGAGTCTAGGACGTAACATATTTTTGGTAACTCTTAAATTTTAACAATATGAGCAAGTTCTAAGTTTTATTATTTATCTATTTAAAAATGTGTGACCACTAAAATTACATATTATATGATTGATATTGAATTGCTTGAATTTGAATATCAAATTAATGCTATTTTTCAAAAACATTGGAAAATTTTGCTCGTCCTTATTGGTATTCTATTTCTAATCACAAGATCCAGATATCAACATGACTATAACTTACACAAGGCAATTAGTTTAAAAAGTTTACTAGACTGAATATATAATAAATGTAAAACAAAACGGTGATTCAATTTCAAAACACAATGGTAGGCACGTGTAATATACATATTATTTATACCTCTGCCTAGGTAATCCTTTGTCAAAATTAATGACTTTTCATCAATCATAAAAGAAGGAAACGACTGAATATTAATTTATGTAAAGAATATTCTACCTAACCTTTACTGTTAATAAAACCTGATATTTCCTCTGATTTAGTACATATTTTAATAACATCGTTAGAGAGTTAATCTGGTAATTGATTGATTCTACGAAGAACAACATTAAATGCGTCATAAATGTCGTTAGATAGGAAAGTACGTATAGAATAGGTATATCTAGCGTAGTGCGTATTCCGAGTTGTTTGGGAGCGTCCCTAGCCGCGTGCCGATCGATAGCGCGACGTTGCCTCTCCGTGCAGGTTGCCGCTAGCGCGCGTTGCCATCCCGCGCGGCCATGTTTATTTTTACCTTTTGTTGCCAATCAATTATTGAAGGGAATAATGACACCTGCGGACAACACTACACTATAGCTCCATTACATTCTTGCCGGCGTTTGACACGTTTTCCTTTTACATAACATTTATAATATCTAGGCATTAGGTAAAAAATGTTATTTATTGATGTTTTCTACTGAACGGAAAGATCGATTTGAAATATTTTTAAGATGAAACGTTCTTGCTTCTTGCTTTAACTTCACCAAACGTAAGTATTTATCAATTAAAACGCGCACACATTTATCATTAATAAAAGCAATTAAAATTTTCCAACGCCTTTGTTATATTTTAGAGCAATTACTTTATCATTATTTATGCCGTACCTACACGAACAGAATATACTGAAATACCTATCCATAATTGTCTTGTTTACGAATATTTTCTTTCCATTATGTTAAGTTATAAGAAACAGGTTCACTCGTAGTGTTTTGCTCTTATACTTGCTTTTGTTTTTACAAGTAAAATATCAAACCACTTTAATTATAAAGGTAAATTCTCTTTTACCTCAAATTTACTTTTATATTAATTTGACAAAATATCTTTTACATTAAACTTACAGGTTACCGCAAATAAGGCTGTCGTAAGTAAATTCGACTCTGAAGCCCTCATCAGGTGTTGTTTTAGTTCTTGCATTTCTCATTAAATTCTTGCTTTTATGGCGTCTTTTTTAGAAATGATTCATATGTAAAAAAGTTAAATTTTAAATCGAACATTTAAAATTAAATTGCACACTAGTCGATGTGTTTTTTTTATTTCTAGCAGAAATATTTTTTAGATCCCAGGTTTAAATAGAGAAGGTGAATTCAATGGATTTTTGTTACTTCATATCTTCGGAACGGCTTGATAGAACTCTCTAAAATTTTTATAGATGTAGAACATAGCCTGGACTTATAGCCTGGACTTTATTCCACGCTGACGAAGTCATGGGCGAGAGTTAGTAGTTTTATTGAAGAAGATGGCAAACACCAGCGCAAACAATCGACTTTCAAACATGCAATTTTTAATGTTGACTACAGCGACATCTATGAACTAATGTGAAAAATAATTCTTGGTGAACTAGCAAAGTAAAAATATTTTCTTTTCCGAGCAATTGAATACCTAAAAGGCAAAAGCAAAAGTACTATTACCTTGTGAGCGAGTATACAATCAAGAGGGGTTTTATATTTCTAACCGGATCAAGAGAAATATTAAAATAACTATCTACTAGTAAGAATTGTTAAGGATTTGTCTAGTTTTAATTTATGGAAATAAGGAAATCAATGAATAACAAATTTTTATTATAGTTTAATTACTATTTAAATAAAGTTAAAATAAATACATCAAGTACATAAATCAATGTTATAATATTTGTTTACTTATAATATGCACGCTAAATCTACAACATTGCTACAACAAGGCTACAAGTTAATGTTCATAATTCCAATATTATTAAAAATACTTAAACTTATAAGTAACTTACACTTAAGACTAGTAGTGTCCGTAGTTTTATATTTGTAAAATCGACATTATATAATTTTGTAGATAAATAATAATATATCTTCCATCTTACAAACTTGTATGTGTGTCAAATGTTTTTAGTAATAAAATGTCTACGCTTTCTCGAGGAACAATTACAATTAAAAAAAAACATTTGTTATAATGCATAAAAATGTGTTCAATGTGTAGCCGTGGTGTTGCTATTTAATCTATTAGTTTGAGGTCTGTGTATGTAGGTAGCGGGGTGGTCGTGAGGAGGGCGCTGCAGGCGACCGGGCGGCGGCGGAGGCGGCGCAGGGGGCCGCCTTGACTCCATCTGGATCTTTTGCGGGTGAACCACAATATCCTGACGTGGGGGCATCGCTGGAATGGCGCGAAATGTTGCGGTCACTTTGACAGTTTGAAAAAGAAAATGTACGACGCACAGCCACAACATAATAGTATTACTTCACACATTATAAAAAGTATATTAAATCTGAAAGACAATGTCCAAACCAATTTAAGTTTTGTTAATATAGATTCTTATTTTTTAATATATGATTTCGCAATATAAAAAGAAATCTGAATTTAAAGCGACATTTTTTAGCAAATATTAAAACCGAACTATTACTAAATATTGCTACAGCTATCAATCAGTCAGAATATATATCGTACCCATGTTTATATTTATATAATAAATAATAATTTGGATTAATTATCTATATTCGTTACAATTTTTAGAACACTGGCCATTACTTACCGCCAAAATATTTGTTTGTACTTATACCCTCTTCTGATGATGATTTCTTTCACTAAGTATCAACTATGAATTAAATAAAGCGTAGATTTGCAACCGCGTATGAAAATATAACACATGTTTTTACTCTTACATCTCAGCTATCGCTATTGATAAGATATCTTTATCAGTAAGATAATGTTGTTGTGCTGTTCATATTTTCATACATCCATCAATATGAAGGATACTTTGTTATTTTACATTGTTATTCTATAAATTGTTTTAAATGCCGCTAGTCTATTGTTACTTCACTCTAAGTTTTAAATGTTTTGATTTTGTAGCTCGTACTTTGTTATTCCATTAGACTCTAATTATTAGAGAATAAGCTGCATCTATTACCTGCCAAAACGCAAACTAAGCTCAAACTAATCGCATAAATTTAATTATATTTGCTTATGAATTGTAGCATTAACATTAGTGTATAAAAAGCAAATGAGGATTGCTTCTGTCGTCTGTGGTTGGATCGTGGCATATTTTTTAATGATTGAACGACCAAGTTATTTGAGAATTGTATGGTGTCACCACTGTTGATAATAACTAGCAGTCTCAGCGTATATTACAGCCTCATGTGACGGATGTACATCCGTTAGTACTCCACAGGACTGTGCCTTTTAGATAATTTCAGACAATAGTCAGTAACAGTCGCAATTTTATTGAATACGTTTTATATAACACCATGGTAAAACTTAAGCATTTTTCTACGCTAGTAAACGATCATCATCCCTTTAAAACTATATATATTTTTGAAATAGCAAGTGCTTTCGCTAAGAAAAAATACAAAATGCGAAATAATTAGTGTGATAATGTGACGAATTAAATTTCTTTCTGATCATACAAGTGTTTGCCTTTTCACACAAAAAAGTTGTCAATGTCAGAAATGACAACTGTCAGTGTCATAGTTTCACAAACACGCAAAAATATTCTGTTCGTCACGTTATTTCGTATTCATGTTTAAATTTTTCTTCTGGTTGGGGATGGTTCTAGAAATTGACTAATCGATGAATAAATTTGATTTATTATTCACGTGAAAATTTAAATTAGAGCTCGGGAGTTTCAGTTTGAGTGAAGTCATACAGTGTTTTTGTATTCATGCAGTAGTGTGGATCAGACGTCTTGTGTTTCACGGATTTATCTTAAAAATTACAAGATAATGGAGGCGAATAATTCAGGGAACGAGGTGGCAGGAGCTCTGACTTACCCCGACAGGGATGATGAAAATGTGGAGACTGTTCCCATTCAGCCTCGGCAACCGATTAACTTGCAGGTAAAATTCATATTAATACCTTAGAAAATATAAAATGAAAATTTGTGCGTATGTTTTTTATATATTTTTGTTTGTCTGTATGTATGTTCCTGTAACCAAAACAATTGAAAAGATTTTAAAAGATAGGTGTCAGTCGATTCGTATTTTTCTTTGGTGTAGTTAGACTGCAGGCCAACGTTTTTTAAATATTTTACTAAGAATTAATATGTTAACTTGCTAAGTGCTAATAAGTGTAGTAAATAACTCATAAAACTTTTTAGGGCCTGCTACGTTTTGCTATGGAGGCTACAAAACGTGAAGATGCTCCCGGAACATCTGGGTTCAGGAGAATGGATGAAGAGGTAATTTACAATGAATACATGCTTATTTTCATTTGAACTTTACATAAGATAGGATGTTTCTGATCATGGATTGCCACTGTCTAAACATCAAATATGTTACCATCTTTCTCTTTGAAACAGATAAATGTAACTATATGTTTTTACATAGTTGTTTTAGCAGTGTAAACTCATAGGCAAGATATACAGCTTAATCTGGTTAAAAGAGAATCCTTGTTCAGTGTTGATGGATATTTCCATAAGCAAGAAAAGTATCACAGTCCTTTGGATTCTGGCTTATCTGGGCTCCACTACAAAACAAAATGTTACGTCATTCAAAACCACTCTACAATTAAGAAAAAATTGTATTTTAAATATTCACATTTTCAGAGGAGGGCATTTTTGGAGGAAGCTTTAAACAGCATGTCAGTAGATGTACCTAAGTTGTTGAAGGATGCTGTCAAAATACTGTCCGATCCGGAGAAGATTAACAGTATTCAGATGGATCAGGATCCACCTGATGATGTTGCGGCAGCTTTCTTCAACATTCAGGAGTTTATCTGCGACATTGATGTGGCTAATGGTAAGTGTTCATATAAAGTAGTTGGACATATTGGGTAATTGAGCCAGATCACCTGTGCAATAATTCCTTCTACTTGAATTAAGATTTTATAACAATAATCTTTAAAATTAAGTTACAACACAATTAAGTATTTCTTTTTTTACAGATTTCCACAAGATAGGAGGGTTCTCAATATTTCCTGTCTGCCTGAGCAGTCAGAATGCGACGGTGCGAATTGAGGCAGTCAGCATCCTTGCGGAGATGTGCCAGAACAACCCGTACGGGCAAGCGCGCGCGCTAGACGCCAATCTGATGCAAGTGGTGGTGCAGCTGGCTAACACCGAAGAGGGCAACTTCCTTGTCACCTGTCTCTATGCTATCTCTTGTAAGTTGCTTTGTTTTTTTTTAAATTCTTTATACAGCCAAATCTATGAATGGATTGTGTAATAGTAAAATATGTTGCTTTGTTCTTTATGTAAATTTGTTTTTCTTGATTATATAGCTTGGAATGAAACTATTAATTTTAAGCATCTCAATTCATTTTGATAAGGTTGTATGTTTTATTGTGGAAGTATCATAAGGCGACAGTCAAACACAAATAGTGTTTCTTTGAATTTAATAAAATATCTAAAAAGACATTTTTCGAATACATGATGTATGTCTGTCTGACTGGGAGCTGATGTATGCAGTAGCAACTTTTTTTAACCACAATTTTTTTTTATAAACGTGGCTGTCTTTGTCAACCTTGTTGGCAGGTCAAGGTCAGCTCCGCGCTGCGCAATTCCCCGCGTCCTGTAAATTTAAATATTGTTTTGCGCAGCGGCTCGTACCATGTTACCTGAAATATTGCATTATTTATCTTATACTAGGGTTGGCATTGTATATCCGTGACATTTAAAGGTGGAGTAGCAGGGTTGTCGCCTTTAGTGTATTTATAACATCAATTTAGGGATGTAGGGAAAGGCACTGCAATCTAGGTCAGCCATTAAATGTATTGTAAATCTATATTTATATTAAAATTAATGTTATCTTGCAGGCATGTGTCGCGGCTACGGTCCAGCTTGCGACGAACTGTTCGCCAACGGCGGAGGACCATTGCTTTCTGAGTTAGTGCGCAACTCCAACATCCGTGTGCGCACTAAGGCCGCCTTCCTCGTCTCATTCCTCGCTATCAATCATCGCTCTGCCAAAGGTCAGCAAATAATCTCTATAGTTATTGCAAAATATGGTAAAAAAAATTAATATCTAGCTAATATATTAATTTAATTTAATTGAAAAAAGTTTAAGAATTTTTTTTTCGATGTTGCTTGCACTGTGACTGAAAACAATCGACAGTGAATTTCAAAGCGTCACTATAAAAAAAATTTTTTTAGTATATGAATGAAAGAGATAGCCATCTCTTTATTTAAGTCACTTGTCCAGTTACCAAAATTGTATGTCTTTTTTGTAATTACAGAGATCTTTTTGGAGAACAACGTAATTGGTAACATAGCGGAATCGCTTAACAGGGGAATAGACTGCAGCACGTCCTGTACCCTGCACGCACTGCATGCTCTACTGCAAGGACCGAAACTCCCTCCCCAGGTCAATGACCCGACCATCAAACTGAAGAATGTTCTGGTAAAACTACAAAATACCAAAGAGATTGAATACGCGGAGTATTCTGATGAGAGAAAAGTTTTGAAGAATATTATGAAGATTTTAAAGGACGTTCCAACAATTGAAGATGCTGACGATGAGGAGGCAGATAGATAAATACATGGATTGATGGATGGATGGATGTATGGACAAAACTTGGGAGTGTTCGAAGAAGTTTCGAAAAGAAGTGTGGACGTGTTGTATTTTGCGGCGAGTTTGTTTAATGTGTAAATGTTGATTAATATTGATATTAATGTAAGCATTTATATATTTAGAAAATAAAATTATCTCAATGTGCTTATTGCAATGTGTTTTATTTTATCACTAGTTGTCGCCCGCGACTCCGTTCGTTGCAAATAAATAAAAACGTTATAAGTAACCTATATGTTCTAAATCTATGCGAAATTTTATCGAGCGCTATTCAACTGTTCAGGAGATACCTTCTAACAAACATACATCTAAACATTCACATTTATAATATTAGTAAGATGTATTGATTGAACTTCTATTAATTAATATTTTTTTTTTGTTGTTGCAATCTTTATGATCGCAGACACTAAAATATTTGCTAAATAAAATTCTAAGAGAGATAAAGAAAAACAATTTCATTTATAAAAATTATTTATATAAAAACAAACTTTTACTCAACGAAGTTCACTCTAATCTCATCTTGTAATTGTGAATCCTGCGCAGGCGCCAGGTCTTCATTCTTCCAATCGAAGGAAATACCTGTCACCTCTTCATACCAGGAATGGTAGTAGCCGGGACGTACGTAACCTGGAACAAAGGTGGAATTTGTTGTCTACGCGCTAACGAAAATTACTTTACAGTCCTTTTCCGATCCCGAAGGAAGACCTTCATATGCAAAAAAATATCACGGTACTTGGACTCTCACTCATCCAGGTTCGAAATAATATTGTCAAATAAGTGTTATTAATGTTATACTTTTAGACATTATTAGTTAGAAACCTTTAGCGCGAATGGCGCGCTTTCGTTACAAAGTCAAGTGTCAGAATTATTAGTGAGGGGACGTAAACGTCAACATTTTAATAAGGCTAGTGTTGCGCCTAAACACCGGCACAGCGTTGGATTTTCGTCCTAACAGTACTGATGCAAGAATATTTAATACCGGAAATATTTTGATATTTACTTGTTTTATCCGTTATGTGCAATTTTTCTATGACTACGGCTTTGCGAACAAGATATTATATAAACGTAGAAGGGAGAGGGGTGCGTTAGGTTAGGTTAGGTTGTTTCTGCCTACCACTCTGGGTTACCGGCTTGAGTTATTGTGTCTCACCTGACGGATAACCACTGAGGCATCCTAAATAGTGACCGAAGCTCACCACGCCGACCATTGTGGGTTTTCCGTCGACATCTACCATGGTAAGTGGACCGCCGCTATCACCCTGCCAACAAACATGATCTTTTTAAAAAGAGTCCTTTCAAATATCTTGACTTCCTAAGGTCACCGGCGCGCTGCGTAGTACCCTCCCCCCACATCCCGTTACGCCCCGCTACACCTAAAATTGTTTTCTGCGCAACAACTCGCGCGAACTTCAGAGCCAGCAAAATATCTGAAAAGACTTATATCAGAAAGTCATTCGTTCGACACTTAATATTTTTGTAACATCCTTTGTATTAAACATTTTAACTATGGGTTTCCATTGTTGAAACATATCATCCAATAACTTGAAAAGAAAAATAAATAAATTACCCCACATGAAGACTGATTCGTCTCGTTGTATCCAATAGAGCAGATGACCTGGTGAGAGATCTCTCCTGGGTACCAGCTGTCGCACACCTCATTGCTGATGCCGTACTGGTACACCCATCGTAGCACCTCTGATGTAGAATCATCTACAAACCGTATTTTATAATAAGTTAAATGCCACGAAAATTTTCAAGAATAGAAGCGAATTCGCTGCTTGACACGATCGTGGGTTTTCCATGAAAATAATCTCCCTTAGAAACATATCGTTATCTCTGTTTAATCAAAGATAATGACAGGGATAACGATATGTTTTATGCATAGATTTTGATGTCAGAAACTCACAGTGAATGTGTTTCGGCATATTTTGTTTATATATTTATTACGGCTATTTACAAAGCGATTTAAATGTACGACGTCACAATTTATTCTTCCATAAAAGTTTAAAATGATATGAATTGTGAAGATGGTCAGGCGCGGTGTAGATAGATGTAAAATAACTCTTACGTTCAGTCAATCCGTAGCCGCTGACAGTGAGCCTGACACCTGTGTAGTCAAAGTCCTTCATCTCGCTATTTTGTAGTCTGCATGGCTGGATGTTCTCTGACGAAATAGTTATCGTGATTACAATTTGAATATAACAAGGTTAAAGCTTTACGTTACAATCATCATCATCAGCTAAGTCACGGGTGACTAGGCCATAGTCAACCTCGCTGGCCAAGTGCGGGTTGACTTCACACATATCATTGAATTTCTTCTCAGATATGTGCAGCATCACGATGTTTTCCATCACCGTAAGAACATCGGTTAAATGTACATATGTAAACCGGAAATCGAAAAACACATTAGTACATCACGGGATTCGAACCCAGGACCTGCAGATTGCAAGTCAAGTGCTTAACCCCTGATCCACCGACGCTCATTTACGTTACCTTACAGTAAATTAATAATATTTTAAGGTCATTTAAAGTAAATACTAACCGTGGGTTTCCAATACCAAATTAGATAAAATATACTGTCATCTCTGTCTTTCATGTTTGACAAAAAAGATAGCATTATGTTTTAAACGGGAATTTTAGTCTGAGGAACCCACGTTAAGTAAAATTGAAGATAAAATGACAATCATTAACCGGAAAGTTTTAAGAAAACCCAATTGATAAAACTGATTAGCAAAATGATAAATTAACATTTTGGAAAGCGTTACATTGCGATAATTTTGTGTTGGTATTAAGAATTTAAATATAAGGTTATAAAGTGTACTTACTTCCGTAAGGTATGGGTCTATCCAGTCCAATTAGACCGATATCATCAGGCTGAACTTCGTAGTCCTCCTCATCATAATCAGGATGAATAAACTTGCGGGTTGACTCCACAATGTACTCTGGTCGGGCAAGTTCGAGCGAGCCAAGACGGACCACAAACGAATTGCGTCTGTATCAAAAAAGAAAGCAAAAAGATGAGTATAGTACGGATCTGTGAGGTGACTAAGAATCCTAGATAGTGTTTTGTTAACTAAATAGTTTATCCAAAAGGTCCCACAATCCACACCGAGTGAGAAATCATTCTAAATAACGATTATCTGATCAAATTGAAAGGAACCTTCTAAATGTAGGCGTTAATACATTCTTTCTACGACTTGACGTATAAAGTTGCAGGATTAGATTTGCAATTTATTGGACAAAAGTACATTAGTTATGTGTCGAATGTTATGTACTTTGTCTATTTCTAGTTACTAACTTAGCAAGACAGTGAGCCGCGGTGATGACCCACTCGTGGTGAATAACTGAGCCGCCGCAGGAGGAGACCTGGCCGTCACTACGAATCGTGCGCAAGTTGATCTGGTGGGGGATTTGTCCGTCTACTGCTTCCCAACCATACGAAATCCTTTGGCTGGCTATGATATAAAATTGATATTATAAAGAAAATTTTAACAGTATAGCAACAATAATATTTAAAAACAAAATATAAAAATATGGTTAGAAAACTTACCTGAGCGAACATCTTCGATAAAAGCACGCTGGTCTGTCCGACGTATGGGGTCGCACTAGAAACACATATTATATATAATATTTAGATTTAATCTTTTTTCTTTTATGTCATAAGATGGCAAACGAGCGAGCGGCCATCTGAAATCGCTGAAATAGCGAAGTGACCGTTACCCATAGACATACGCAATTGCATATGCGTTGCCTACCTTTAATCGACGGAGGAGAGGATGCAGAGAAGGAAAATATTTTCCCTTTCCATGCATCCTCTCATCCGGAAGGTCCACTTCCACTTCCCATCCTTTCCTTATAAGAAAAAGGGTGGGAAGGGAAAGAGGTCTAAATTAGGCCTCCGGGACGCACAGTCATCAGACGAAACGCGGAATTGCTTCCACTTCACGCCTGTTTTCTTTAGTAGCAGTTCCATAACATAACTTAATATAATATAATACATACCTGAGCTAGGCCGAAAACAAGGAGAAAAACGAAGTAAATGGCCTCCATCATCTCTTCAGATCAACTAATTACAATTTTACTAAGTGATTTATATATTTCTAGTCACTATCAATAAAGTAGTCAATTTCCGGTTGATACGAACACTTTACTTGGTAATTTAACGCGATTTTATCTAAAATCAAAGAAATATAAATACGATTAACGGTAGTAAAAGATAATTACTCAATTGGTAAAAACTAATCTTGTTTCTTACTTACCTTGCTAATATTATAAATGCGAAAGTTTAGATGTATGTTTGTTAGAATCTCCAGAACGGTTGCATTATTCTCGCTGAAATTTTACATAAATGTAGAACATAAATGTAGAAGATTTTCTTAATTCTTCACGGACGGAGTTACGGGCGACAGCTAGTTTTATTATATTAAAAATAATTGTTAATAAGCAGGATGTCTTTGAACCCCCTAATATTAAATTTTTTTGGTTTAACGTAGTGTGTCAGCGTGATCGTATTTACATTTTAAGATTTTCTCACAATGATCACTTTTTTCTTTGGAAATACATTTAAAGTCGCGCATTATTTGCGACGCAATTTATTCGGTTTTAATATTGATTCTTATCCAAATGTGTTTCTAATCAGGAGAATTTCATGTAGATTAATAAACAGGAAGGGTAGTGATATGACACAAAGGAGATCACACGTACATGTACGTTTTTATATCTTTTGCCACTAATCCTTCCTTACTTATTATAAATGTTAAAGTAATTCATTCTGTCTGTCTTGGCTCTTGATTGATTTAAATGAAATTTGGTACACAGATAATGTAGAGCCTGGGAAAGATCATAGGCTACTTTTTAATGCGGAAAAAGGATTGTAAGGGGTTGAAAGGAGGGATGAAATGTTGATCCGTAGTGGGAAATATGTTAATAAGTTAGAACCCCCACATTAGACTTTTAGGTGAGGAATGTGGTAAAAGTTTCAAGTCTATATACCCAGTAGAATCGACTGTTCGTTGAAACTAGTCAGCCAGGTAACTGATAATAGCAAAACAACTAGAAATCCAAAGCCATAAACAATTTAAAGTTGTAGTATCTTTATTCAAACAACGTATTTTTACATATCAACAAAGTTCACTCTGCTCTCGTCTTCTCCGCCATCTCCTTCACCGCCATCTCCTTCACCGCCATCACCTTCACCATTCTCCTCAGAGGATTCAGAAGAATCAGATTCAGAAGAGTCCGGCTCGACAGCTTCCAAGTCCTCGTTCTTCCAGTCGAAGGAGATGCCGGTGACCTCTTGGAACCAGTCGTGGTAGTGGCCGGGCCTCACCAGACCTGGAAACAGTGATATTAATTTCAAATGTTGATTTCTTATTATTCAAAGTCGTTATGATTCAATGTCGTTACGAGTCAAGATATTTACGATTCCAGATTATTATTCAAGGTTGGAGACACGGTTGCGTATGCGTTTGTTACAAAAAACTATGTTTGCTATTGTAGTATAACGATTCAATGTCTTCTCTATTCATATAGAGTTAGAATTTTTGTCTTAATTTATAACCAGGCTTGTGTTGTGTTAGTCATACCTGAGGGGTGAGGGCTGTTGCAACCGACTGCGTGACCGAAGCTTACCACTCCCACCATTGTGGGTTTTCCATCAACATCTTCCAAGGTCAGAGGACCACCGCTGTCACCCTGGAAAAAAAGAGAGAAATTTTACAAAAATGGGACCTAATTTTAGACCTCCTCACCTTCCTACTGTTTTCTTGTAAGGAAGGGAAGAGAGGGATGAAAGAAAAATATTCCCTTTTTCTGCGTTCCCTGTCGTCTGTTCCTTTTAAAGAAATGTAACAAAATAGCAAATTTTGGCGAATTAAGGTGACCAATTACTCATTTATCATACTAAAATATATCTTGGTGCAAGGATGTCATGAAAGTTAGTGTTTATTGTAAAATTATATTAATTTTCGTCTATACATCACACTGTCGACTCGCCATGCGAGTGCATATTTGTACGTTGTCATAGTGGCATTGAAAGCAGGTTACTTAGGTACTATTAATACTGGATTGTTTTCCCATATATATTTTTTTTTATAACAGAAGGGGGCAAACGAGCAGCGGGAACACCGAAGTGTTCAACGACGCCCATGGACATCAGCAATACCAGAGGAACCGCAGATCTGCATCATTTTTTATTCAGAAAATAAAAAATGAAAATATTTCTATCAATATACCTGGCAAGATGACTGTCCGGTCTGGTTGTATGCGGCGGCGCAGATGGTCTGCTCCCTGATAACACGGCTGTTGGGGTACCAACGCAGGCACTCCTCATTGCTGACACCGAGCTGGTATACCCACAGCAAGATCTCTGAAGCCGCACCACCTACACCAAGAAAAAGAAAATAGTGCTATTAACCAAATCTCACAAAAATAAATACAAGTTTAGCGTTGTATAGCGTTAGATGGCGCTGGTTTAAAAACGGAAATTTCCCGATTACCCTCATTTTCATAAATGTATTATTTCTTATTTGTAAATATAAGAGCATGTTACCGTTCCACAAATCATCGGTACGTCCGTATCCGCTGACAGTGAGCCTGACGCCGGAGTAGTCGAAGTTCTTCATTTCGCTGTTCTGTAGACGGCATGGCTGGATGTTAGCTGGAAAAATATAACAATTGGGATTGAAATTGAGGCCTGCAGGAGTATAGAAGTTACGAATTATTTGAAATTTGTTGTGAACAATATTTATTTGAAATGTTTTCGCAATCTAAAGCTTATACAAAATGAATATAAAATCTCTTTTGATACTTTATGTTGTCCAAAGCGTACTTATAAATTAAATATTATGAACCTATTTCGCAATTGATCTGCGTCAAAACCGAATCAAATATTTAAGTCCCCTTTCTCTTCGCACCCGTTTATCATTAGGAAAGGAAGAGAAAGAGGATAAAGATTTGAAAGAGAAGGTGACGCATAGGAGAGGGAAATGTTCTATTTTCGTATGTCCCCCATATTCCTCAGTGTATGGATAGTCGTCGCTTCGCCATTTTGAATTCAAAATGACTTTCTGACACGATATGTCAGCAGAATTTCTTGCTTATGTTACATATGTTAGCAGAGGTTCATGTTGAGTATACTTACGTCCATAAGGAATTGGGCTTTCAAGACCAAGGAGAGCGATATCATCAGTCTGCACTCCAGCTTGGATCTCGTTGTACTGGGGATGGATGAACTTGCGGGAAGTCTCCACCATGTATTCAGGCCGGGTCAAATTGGTCAGCCCAAGACGGACCACGAACGTGATACGGCTGTGTATAAAATCATATCATTAAACAGGTATCTAGTATACCTAAATGGAATCGAATAAATGTAAATTGTGGCAAATGTACAGTCGACTACGTAAACGTTATAACAGTTACGAAAAATGTTGTCTACAAGACATTTAAACGATTTTCAATATAATTATTTGAACATTATATCGTCAACAAATCAAACTGTATTTATATTTTAGATTGATATATATAATAAGAATTAAATGTAAACTAGGGCTTGAAAACTGATATATAAACACGGCTAAATACTCACGTATATACGTCCGGTGGCGGCACCGACTAGTTTCGAGCCCATCGGGGGCCCTTCATCAGGATGAGTGGTACTGGATTTAGCGACGGGTACTGGTGTGAGCGACGGGCCGAAATAATACCAGTACCACTCATCCTGATGGAGGGCCCCCGATGGGCTCGAAACTAGTCGGTGCCGCCACCGGACGTATACACGTGAGTGTTTAGCCGTTTTTATATATCAGGTTAGTATAATGTCTCACGAAAGTTTGAATAATTTAATAGGGCTTAAAAACCTTAAATAACAAATGTAGAACTAAGCATGTATGGAGGAAAAGATCTGATTATTACATGATCAAAGTCTTATTGATGTTACTAACTTGGCAAGGCAGTGGGCAGCAGTGAGGACCCACTCGTGGTGGATGAGGGAGCCGCCGCATGAGGAGACCTGGCCGTCCTCACGTATCATACGCAGACTGATCTGGTGGGGGATTTGACCCTCCGCCGCCTCCCATCCATATACAATCCTTTGACCTGTGATACAATCAATAAAGTTTCATGGAGGTTTCTTCGCTATTGAGGACTTATTTTAACACGTTCAATGCCACCGACATGTTCGCTGAGTCTTATATAATATGAAAGTGGCAAGAAATGTGTTAAAGAAAACAGTGACTTAAAACATACGCTATGCAAATTCGACTGAGGCACTATAGATGAAATAGCGCCATCTATTGTCTGTGTTTTAAAACAAAGGTTTTTAACTTTTTTATTTTAAATAATTAAACTGTAAGTATCACTTTCTTATTTTAAGATATACTCGAAAACATTAAAAAAAATTAAGCAGTAAAATAGTTGTGGCGAATGAGACTTGACTTCTTTTCATTTTTTTTTTAATTTCATCTTTCACCATTTTGTACCAATTCACCTCTAAACAGACTTACATACGCGAGAAAAAAATTGCCTCTGTCAGTTGAATAATATTTAGAGATTCAACGCAGTCGCAACTCAATACTTTGTTGTATATTTAATATTTAAATAGGTAGTCAATTTTACCTGCGCGCAAATCTTCGATTTCAGCATGCGGGTCCTGACGACCGATTGGCTCGCACTGGAAGAATGATAAAGTTATATTGTGTTGTTACGATTCAAGGCCAAAAAAAAGTCAAAAAAGCAAAGGTAGTGTTGCCGTCAACTTTGTGATTTTCAATAATTGTTTAAAAAAAAAGAAGTAGGCTAGGTAAGTTTACTATTTTTTCCAAATTAATCGTTCCGTTTTATGCAGATTATATAACTATTCATAATAATTATTACGTAATGTTTCATGATTTTAATGACAACAACGAATTTGTTTATTTATTTATTTTTTTTAATAAAAATAGAAGTTTCTAATAATATATTTACCTGAGCGATACCCAAAATAAGGAGAAAAGCGAAGAAATACGCGCCCGCCATCTTGGCCGTTAAAAAACTAATTAAAACAATAATTTAATTAACTCTTGAAATAGACACACTTATCTGTAAATTATCCAACTTCCCTAGATATAAAGAATTACTAGATAATTAATGATTGATATTGAATTTATCTTAAATCTAAACGAATTAAACGATAAAGATTAACGATTAGAATAAAGGATTAAATCCTAGAAACCTAATTAGGTTTTATTGTAAAGGTGATAATACACTGGGCGTGATACGGTTTTAGCATTTCCGGCGGCCTGGGCGAAATTTTCGTATCGCCCCCTTATTTGGTGTTGGAGGAAATCTACAAATATAGTGTATCTTAAAGAGCACCGCAGGCGCCCCTTTATTAAGCCTAGAGCACTGGGCAATCGCCCTATTTGGCCCTACACTAACGCTGTTATTGGAGCATGATTGTTGTGCCTTGTATTAAACAATTTTATATCTCAGTTTTTTCAAAGAGAATGAGTGCGATGGCAATATATTTTTATATATGTGGTGGCAACGCGAAGTTTTATGACTCGTATGTAGTGTGTACTTACCTTTAGTTAGTATATATATTTTGATATTTTCTTAATGACTTGCATAGGCTTGGTTTGTTAATAAAATAAAAGTCACGTTTAAAATATATAATTTATATAACTAAGTACATTTTTTTACAAATTTGTTAAGATACAAAAATATCACATCGTTTTATTGAACTAAGTCTAAGTATTTGATTTAAATAACTTTAAGTATATGACACTAAGTATTGTACAAATTCACATATTTTAACTAAGTATAACGAAGATAAAAATAAGCACCAAAGTACAGTCAGCTGCATTATTATGTAGCTGTAGACACCGTCCGCGTAGATTAAAAAATAATCATAATTAGTAGCCTACGCGTTCTTCCAGACTATGTTCTATATGTATGCCAAATTGCATCGAGATCCGTTTAGCGGATCGGGAGATACCTACTAACAAATATCCATCCACCTAAAAATTCACATTTATAATATTAGTAAGATTTACAACACTTTGTAGAATCTCGTTTTTCTGTTTCGATTACAAAAATAAAGTAAACACGTCTTCGCCAATACCAAGTATTCATAGTTGGAAGAATAACGATTTATACGTGCTTATATATTTTTAAAACCGAAGACAACTACAAGTTACTGCAACTTTATAAATACATATTAATGCAGCTGACTGTACATTTTAAGTAACAAATAGTAATCGAAATATCACTTTGATTTTATCGAATAAAAAATGTTATATACCATTTCAAATAATTTAATTTTCATTTATATTGTCCATTATAAAAAAAAGAACTGCATGACCTTCCAAACCAAAAATTAAGAGGTCCATTGTCTATGAAAATATTCGAGCGTAATGCTATACAAATATATAAGTATACATATAAATATGTATTTAGCTTGAAATGTTTTTAGCTGTCTTTGTATTTTATCAATTTTTTAATTATGTTTGTTCCCTTTTACTATATAATTGAGCTTTATTTCATTTATAAAAAAGTACAAATCCGTTTAATAAGTACTTTCCTGTTTCAAAATAACGGCTTATTTTTTAAAACTAAAAAATAACTCAATTCAAAATTAAACAGTTATTTACAATCTTACATTCAACTTTTTAAATAACAGTTAAAGCTATTAGCAATAACATAACGTTAAATAGCATAACATATGCTATTAACGCTTGGAAATAACAGTTTATCTGTTATTTATTCTTATAAACAGTTTTATTTGTATAAAAAGATTTGAAAATCATGATACAATAGTCAAAGCAGGCTGTTCTTTTCTTGAAGTTAAAATTTTATAGTAAACAACTGCGTCGTGTACTGTAGGGAAAGTGTCTAACTGCAATTGTTCACTTTCTAAAGAATTGTAGCGATCTATCATTTCTAAAACTGGACCTGGAAAACAAAAAAAAAATTAGGTCTAAAATATTTTTTGTCAAAATTTTTATTTGCGTCATTTGCTCACTTTATTTCATTTTGCTATTAAAATATATATCAGTACAAAAATGATTTTTATCGATTTAAAAATAAATAGATTAATTATATAATTTGTTAATTACCCGTGTAAAACATAATTTGCCGGGTATTTATTGATAATTGATAAGGAGATACGTGACAGCCATGATAAGATATCACGTTATTCTATAATTAAATTAAATATAGTCAAAAAAGAATTTTCGTAACTTCAACACCAACAAATCTTATACAAATTTTCTTATATTTAGTAGATAACATTACGTGAACACGTTACACAAATATTCGTGCTAGACCCTCTGACCCGCTGAGAGAAGCGTTGCAATCGCTGTTGGTTCTATTATAATATAAAACTTACTTAAACATAGAATATTTAAAAGAAAAAATAACATGACAACTACAGTATAAAGAGGATCATGAGGGCGTTAGTGAGCTGTCGTAATTTAGTTTCACTTATGCCCATTCAGATAGCCTTGTCGTTGTATATGTTAAAAATTGTGATCTGCGAAGCAAGCCAAGTTCTTTGAAATCTTCTATTGGAGCTGAAAAGTTCAAGTCACGTTGGTACCTACCGTTAGCTCCAGCCAGGAGTACGGTGATGCTGCTGGCGGCCAGCTCGCGTTGCACCGCCACCAGGCTGCGGATACCTGGCGCGTCCACGTATGAAAGTGCCGTCGCATCTATTATCACGCATTGAACCTGTACAATATTTAATTATAATCAAGGCAATATTCTTCTGTTATTATAGAACATTCAGATTCTTAGTATTCAACCCCAAACTCAATTTTTTTAATATTCGCAGCAAACACATATAAATATACTTAAAAATTAAATTACGTTTACCGCCATCTTTCGAATTTGACATTCATCAAAAATGACTTACTCTATGTCCAATAGTAGGGTCCCATTCGAAAGACTCGCTCTTGGTGAGGTTGTCTTCCTCCTGCGTGGTTTCCGCGGGCTTCAGGTAGCCGATCTTGCGGAACAGGGTCGATCGGAACAAGTTCTTGCTGGCGAAGTTCAGACCGCCACAGTAGTGGAAGATTTTTATGCCGGGGATCTCTTCCGCCTTGAACAAATCGATAATATGTTAATGAATAGTAAGATTTTTTTATTCGTCTAAAATTAAAAAAAAGTCCGAATGATTTTTGACATCACGACGCAATATCGACATTATTTACTATTCTTTGACCACGGGTTTATATCATCATTGACTTTTATAATCTGTGACAAAAATTTTGACAGGTGGCAGTTGCAAATTCAAACTTACAAAACAAACATGCAATAAATTCAAGCAAAAAATTGAAAAATACAAAAAAAAATGTGTTTTTGATTATTTTTTTTTCGAAACATTATTACAGTCACAAACAATAACACAATGCGGTTTATCGCCGATAAACGACTTCCCTATCACGTGAACTACGAAGTCTGTGTATTCGATGTGGCAAAATGGTGGATATTTATATTGATTAATTTATTAATAATGTATACATTGAATTATTTTATTGTAACAATCAATCAGGATAGAGAAATGGAAGTTTTGAGCCATGGCATGTTGTTATCAGAGTGTAATGAATAAATAATTGAATTAAAATTAATATTTGATTACGTCACGAATTACCGACATGTTAACAACACAAGAATAATAACATCAGTGATAATCATGACGTCAATAGAACGATTTTGTACTGAAAATAGTCGGATAAATAGTTTGTGTGTATACAAAATATTTCAAATTTTTACCAAATATAATGTCTCATAACAGAAATAACAAACAATAATAAAACAAATAGTACGATGCCAAAATATTCTAACCAATTTAGTCTCGTCAGTATTTGTAGTTGACACTTATTGTTCGCGCCCTGTCCTTGTCCTTGAAATACGCGGGAGCCAATCACAGAGCGAGTTTTAGCTACCTGGATATTACGCTACAATTTCACTTATAAACAAATACAAAGTATCTCTAATCGTGGATTTCCACTGTCGAAAGAAACATAAACATCATTTGTTATGTTTGAAATAGTCAACTTATTGTAAAGCTTGTTCCAGTGGTGATCTACGCTAAGAATACTTACAGCTCTGTATCTCTTAGTATCCAGATACAGGTCCGTGTCAAGTACGCGTCCGAGCAGACAGGTGTAGGGCTTCTGAGACCTGCAGAACAGCGTGCCCACACTTGCTAGAAGACCCGCCGCCAAACTTAAAGAACAATTTTACTAATAATTATTTAAAAAACAAATAAGACCGATTCTATAAAGTGCAAAGTTCACAAGCAATTTATGTTACAAGTCATTATGGAACAAATACCAACAAAAGAGCATTATTTTCCTCTGTTTTGGGAAAACATTCGCAAAAGCAAACTTTATTTACGATGAGGGAGAGCCATAAACAAGAAACAGAACAGAACAAACTTTATTTATAATAGTTTAATATTTATAACATTATTTTATATAACTATAAGCGACGAATTAACGCGCGCGTAATAACTAATGCCTGTTGAAGTTCCTGATAATATCTCTGAGTTCGAATCGTTGCTACCAACAGCAACTTTCATCGTCAAAATGGCGAAGATCATATAGGCACAGAATACTGCGGCTTATAGCCCGTCTATATATAGAGATCAGTGCTTCTATCGGCTTCAATCTGACATACCGTCATCTTTGTCATGATGATAATTTTGTACTCACCCGATGTCAATGTTGACGAGAACAGTGGTCAGGAAAGTGACGAGCCAAACAATCGCGTCCAGTTTACTTAGCCGCCAAAATCTGACAACGTAAAACATAACATAAATTTAACGTTCTATAGACATGGTAAGTATATTGTTGGGTTTCTGAATCCAGAGTCTCCGTTTGCTATCAAAGATAATACGGATGAGAGTCTCAGAAACCCAAGGTTAGTGTGTTTACTAACTTGCGCAACTCCTTGACCTGCATGAACATGCCTTTAAGGGAGACGACAATGATGGAAGCGAGCACACAGCGCGGCAGCTGCTCGAAGAATGGTCCTATCCACAGCAACACGCACAGGATCAGACACGCGCTCACCACTGTCGTCACTCCTGTCTTGCTGCCCGCCTGACAGATACAAAGATTATACAACTACCCTCACGAAACATATATCCCATTAAACTCGTGGATGACAAAGCCCTTCATCATCAGCTCACTATATGTTCCCACTGAGGGGCTCGAAGCTTACCCTAAATTAAAGGTGATATATTCCATAATACTTAGGAATTCGAACAACAGTTTGAAACAAGGCGTGAATCGAACCTGGATTGGTGTCGGTCTGGTCAACGACGCTCAGCTACTAAAAAAAAAATGGCTAAGCTCACACATTAGTTCCATTATCGGTACCGAATAGTTTCTGGTCTGTCGGACGTGCTTGAGAGAACTTTTAGTTAGTTTTAATAGTCTGATATATAGAGAAAAGTTAACCCTTTAACCGCCCTGAACGACGAATATGAATTTTGAAAAGGTTTTGGCTTACTTGATACTGTATGTAGGAGCGAGACAGACTGGCGCAGATTGGTGCGCACCCGAAGAAAGAACCAAACACGTTGCTTGCACCCTGTAAAAAAAAATTGGGTGTTTTTATATTTTTACATTTATAAGTTATTCAACAAGGAGCTCAGCACCAAAATTTCTTAGGGCTCTTTCTGTCTTAGGTACTTTTAGTCCCATAGAGCCATCTAATTTGTAAATCTCAAATTTTGTCGATGATTTACGAAAACCCATATCGCAAATATTCGTGATAGATCCTCTGATCTAAATCATAATAATGTCCTACAGACGCGATGATGTAAATATCAAAAATTTCAATTTAAAAAAAACATATTAAGTGTTTATACTTATTGTTAAATACACTAACTTTTACACGCGAATTCGTCTATCAGTATCAAAAAACGACTTAATAAGTAGCCTATTTGTTCTTCTAGAGTTCTACATCTATGCCAAATTTCAACGAGATCCGATCAGCCGTTCTAGAGATAAGTTCTAACAAACATCCACCCATACATCCAAACTTTCGTATTTATATTAATAAGATATACTAAATATACATACCAAAGCAAGAAGTTCTTGGTTCGCATCGATTTCATATTTCTCTTTGGAAGCGAATATTAGAGCCATGGACATTGATATAGTATAGGTGACCATCGTGATCGTGAACGCGTCCAGTGCTACAGACGGGAACAGCTCTACTGGCGGCACCTCGGGTACTGGCAGACTGGGGATTATTATTATATACTAATATTATACTCTGTCTACTTCTGATGCATTCTTTGAGACTAAAAGCACATTTAAAAAAATTAAAAAATTTAAAAATATAAGCTTTAACACTTGGGGCTAGTGTCCCAATATTGAATTTTTCCAAATCAGTTTGGAACCTATTCAATGCAAACAAACAAATCTATTTATATACTATACATATTAGTATCATCATCATCATCAGCTCACTATACGTCCCCACCGAGGGGCTCGGAGTCTACCTTAAGTTAGGGGTGATTAGGCCATAGTCAACCACGCTGGCCAAGTGCGGGTTGGTTGACTTCACACATATATAATTTCATCTTAGATATGTGCAGCATCACGATGTTTTCCTTCACCGTAAGAACGTCGGATAAATGTACAAATGTAAATCGTAAATCGAAAAACATATTAGTACATGGCGGGATTCGAACCCAAGACCTGCAGATGCAAGTCAAGGGCTTGATATGTAATTTTTCTCACAATTCTTCAGTAAAACAACATGGCAATATGAAAAAATGAGTCTTGACAGACAGACGGACGGACAACAAAGTGATCCTATAAGGGTTCCGTTTTTTTCTATGAGGTACGGAACACTAAAAGTGTAAAATTTGACGTGTAGTAGTGAACAATGTTTAAGACTTTATATTTTGAAATTAAATCTTAAATAGAATGTAGGAAAACATCGAAATGCATTCTGCTTTTATAAGAAGAAATTCAGATATTTTAAGTCACTAGTTCGGACCTAGATTAAGTTCTGTAAGTTAGGTAAAGTATATCTACCCTGTAGGTATATTTCCCACTAGTGCTATCCCGAATTGTTCCTTGAGGCTGCCGAACCTGGAGACCAGCGTGCCCACAACGATCGCCAGCAGCTCCACGGGAACTGGCACTCGACTCAACTTGCTTACTATCGGCTGCAAGTGGATATTTATTTTTAATTGAATTTAATTAAATTGATTTTAAAGTTAACGTTAAAGGGTAATTATTTTCGCGCGTATTTTTTATTGGTTTGTATAAAAAAATTGTCTTAATCGGTATGAGGTATAATTTGCTCTTATTCTTCCTCAAAGGGTCTAGACCCTTTAGGTTATAGCCCTATGCTATAGTTAGTCGAGTTTTTTTTATATGTATATTATTCCTGATTGTAATCATCCTGTATCCATTGTTTTACAAAGGATGTTATTATAAAATAGTATCAAACTTTGTAACCTTCAAGATTTCGTTATTAAGAGCGATGATGAGACAGGTGATGGCAGAGATGATCACCGCCGCCCAGTTCAAGCTCGGTAAGTTTTTCACTACTTCTATAACTGTCTGAAAACAATGAAAAATAAACTGATAAGTACAGTCGCGTTCGTGTGCAGTATTCCAGTTAGAGAAAAATTACACTGCATCATGCAAAAAATTTAAACTCTGCTTTTTAAAAAAAATAAAGTGGGTGCTATTAATAATTATATCAAAAATTGTCAGCTACAGAGGCAGTGTATGTGTTCATAGATTTCGATCAATCTGACATTGTGTCTGACATGTTAGGCGCTGCGCAGAACCCAATTTTAGGTGCAGATGACATTGAGTTGCCGAGATATTTGTATAGTACTAGCACTGCACCATAAAACGTTGACTAATGTATTATTTTTCTTACACTATTGTCATATTTGCCGACCACGATTGTCGTAAGTACATCTGTTTAGTACAAACATAAATTATCTCTAATCGAGATGAAATATTTTATACAGGTGTTCCTGTAGAGGAAACGTTGACTTACCAAAACAACTTTATAATTCGGTCCAATTTTACTGATCTTGACACCGAAGAGATCTTTGAGTTGAGAGGAGAGGACTTGGAAGGAGGCGGCCGTCGTAAAACCTGATACTAAAGGCTCTGACAGCAACGTGGAAACAGCTCCGAGACGCAACATCCACATTATTACCTGGCGAAAAGTAAAATGGAAACACATAATAAAGGTAAATATGTGTTTAATTAGTCTTAAATATTAAAATTTATAATTCTGATTAATTTACAAACCTGAAAGAATCCAACAGACAGACAAACAATGCTTAGAACTTGTAGTGGAGTGTACTGGGGACCTGCTATAACACCACCTGAGCACATACACAAAAATAAAAACTAAATAAAAAAAAAACTAAATTTGTAAAAAATTAAATTGTCCTAGACACTAACCTGTCGTAACATTGGCTGTCGCATTCATTAAATTAGCGTAGTCTGGATGAGTCGAATATTGAGTAACAACCTGAAGACACAAATTAAAAACATAAATTAAAAAAACAAAGTTTTAATCAATTTACATATCAAAGTTATATAGTACTTATTTATCGAATACCATAAATACATTTAAATATCTTGTAAAAAAAGGTATAGTCTTGACGGTTTTCTTTTTTATAAGAGAAAAGTATCTTACCTTCCCAGCCATTAGGCAGGCGACGGCAAAGGTCCCCATGGAGACGTGCGGCGAGGTGCCAAAGATGACGTATATAAGGACTGGAAAGAAGGCCATGTACAGGCCCACGATGGGCGGTACTTCTGCCAGCAACGCATATGCCATACCTTAAACAGATACATTTCATATTTTTTATTTCTGTAAGTAAATTTTTCAAAGAGACTAAAAAAAATGATAATATGAGAAAAAAAATATTCGTATTAATACAATAGAAAGTAGAAACACATATATTAGTGACGTACCCTGCGGTATATGCATGACAGCTGTGGTGGCACCAGCAACCAGGTCGCCTACCAGGTCGCGGCCGGCACTGTACCGGGGCAGCCATCGTGCGATCGGCACAGAATTCAGCAGGCAATCGCCGAAGCCACAACTCTGGACCGCCTTCTTGCAGCGATAACTCACTATAAACAATATAAAAACAACAAATAAGATCTACTGTTAATCATGAAGTAAACGACTATAAGTGATGGCTAAGAGCTTGTCAATATACTTGTATTTTTTTTAGATTTTAAAAAGAATATATTTGAGTAATCTGAGGATAACGGGGCAAAATTGAGGGGGTAATATTTCGTTTGAAAAATTACCTACAGAAGGTAGTGATATTCCCTTCCTCTTCCTTTTTAATCTCCCATGAAAACCATGACGACTCATCCGTTCGAGATTCCCTATCATTGTAAAAATCTCTTCATACTAGATGAATCTCATCAGTATACGTACATGGCTTATCAGGTACTTGGTAGTCGGCGTCCTTGTTCAGGACATCCTGCTGATATACCCGACGGACTACATTGAACTGCTGGCTGGGTCGGGCCGACAACCTGTAAGAAAAATAAAATATAAAAAGGCTACTCTTAAGGTAGCGTTTGACTCTTCTTTAGTACGATTGCTGCCGCCTGAGTGGAGTTTTGCCTCCGCTATGATGCCACTGCTTTATAGTTATTTACGATTATCAGCATTAAATAATCCTAAGTAGGGTTGGCGACGGGCAGATGAGAGCTGCAAAAACTAGGCAAAATTGTCGGGACTCGGAAAGCAAAAATGAGGAAACCCTGGTGCACAAACCCTACGTAAGCGGGACAAAAGCCAGGGAGATGATGAGCATCTGATTAGTCATCAAAGTTGTCTACACTATCGAATTCTTTACAGTCCAGTATCAGAACTCGTGACAGCCCAAAGTAGCAAACAATAATTAATGGAAATAATATGCGATATATTTATTATTTACATCATATCATATAATATCATCCTTTCTCGTCGTAAACAATTGAATTGGGTCAGTGATGTTTGTTTTTATTATCAAACGAGGAAATTTTCCAGTATTGATACATCAAGTAAAATAAGGTTTTTACACATGACATTACATGTAATAGTATTTAAAACTAATATAAAAAATATTTAACATAATATCATTGATAGCACCATAATTAAAACTGGGATACTGTGAAACGCGGTGACTGTACAGTTGCGGACGATTATTTCCTACCCATTTTCATGAAATGACTACCGAAGCTCACGGTGTAATTACGACTTGTCATAAGAACATAAACAAATAGTAATATATAGCTCTTATAGTTATAGTTTTACAGTATTTGATCTTAAGTGGGTAGCAAATTTAATTCTTTTACTGCGCATATGTTTTATATGCGTGCCTAAAACGCTGAAGCCAGGCTACAGATTTTCGTGATGTAAACATAACATGGACTTGCCAATCATCTTCTGTGTCCCCACGGTCCAGTAATGGTTCGCATTCTGTGTCATTGTCTCTGAAGTCTCGATCGAAGAAAAGCAACGTCTTTCTCATACGCATTGTTAATTCAATTTATTGTTTCGTCTAACAATAATTATAAACTATTATGAAATCATTTTTAATAACGGTATATCCTATTTTGATAACGTGAAAAAATACTCTGTCGATTCAATTTTTTTTTATTTTACTTTCGAGACAAATTACTTAAAACATTTGAACAGTTTTTGTGTGTTTTCGTTGGTGTAAACATACGTAAAGTAGACAAAAAACATTTGATAATTGTTATTTAGACGTTTTATACATTACTTACGTACGATTACGTATGACTTTATACATGTGTATTATCACTATTAAATATTATATATTAATAAAACAAATATATATTATAACAGGATAAATTGTCCAAGGACTTCAATTGGTTTACCTTATATCAATACAAACTCATATTACAATATTGTGTTACAACTAGTAACTCCGTGGCTTTGTTCGGCTGAATTAAGCCGGTATCCAGAGCCGAGAAAAATTGTCGTCATTTGTTTTTTTCCCAATAAGAAGACATAACGTTTATGAACAGTTTTAATTGTCATTATCTTTTTAGACTTCAGGCTATATCACTTTAATGGCCATCTTACTAATATTATCAATACGAATGTTTAGATGAATGTTTGTTTAAAGTTATCTCTAGAACGGCTGAACGAATCTCGATGAAATTTGGCATACATATAGAACATAGTTTGGAAGCACACAAAGGCTACTATGTTTTCTTTAATTCCACTCGGACGGAATCGTAGGCAACCGCTAGTTATGCTATATATTAAACAAATCGGACTATTCTAAGATTATTTTATAACTAGCTGTCGCCCACGACTCCCTTCGTTTGAAATCAAAAAACAACCTAATTAGTAGCCTATATGTTCCAGACTTAGTTCTACATCTATGCTTTTCATCGAGATCCAGGCAGATGTTCTGGCGATAACTTGTAACAAATATCCATCCATACATCCAAATATTCCTAGATATTTCATAATAACTTTAGATCAAGTTTAATTGCTCTAAACATTACAGTAACTGTGTTGGCGACACAAGGTTAAATACTTTTCTATTAAGTTGAAGTTTGACGCAATTGTATTGCTGCAAATCAATTTAACAATATTGTATTCAATGTAATTATTGTTTTAATGTAAAATCTGAACACTATTTTTAAACTTAAATATACAAACGTTAGTAACGTTAACACATTAGCTGCTATGTCGGACCATATGTCCGACAAGCTAATGTTTCAATCAAGCCGTGTCGGACTATGTGTCCGATAAGCCATACTTTCATTCAACACCTCGCTGTGGGTTTTTAATCGAATTGTTGTATACAGCGTGACCCGCAAGGCCCCATTCAAATGGTTTTGGGCAAAATTAAAAAAAAAATTGTTTTCGTTTTTCGAAAAATCATTCTGGCAGCTAACGTGTTAATAATAAAAGTCACATAAAGGGGAATAAAGTAGAGAAAACAAGTTTCTTTAGGATCTAAACACTTTATAAAATTCATACTAATACTAGCTGTCGTCCGCGACTCCGTCCGCGCGGGATTTAAAAATAGATGTTGGCCCATTCTCAGACCTACTTAATATGCTCACAAAATTTCATAAGAATCGGTCAAGCCGTTTCGAAGGAGTATGGGAACGAAAATTGTGACACGAGAATTTTTATATATAAGATTATAAACGCGAAAGTTTAGATGGCATAGATGTAGAACATAATCAGGAAGAACACATAGGCTACTAATTAAGTATTTTTTTTTAATTACGCGCGCTGTTGTGGACAAAAGATAGTTATAAAATCTCGAAACTTAGTTTCTTCTTTGAATCTCTTTTCTAAAGGGTTAGTTGGAACAGAGACTATGGCCCTTTTAACAATCAAATAAATGTTATTATCTTGAATTTTACATAGTACAAAGTTGACGGGATTCGTCTAATATTGTAATTTGGCAATGTATGTCTCAGCATACATAAGTTTTCAGAAAAACTAAGGTCATTAGATTTTTTTAATAATTTTTTTTATAGTTTTACGTGTATCAATTACAATTACAACAAAAAAAGCTTTTTACTGCATTTTATACTTTGCCAAATTAAAGGTTAAAATTATATGAAAGAATAAAAAGTCATTTTGCTTTACGACGATTTGTTTTAAGGTGGAAGTATTTCTTTACTTCGAACCTTGACATTGACTATTGATTTGTAATACAGATTGTTAAAAAAATATATAAAAACAGTTTTTTTTAAACGGAACAAGAGGAAATAATAAAGAAAATTTGTTTCGAAGTAAAATCAAACAGTAACGAATCTTAATTTGGAAATTACTATAGATTTTTTGTTTAAATTTGATGTGTGTCTTATTGTTTTTTAATTACATATAATTTTTTTTAATTTAAAAAATAAATAAGCGATAAATATACAAAGTAAACCCACAAAAATACTCAACGGATCTTTTTTCAAAATTACACTTTAAGAAAAAAATTGAATCGACAGAGTTGAAGCCTTTGCCTTCACAACTTTCAAAGTTATTAAAAAAAATATCTGTCACTTTAATCACAAGACGCGGGAAAAGCAATTTAATAACGCGACGTGTATTTTAAAGAAAGGATTGTTCGGAACTGTAGTTGATTGTTGTTAAAATTCTGTGAGACGTTTGATAACGCAAACCGACGCGCATGGGTGCACAACTGTTGGTAAATTATTTTAAAAAGTTCTTATATTGGTTGCAGAAATCTTGAGATTGCATATAACTGTTCGTTTAAAGCAGTCTTTCCCAAAGTGGGCGATAACGCACCCTTGTGGGCGCTGCAGGTCTCAAGTTGCGGTTTATAGTAAAAGTTTCGTTTAGAATTCTCCGTTAATATACATATATAGGTCACAATAATTAATTAATTTAATTTGAAGTTATAGTGGTGTTTAAATATGTGAAAATATGGGGGAGCTAAAAAGATATCTATTCCTAAAGTGGGCAGTAGACAAATAGGTTTGGGAACCTCTGGTTTATAGTGCTGTCACTTTTGGCACATGTTGTCCCTTACCTTCTCTTTGTAAAAGTGGAGATAGCAATCGATTTCAGTTGATACCCATTGTGATTTGCTATCGTTAAACAAATAATTGTAGAACAATACATTCCTATGACTTGACATGTTATTTATTCACAAAAACAAATATAACTGAATAGATAATATTGTTATTTAATAATAAAAAATATCACTCACACACACCTTATATCCTTAATGAATAAAATATGCAGAAATTCGTTTAAAACTTTTATTTGCTATGATATTGTTACGTCTAGATTTTTTGAGATGACTTTTTAGAGACGATATATTCAGACGAACAAAGTTACTTAATTTTTTAATCGATAAGAAATCGAAAATGAAACACTAATTTTTTTTTACCAAATGTTTACTACCCCTGGCCAGTTATCGATACATTGTACGCAGTCATGTGATGAATTTGATACGTATTACGAGTTAATTAAAGGGGTACCGTTACGTTACATGTTAATCTAAATTAATGATTACTTCGTCTATAATCTTGTCTTAAACTTAGCTTTTACTCATAAATGCTACTGGCGAATTCCACTTTTAGAAAATAAATATAAAAACTCTTTGTCGTCCATTTTTTTTTCATCAATTTGTGTACAGATGTAGCCAGTAATGAGATGTCGAATGGGAAGACTAGTTCGGTACAATATCATCTGACAAAACACTGATGATGTCGAGTTATTCTACTGTAATCTCCTTTGTGAGATGCTAAGCACTTATTTTATATTTTCTAATAAGGAAAGGATATTTTTTTTGTTGTGTTAGCCAATTTAACGCCACTATCATGTGATTTAACGCCTATTTTATAGATTTAAAGATAAGATGTTTTTTAAACTAAATAAAGATCTACAAAACTCTGGTCAGGGTAGACGAGTGGCTGGTATAGCACCACCAATAGAAACACTTGTATAAAACGTGTAAAAGTCTATATGTCTGGAATGAATTGTAAATATTTATTGAATATAACAAGTTTGAAATGATTCCTTGTTGTTTAATTACTACTTATAAGCGATTGATAAGGGTGGCCGGGTCAGTGACCTTTTGTTAAACTCTCACAGTTAATTATAACTTTGTGTAACTTTCGACGTAAAATAAGTGTTAATTAATATATTAAAATTTACTGTTTTAAACTTAACGTTAATAAAGATGCACATTACGATCTATTATAAATAACGCCATCTATTGCCATTATTTAATACCAAGCTACATTGAATTTGTATCGATTCTCCTCAAACCGCTAGTTTTGTCGCTAGATGTCACTAGTTGTTCATCAAATAACAAAACGCTGCGACCTGCGACGCGAATTATATTAGTTTCTCGAGAGTAAATCAATTAATAATTTACTACAGAAACTAATAGAATATCGTCTGATTAAACGAAACAACAAAGTCTGAAAACGTTTCAAGCATTTTGTCACTGTAAGGTCGTTGTAGTGTAGTTCCAGGGACGACTCTGGGATAGCGAGAAGTGTAACCACACTTAGCACCGGTGGAAACGAGTACCAAAAAACGTTAACCACCTTCGTGTGGGTGTGGCAACCCTGTTTTTAAGTTAGATACTCTTTGATTTTTAATCTATGTTGTAAAAAATGTATATAACAAAATAAAGAAGTCGTAATTATAATAAAGTATCAAAAATCTTAGTCTTTATATTAAGTGTTAATTAAAAAGAAATAGTCATGATCAATCAAAATATAACAGGGTGATCTTTTTTTATCATAAAATGGGTGCACATAAAATTCTCTATATTTAATAAAGGGCATGCATTGACTTATACTATCACTCACCATCCATTAGGATTAAGTCTTTCCTTCTCCCACTCCTTTGCTTCGTTCTTCATTGTAACTTCACTTCACTTGTCTTAAGTCATAGCAACTTTGTACTTGATTTTCACTTAAGTAATTAAGAAAATATAAGAAAAACTGTTGTCATAAATCTAGATAAATTAAGGACATTTTTTACAAAATGAACAGGGTAATGTTTTTTTAATGAATAAGATGGGACCCCCTGTAGTTCAGTTCGATCAATTTTAAAGAGCAAGATGTCATCCTATTTTTAGATTTTTTTTCAACCAAACTCCTTAATACAGATTTACGGATTCTATCCCCCTTTAATTATTACATCCTAATCCGTCTCTGTACACTAGGCTGTCATTTCAGAATTTTAATCTGAGTTACGTAATTCCTTTTGTATAGATATTAAAGCAAGGCACAGATTACTTATCAATTATCATTCATTATACGCATGACCAGTACGAGATGGCCGATAAAAATCTTATCATTGAAGAGCTATGACAAGACATTCACGGTTATCAAGTTAGACGCACTTTGTACGTCAACAAATAGGGCCTTTATGTCAAACTAGCTGTCGCCCGAGTCCACGTCCGCGCTAAATAAAAAATAGTAGCCTATGTGTTCTTTCAGACTATGTTCTGTGTATTTCATGGAGATCTGTTGAGCCGTTCTGGAGATACCTTCAAACAAACATCCATCCATTTATCGATCTATCCATCTAAACTAATCATTCGCAATTATAATATTACTAAGATATATCTATTGCAGCATGATTTTATGTGAATAACTAAAGATCGACATACACGGACTGATGGATACATACCGATTGACGCACTCATATGTTCTGCTTATTTTTTGAATGTGAAAAATAATACTTGAATTTAAAAAAAAATACCCATTTATTTCTGACATATCTTATATTAACAATCAAAGCATTCCCATAAAAGATGGACAAAAGAAAAAATACTGAGACTGTGTAATTTGCATTAAATTAAATAAATTACAATGCAAAAAGCTGATCAAGTACAAATCTTACTAATATAAATGCGAGTATTTGGATGGATGTATGTTTGTTTGACGGTATCACCAGAACGGTTGCATGGATCTCGCTGTAATTTGGCATAGATGTAGAACATAGCCTAGAAGAACACATAGGCTACTTAGTTATTTTTGAACTCGACGTAGACGTAGTCGGGGGACAAATAGTATCTATAAAACATATTGAAATAAGCGCTACAAATGAATCTTGTAGGTTACAGGAAAAATTGTTTCCTTTCAAGGTATTTTAAAATCAGGTCGTTCTTAGTAACAGAAAAAACACAATACCAAGATAGTCAAGTAATGCAAATCTATGTCTACGTTAGATTCTGTGAACTTTACAACATAAAAAAAATTCTTTAGGGAGATTCATTTTTAGGAAGTTATAACTTATAAAAAAAAGATATAAATTTTCCAAATTTAGAAAACAATATTAAATATCAGTATGGGAATAGACCTACTTATCTACAAGTAAAAAATACAATTGTCTATGCTTTTAAAATGACAATTGTCTATGCTCGCAAAAAATCAGAGGTTAACGAACTGACAGGTGCTATTGTTAAATGTTTTTGTTTATCTAATCGACTAGACTAGACTGATATTAAATCTTTTGTGATACACGAATACAAAGAATAGTATAATTTATAAAATTTATAGTTTTTATTAAAATGTTAAAAATAAAGGTAAACAAGAAGGCAATGAAGTTATTAAAAAAAATTGTTTATGGCCTCTTCTCTCTTGACTTTTCACTGCTGACGTTATTAGTTGACTTTTAAAATTGCTTTGACTTTAACATTATAATTTGTAACGGATTCAGCCAGTTCATAATATAACGACCAATAACAACCTTAATTATTACCTATTGGCTTAACACGAATATTCGCAACAACCACAATGATATAGTCATCGTAAAATACGTCAAAATTTGTATGAGATTTTTTGATATACTTTACGTCCGATAAATCTTTATTTAATAGAAATTTTATCGATGATACGATGGCGCATGTCACAAACATTCGTGCTAGACCCGCTGTATGTCAATATGATGTAATATTAAGAAAATGGACTAGAAACGTGTTATTACGATTCGACCCTGAGGTCTAACTAAATATAAACGTGCCATTTCCTTATCTATCAACTGACACCCTTATATGTTTAAGGAAGTAAATATATTTTAGTATTTAAATACATAATAAAGGATGTAACCTGCTATATAATTAACTATGTTTAAGAAGAAAATCCGACACTGTCCGGACTGGCGCAACACTAGCCTTACTAAAATGTCTACGTTTATGTCCCCTCACTAATCATTCTGACATTTGACTTTGTAACGAAAGCGCGCCATTCGCGCTAAAGGATTCTAACTAATAATGTCTAAATGTAATTAGCAAAATGTTCACGTATTTGTATTTGAAAGTAAAACACATTATGTAGTTAATGTAAATTGCAGAACAATATGCGTAGTAAACACAATTACCTTTTATTTTTTTATAAAATTAAAAACTTCTTTATTGAACAAAAACAAAATTAGTGTAAATAATATTTTATAGCTTTGGATTAATATCGTAGGACTATAATTAAAAAAAAAAGACTTAGATTTACGATCAAGGTAAACCGATTTCAAGGTTACCTTGTTAAATAATAACTAATAAGGAAAAATATGCAAAAAAAAATTCAATTTCAAGAAATCTTTTATAATCTATACCTCGTCTTATTTATATTCGAAATGTCAATGATTGTAATAAATCGTAAAATGGATTACTTTTTTCTAGCAAAAAGTTAATAAGACCCGTCTGAAAACCATAACCTTAATTAAAAAAATACTTAAATAAATCTGCACAGAATAAAAAAATACTTAAATTTCAAGTCATTATCAATATTGAATTTGAGTAAGAAAAAAAAAGGTGAAAATGTATGACCCAAGATAGATAATATAAAAAAAGCTACACACCGTTTATAACACACAAAATTAAGACAATTAAAAATAAACAATCTAATTGACACCAATGTTTCCGAACGATAAAAAGTCCTCAAGAAAAAAATTCGCGCGCGTCTTTCTACGCCGACTGTCAATTAGGTACTGTCAGACTGTGAGGCATTTCGTTTCGTTGCTGTATGGGCATGGTCATCTGATTTCAATGTCGTCTCTTATTTCATATTATCTGTGCACTGTGGGTTTGTTTACCTTTGATATTAAATAAAAATCTTCTACGACACTCTCGGTAGTAAAAAGGTCAGGAATCTAAAGCACACTGAACCTAATTGATTTTTATTGGCACAATACATATTAAATAACTAAATACAGTTAATACAAACATTAGTTATTTGAAATATACATTTTTAATTTCATTTACAATACAGAAAGTACTTGAAGGTTTCAGATTTGTTATTTTACCTTCAGAGGAGACCTTTAGTGTTCCTCGTACTAAGGATGACGCTTAATAAATATCAGTCCTTCTACATCCATAATTTTCATCTCGTGTAGTGTACGTAAGTCGTGTATGGATACCATAAATTACTTTAGTTTATCTGTTTGTTCAGAGCGTTTCGAGGACACATGTGTAAATTTTTGTGCGTTATATTAATTCAACCTAATCTAATAAGCCAAAGTTGTTTGAACGGATTAATCTCAGGAACTACGGATCATATTTAAAATAAAATTGGTAGAATATAAACTCTTTGCTTATACGAAGTTACTGGCCGGTTAGAACCATCTGTTTCTTTTCTTCCTCTATCGCAGTCGAGGCTACTTGGTACAGACAAAAAAGATCTGCTTATTTAAATAATAAGGAATTACTCACGATTTAGTTGTTAAATTGGTAATGTTATCAATTAACTTGTGATCATGTTTAAATTCTCTAAAGTATTTCATACTTAGTTGTTAATTTTAACGCAACGAATCACACGTTTTCCAGTCACTAGGCGATATACTAAATTTCCTAAATATAGAAACATCGCCTTGTAACTTCGGAATGAAAGAAGGGAAAAATTAAAATAACACTAAAAACAAAACACCAATTAAAATCTTTAATTCATTTGTTTTAACGATAAACTGGATGTTTTCATTTTTATTCAGAAAACAGAGAACAATTTCGATTAATCGTTTACACGAGAACACTACGATTTACTGACGAGAAGTCATAAAAACAAAGTCATTAAAGTAAATAAAACTGAAATACATTAAGATTCATCTCGAGGAAATAGATAAGACGTACTAATATTATAATGTTTAAATGGATGGATGTTTGAAGGTATCTCTAAAACGTTTGAACGGATCTCGATGAAATTTGGCATACATATATAACATAGTCTGGAAGAACATATAGACTACTAAATTTTTTTTTATACTTCTGGACGGAGTCGGAGGCGACAGCTATTAATTTTATACAGAACGGCTTTATTCCATAAAGAATAACGTTGTATGCAGCATAATTATGTTTTTTTTTAAATAACGCGCGGGCGGAGTCGGTCGACAGCTAGTGAAACCATAATTATCACTGTTTACAACGTTTTATGTTATAAGTTTAAAGAATGAGATTAAGAATAAAATCTTGAAGAGTTGAGATATCTGATGGACTTATCAGTCACAAGGTCAATTTTCGAATACGTGATAAGTGAAGTGTTAATAGTATATTATTAAGGTATTACGTTTGAAGTAAACCTAATACAAGATATCTAGACTCTTAAGATTATACACTCGTCTATCTAATATTTATAAAGCCTTTATGGACATACTAACTGTCGCCCGGCGACTACGTCTGCGCGGAATTAAAAAAAAAAAACATTAATCGAAATCCGTTAAGCCGTCTAGATATACCTTAAACCAAACATCCATCCATCAATCTAAACATTCGCATTTATAATATATATACAGAAGCAAAAGACTTGATTAAAATCTGCACTAAATGGAAAGCTATAATCTCTGCCTATTCTTTTGTATTATGGACGATATAAGTTCAATTTTCAAGCTCAATGACGTGAACGTTCATACTGATTTCATTTAACACGCGCTCAAACACAATAACTGTCGATAATTGTAAATACTATTACTGATATATGCGCATTGTTTGCAAGGAAATAAACACGAGGACACCAACATATCTGGCATTATATAAATCATATCATATGATACTATATTTACATAGCTTTATATAAATCAATTACGAACCTACAGTCTATCGGAACTGAGTAATACGATGTATAATTATTATTTTTTTAATTATAAGGTGGGCAACAAGTAAGCGGTCAAATGAATTCAGCCAAAATGACGAAGCTATTGCTACACATAGAAATCTACAGATACATACATACGAGGGAAAAGAAGATATTTCCCTTCCTTAGGTGTCCCCGATTCCGTCAAATCTACTTCCAATTCCCATGATATCGTTATAAGAAAAGGGGGGAGAATTTGTATCGCGTTTGCTGATGTTGGAGCGAGTTACAAACGAATGAATAAAGAAAAACAACAAAGTAATTAAAGAAAAAAAACAACAGTATTTCTTACTGGCCAGTTACCTTGTGTGCAACTGGCCAGAGCGCGCTAAATAAAAAGTCTTTACAGTGACATACTGATATGATGATAATTTTTTCGCGGGCGGCACCGATTTTAATGATAGTCATTATTAAATTTGTTTTTAGGCGGTCTGGTATATTTATAAACTAATTACTTATTGCTACAATCATTATGCATTCGAGGTCATTGAACTTAATCATTACACTAATTAGATTAAAAACGAATCGAAGTCATTTTAATTTATTATAAATAAAACGATTAAAATTTATAAACAAAATTCGACCCTAGCTAAGAGTAGTAGGTAAAGATTTAATTTGGCACGATCTTTGCACATATTTTGTGAAATTTTTGTCATAGTCGTAAAATATTAAATCGAATACTGCCCTGCGTATATATTTAAATGTTTGCAATTTACACTTTTAAATGCCTTGTGTAAACAGAAATGGCCATAAAGCAAAAAAGACTTTTTAAAATGCTACGTAGACATAGACTAAGTACAACCACAGATAATACTATACTACTACAATATGTAATCTGTTTTTGCGTGCTGACAACTTAAATAAACATACGCTATGTAAATTGCATGTTTAAATATTTCTCATTTGCGTCTCATGTTGGCTAGTGTGACGCATCGGGGCTTTTTATCGGCCATTTTGAAATTACAAATTGCTTATACAATTGTTTACTTGGTCAAATTTAATATTGAAGGTACAATAATTCGCATATAGCTAAACGTTGGTAGGATTATATGGAACGCGTTAAACTTGTAAAAACCACATCAATCCAACAGAAAAAGAATTAAAGGTCAAAAGTATCAATGGGTTTTTCACGTTTTTCTACCAAATTATGTAACAAAAAATAACCTTAATAACCTGGTTGTGTAGATCTTAAAATTATCTATAAAAACATCTGCGTAATTTTTTAACAACCCACCATTTCTGAGTTTCTATGATGTTATGGTTTTAACAGATAAAAAAGTCGTAGTTTCCAAGGTCAGCAGTCGCTAAATCGACCTCGCTAAAGGTAATGCTTTAGAAAAACCGAAAGAGCCCTCTTCATTGTATTGCAGCATTAATCCCACTTATTTAGACTATTAGGGTATGAATTATTAAAAAAATCTTTGTCAATACTTTAACAGTAGTAGGGCCCGCTTTAACATCTTCGCACGAATTGGCCAGGCTCGCCCGGTGAAATACCACGACCACACAGAAGACAGGCGTGAAGTGGAAGCAATTCCGCGTACAGTCTGATGAATGTGCGTCCCGGAGGCCTAATTAAGTCCTATTTCTCTTCCCACCGTTTTTTTTAAGGAAACGATGGGAAGTGAAAGTGGACTTTCCGGATGAGAGGATGCATGGAAAGGGAAAATATTGTGTCTCTGTGCATCCTCTCCTCCGTCGATTAAAGGTAGGCAACGCATATGCAATTGCGTATGTCTATTGGCAACAGTCACTTCGCTATATCAGCGATCTCAGGTGGCCGCTCGCTCGTTTGCCACCTTATAATATAAAAAAAAAACTTGACTATAGTCTAGGAAAAATCTGATACAATGTTGATATATCTAAGAATGAAATAAGAAACATTATATAAAATAGACGAATTAAATATTAAGAATTGGCAGTTAAATAATTAGGTTACGATAAAATAATACCTTTGTGTTAAACATTATCTTATCATGGCGTTCTACTTCGGAGAGAAGACGAGGTGAAAATATCAAGGTAATTAACATTTCCGACAACTAATGCATACGAGTAATTAATTATATATTATTTTGTATAATACAACAACATAACTCGCGTCTTTAACACGTTAAACGCTATAGTAGACATAGAAAAAATCACTTAAAAAACTTTTTCCTGGAAATAGATGCGTAATGTCGAATCTTCAAAATATATCAAGTTTAGGGTTCAATCAGAAGCTGGGTTCCGCAGATATTGTAAATAAATTTCATGTGGTCAGGTGATCAACCGACAATTTACAATATGATAAGTTTATTACTATGTCTAGTTTTACAATAATTAGTCGCTGAAATTGTCATTGCAAAAAACATGTAGATATTCTCGTTTGGATTTTTGCGACACAAAGAAATACATGCGTCATTCAATCACTGCTTAAACAAAATGATAATTATCGAATAATACGTAATAATAAATGCCATCTTACGATATTTTTACAAGATAGTTAATTGTTTCCTTGAAAGGTCAAGTTCAAAATATTTGTGCCGATTACTCTTAATATTGACTACAACAATGACGATAACGTGAACATTTAAATAAATAGTTTGTTGGCTTTAAATGAAATGTTTCTAAATACTAAAAATCTAACGTTTTTTATATCAAACGTAACTTATTTGAGTATGAATGAGGTTAAAATAATGTATACGATTTTGATATTTTAAAACCGATTCAGGGATGTTACTATGATTTGAGATGTCTAATTAATGAAAATATAACTAGTAATTTGCTATTAAATGGGGAGTGCTATCTAAGTGAGCAGAATTGTGATGAATATGCGCATATCAGTAGATTGATCTTATTCTAACCCCTTCTCCATTCTCTGTTGACACTTTCACTGATTAAACATTTTCACAATTTAATTATGGAAAGCACTTGAATGTACATTCTTATTCTTAATATTAATTTATATATCAATTAATGAAATTAAATAAAAAACCTTTCGCTCACGTCACTACGGTTCAGTTTGTCAGACACATTTGTTGTGAAGGTTGAATGAACAGCTGATCAAAAAAGTGTGAATATTACGAAGAAATGCTACTATTATAGAAGTTTTATTATCATAGTATTCGCATAATTAAAATTTTATGAAATTATGATTAATTTTTTTTAAAATAAAACATAATGATTGGTATACATAGATATTATTTGCTTTTATATTTTACTTAGATTGAACATTTTTTAAGTAAATTCATTGTTTAAAATTCAACGCATTTGTTTTGGTAGTTTTTAAAAACAAAATTGCTGGCAACACTCCGTCGAATGTCACCCGCGAAACTGAAACTGTCAAAACCATGAAATTCAATTTCAAAATACAAAATTATGTATGAACATTATTTAATTTTAAACGATAACTTGCTTCAATTTGGAAGTAAGGAAGGCAATAGCGTATTTATTTACTACTAAATTATATTATATATACTAGCTTCTGGAGTTCAGGAATGTATAAACGTTTTGATCAATATAACCTTGTGGTTACCTAACAAATTTTTTTTGAATGGCTGTACTTTGTTATTATTAAAATTTATAGCGTAGATAATTAGTAAGCAAACATCGCAACTTTATCACACTACTTAAGGCATTCGGAGGGTTTGTGTGACATTGAATTGCATTTAATTTTGTTTAAAAATGCCCGAGCGCGAAGTGGATTTTTACCGAGAGACATGGGTTCGCTATTTAGGTAAGTCTCGACATGTTTTAAATATATTTTTATACTAAAAAGTCTTTATGTAATGGTATAAAATAAGATTACATAATCCTTCATAGTTTTACATATTACTATGTACTTTTAATATATGAACTAAAACTTATGTATTATACTTACTGTTCGTCTCTTGTTATGTAACGGTCGCTGAATAGATCCATGTTCTATGCAGGCTATGCTAATGAAGTGGGGGAGTCATTCAGAGCAATGGTGCCACTGCGAGTGGTGCAAGCCAGCTACGCTCTTGCCACTGGATATGTACTGGCCGATACTGCGGACAAGAGTTGGAAAATGATTAAGGTTTGCAAGTTCCATTGAAATAAAGAGAATTTAGTTCAAAAAATTATGTAAGAAGAATATAATTACACTTTGACATGATAATTTCTTTAAACAAGTAATTCTTCCACTAATCATCCTCATTCATCATTGTGTGTTATTATATATTTAGTATTTATCATGTCCCTAATTTCTATTATATAAGTGAAATACAAATTTTTTTTTTGTGAACATATTAAATGTCTTATTAATAATCTGTGTAACATTATTTTTTCCTATATTTCAGAAAGATGGCAGACCAAAGAAAGTTCTTATAGAAACTGGTGATGCTCTGATTTGGCAAACATTAGCATCTGTTGTAATACCCGGATATGCCATTAACAGGTAGGATATTTAAGCTCCCACAACCTCAGATGGTTAGCCAGTAATTAATTTTCATTTCACAAAGACTGGTCCAATCACTTCTAGTCCTGGACAAAGGCAGTGAGTGCTAGTTTATTTCGATGGAACATATGTCTAAAAGTGTGTCAAAATACTTACTAAATATTTTATCCAGGTCAGGTAATCGTAAATGGAGTATCATTTTAAAGATAAATCGATGAAAAATGAAAACATAATATTAAAGCGACTACTTTTGAGCATATACACAGCCTAAAAAATGTTATGTGCCATACTATAGTAGAAAATATCTTTATAAATATGATGACCATAGATTCATAGATATTTTGTATTAATTCAAAAGTTGATCATACTTCATCCTTTTTCAGAATATGTCACCACAGTCAAATATATTTCAAGAAGCATTATACCAGGTTTCCGATGCTTGCTATAAATTTAATGACAGTTGGTGTGGGTTTAATATCCATACCGTTTATAGTACATCCTATAGATAATGGTGTAACAATTTTAATGGATCTGACATATAGACGATGGTTTAAATAACCTTAGTTATTTCTTTATTATACAGTTAAACGCTTATGACATTGGAGAGATCGGAAATGTACCTAATATCCTGTCTGTTCATACATAATCAGCTCACTAAACGTCCCCACCGAGGGGCTTGGAGCCCTAAGTTAAGGGTGATTAGGCCATAGTCAACTACGCTGGCCAAGTGCGGGTTGGTTGACTTCACACATATCTTTGAATTTCTTCTCAGATATGTGCAGGTTGAATCATGATGTTTTCCTTTACCGTAAGAACATCTGATAAATGTACTGTATGTAATGTAAATTGGAAATCGAAAAACACAATAGTACATGGCGGGATTCGAACCCAGGACCTGCAGATTGCAAGTCAAGTGCTTGACCACTGAGCCACCGACGCTCTGTCTCTCCTGTCTGTTACTGTTATTGTATTGATTCTAAGTCAGTTTTGTGGGTTAGTTTTGCTACCAATTTAAACCGATGTCATATTAAGCTGGTTGTACTGTGTTACTGTAAAACAGGCTGGAGTTAACTACCTCATGATAATTCATGTGTTATATAGATTAGCTAATGTGCCATAAATAACAGAGATAGTGTCATAGACTAATTTATATATTATAATTGTCAAGAGACACAAATTACGAATGTTACTATTAAAGCACTTACTGTGGATTTCTGAGACTAGAATCCCCATTCATAATCATAATCATAGTTTTGTCAAAAGTAATGACAGGGATGATGTGATTACAGATATTTTGGTCTCAGAAACCCATGGTATGTAAGATAATATTTGAAATGTCATTATTTTAATTCTGTAAAAATATATAAAGGTATTGAAAGATATGTACAAAAATGTATATTTTTTTTTCAATTAGAATGAAAAGTAGGTCAATATTAATATGTTTTTTTGCAAGTTTATCGACTTTGGAAACCCAAGATAATTTGTTTTCCATTAGTTGAAGGTTGCCATGGTTATGTAAACTTGTATTGCATTAGCATATAAAATGATAAACAAATAAGATCTGATTTTACATTACTGTTATTTCATTAATTTATGAACTATTCAGAGATGGGTTTCTGAGATGAAAATCTATGTATAAAACATATCGTCATCCCTGTCATTATGTTTGACAAAATAGAGATAACATGTTTTAAACAGGGATTTTGGTTTTAGAAACCCATGGTAAATCAATTGTTACTAAATATTTATCAAAATTAAATTTTTTCTCACTTAAATGTTTCAGATTAAATATTAATAAAATAGACAAATATTGTCTATTTAAATGTTAGAAATTTGCAAATTTGAATGGAATTACGATTTGTTAAGTGTCCTTAAAAATAAAAACTGCCATGTTATATATAATTGAATATTTATTGCAAGTAATGTTGCCATATTAAAATGTTTATCTGTGCTTTGACATGTCATCGCCTAGATTCTCTATGACAAAGTAGAGACAAAAATGAGTCTATGAAGTCGAAACCCACAGATGGAAATATTTATAATAAAATATTATTTGCAATAAAGAAATCCTTTTAAGAAATCATTGTAGTCTATGATTTAAAATATGTTGCCTAAAATTCTGTACTTTATTATATAATTTAATTTTAGTTAATTAAATTACGAAGTAATTCAATGCAATGTAACGCCAATTAGATTTAAAAATGAACAGTATTATATTTTGTACCTGCGAGTAGAATTTAGTTGAACTAGATTTAGGTTGAACTGTTGTGCAATATAATTAATTGATCTGTTAATAAAAATATGGCCTTTGAACGTGTTTTATTTATTAATATTTGTAATATTTTAAAGCAAAATTTGACTTTAAATCGGAGATGTCAATGGTACAGTTGTGAAGTCGGCAATAGAATTTAAGAGTAGAAGTTGATTAAGAGGATTAAATCAAATAGTATTCTTCATTTTTTAATTGGACGCTTGGAGGTTGCTTTATTTCAGTTTAGACAAAAGTTTTGAATGTAGGATTTACATAAAATGTTGATTACTCAATACGTTGAAACTGAGATTACTTACATAAAATGTCTTCCAAATTTACTTTGTGTTGAATTGCTATAAAATTGAAACAGGCGCTAATTATTCCAATATTGTTTTAAACAGTAAGAAAACAGTATTACAATTCGTTCCTTACATAGTATGACCCGTTTATCAAATAATAGGTACTTGTTAATTTAAATAAGTGCGATATTTTTACCGAGAGTCTTATATGTTAGATTATTTAACAGGTTTATGTTCAAGTTATGTAAAATAGAACTGTTATACACTTAAAGAATCCGACAAATATAGAATATTAAGTATAATTGTTATTCCTAATCCTTAAATAATTGTGGCTAAAGCTTACGGTGAAATTTTTTGCGATAAACGATATGCCTTTTTGTTTGACGCTTTTTACCATATTTGAAGTTTGATGACTAACTAATAGGCAATAACCGGCTTAATTTTTGACTTTGTATCGTAAAAAATGATTAAAAATAGACTTAGAACTATAATTTTCAACTGAAGATGGGTAAGAACGGGTTAAACCAGTTGTATATAACCAGGGCTAACAAACTCGCTCGACTCAAGTCACCGGACGTTGGCACCGTTAGAGACGAGTTTTGTACTCTGTGGAGCTCAATAAGATTACTACGACCCTTGGGATGTGACCTTGAAACTACGCGTATATTTCATTTTTTATCCAACGCCTATTCGCGTTGCGATAGTTCGCTTAAATGAAGTAAATATCGTTATGTTAACACGGCGGCCATTAGAATTAGATTGTTTATAATGAAAACATTACGGTTTTTGTGGTATTTCCCTTCTTATACTGTCACGTGAAACGAGAAACTGTGTAAGCAATCTTTAGTATGTATTTTATAACAAGAAAGCTAATAAGGTAGCAATTTACTAGATGTTAAGTAACTTTTACTAACATCGATGAAAGAAACGCAATGCGTTTACGATGTTTGTTACATGTCAAGGAAAATTTAACAAAATGTAAGTATATAAAAGTAATTAAGCGTTTTATACTAAACTAAAAGGCTAGATTTAGACGTAAATGATTTTTTTTACTTCATACCAGTTTTGTTTTTAAATTGGATGGACACCATAAGTTCCACGGACAATTTGACGAGTTGCACGAATGGCGGGAAAATAATTTGACAGATCACAATTTGAATTAATTTAGCAATAAGGGTTTCCAAAAAACATATTTTGAAAGAGAAAAAAAGACGTTTGAATATGCCACGAGCATTAAGCTCACTAAATAATTACTGCTTTAATCTTAAACACTCTACCAAGTAAATCGTACGCAGTGCCAAATGTGTTGTTTTACAATTGTGCAAACTCGTTACATTTCGTAATTTTGTAGTCTAATCGGTGAATGGAGATTACTGAGAGCTTTCATTTCACTGAAGTGTTTTATAAATTATATATACAATCGAGTTTAATATTTAATCGTAAATCGATTTAATTTTTAATATTTTGTGGGGGAGTTATTTTGTGAATTACTATTACGTTCCATAGATCGTTTGAATTTGTAGCGAATTGATAAGACGACGTACTACCGATGTTTTATACATGAGTTTAACTATTACAATTTTTAGTTTTTTAGTTGATTTTACTATGATATTTTATTTATTTTCCAAGAATTATTTCGATTTATTTAAGTGTAAAATTTCGAAAATAAGATTTATGTTGCTATATGTTCCGTATTCTATATTAACTATTAAATAGAATAATATCGTTAATTATATTCATAATAACAAAAATACTTACATATATCAGCAACTCGATTCCCTTCTCCAATATATCACAAACACAATCACATTAAAAATTTACTATAAATTACTTCCTTAGTTAACTATATCCATGAATTATTTGAACATGTTTTTCGTTCGATTATTGTATATTTACGAATATCGATACGCGTACGCGACCGCGCGTTCAGCGTACGCGTCGCTTAGCGAATGCGAATTGAAGTTGCTTCGGTTAGACTGGCTGTGTGTAGGGTGTCCTATTATTGTTAGAACAAGGACACTCCTGGCTGTCAGCGCAGAAGCGTTGTGTAGTGTCTCGTCACCTTCAGCGTGTGGAATAAGTAATTTGTAATTGTATAAAGTCAACCAACCCGCACTGGGCCAGCGTGGTTGACTATGGCCTAATCACCCTCAACTTAGGGTAGGCTCCCTCGGTGGGGACGTATAGTGAGCTGATGATGATGAATTGTATAAATAACTAAATGTGCCCGCAACTTTGTCTGTGTCAAATACTGTCTTCGGGTAGCATTTTAATTACAATATACAAATTTTGAATGTCATGTTTATATTAAAACTAGCTGTCGCCCGCGACTCCGTCCGCGCAGGATTAAAAATAGATGTTGGTCGAATCTCAGACCTACTCAATATGCTCACATAATTTCATGGGAATCGGTCAAGCCGATTCGGAGGAGTATGGGAACGAAAATTGTGACACGAGAATTTTATATATAAGATTAACAGTAGTTTTGGTGTGATAACGAGATGGACAGACACAGTTACTTTCGCATTTATGATATTAGGAAAGATTTTGCAGTCTTTTCATCTCCTCTCTCTTTTCCCGTAGTCGTATTTTTTACTTTTTCGTATCGATAAAATTGTGAAGTGGTCGTGAAACATTTGATATAAGTTAAAAGGGTTCAAATACGTTGCCTTAATGTTTAAAGACCTATCATTGGGTGTGGTCGTTAAAAATTATAGGTTAATAAACACTTTCTGTTCAACTCATTTTTTTTAATGTAGTCCCGCTTTATATTTTATATTTCTGGTGACCCTATCGATAAGACCATTGATAGAAAATACTTGCTTAATTTTGGAACAAATTAAATGAATAAAAATGTACGTTCGATAAAAATATTTGTTTTCTTATTAAAGAGATTTGCAACCCAATTGTGTCTTTTAGTGATCTGAAGACCTAAATATTTAAAATAACTAAAACCAATACAACTGACATGGATGAATAAGCTGTTTAAAATACGCCGGAGAAATGTTTGAAGATTAAGTAAATGAAAATTTGTTATTTTTGCCTCTCCGTTTAGGTCATAGGCGTGAGTGTACCATGGTTAGTTTTGACTAACATACAAACAACATGTGTTTGTTTAGTTTTTTTGAGGGACGGAGCTTACCCTAAGTTTGGACTAACTTAGTTTTTTTAATTCCGCGAACAAAGTCACGGGATAAGCTAGTATTATTTAATTGTAAAAATATCATGAATCCTTAAATTATTGTCAGCTATTGCAAAAATGTTACCTTAAAATGACTATTCAATCGTGTTACGAAAACCATGCAGCATCCTTTCGTTATGCCTTGAACCGAAGCTATATCTACATAATAAACTTGTTTGTCTGTATGTATAAACTACTTTATAATCTGTAGTCGGTTATAGTAACGATTGATTGAGATATATTAAAGTAAAAACAAACATCTTATCATATAATTATCAACTTAGAATCAACACTTTCATATTGAAAACAACGAAGACAAAGTTTGAAATAAACATACTTACATGATTTGATGTACTCAACACCAAGTCAAGTTTAGACGTAAACAAATATAAAATATAAAAACAGACAGAGCAAAATAATACAGTTAGTTTTTAAAACACGACCTCTTCACAGGATCGTGAAGGACACCTCGAAATGTCGATTCCATGAAATATGTTTATAATTTGAAGAAGATTGTTTGTTGTAATGCTTAATTGACGTCTTTAATAGTTATCGGCCGTAAATAATAAATATTAGTTGTAGCTTGCGACTCCGTCCGCGTGGAGTTAAAAATAGGTAGTAGCCGATTGTGACCTACTGAATATTCATATAATCGTACAATCTTATTTCTTGCTAATATTATAAATGCGAATGTTTGGATGGATGTTTGTTTAAAGGTATCTCCAGAACCGCTGGGCGGATCTCGATGAAATTTGGCATACAGAACACAGTCTGGAAGAACATATAGGTTATTAATTATGTTTTTTTTAATTCCGCGTTGATGGAGTCGCAGGCGACAGCTAGTTTTCAGATGTACGGTAACTAACAATATAATAGGAGAAATGTTAACCTTTCTAGTCACCTTGTTATTCATTGTTTTTTTTTGTTATAATTTTGTTGGAATTTATGAATTTACTACAAAAGCTATTGTTCTTGGTTCTGACATAGATGTATTCTGTAAGTGGGTTGCGATTTGCGATGCGTTTACAATTCAACAATTAAACTGGTGGATAAACACGCGAGATGACAAGAAGTCATCGAATCGTTATAACAGTCTGCAACAATATTCGATCTCGAATTAATTTTTTTTTATCCAAGTTATTTTTTAATAATTTGTTAGTAAAAATTTATTTTTTTGATAATAGAAGGCTATAAGCTGTCGCCCACGACTCCGTCCGCGAGGACATAGAGATATATACATTGATGTCAAATTTAAGCGTGCATGTTTGTTTGAAGGTAACATAACTGCTGAATGGATAATTCCGCTCTGAAGGAGTCCCGGGCGACTGCTAGGCTATATTTATTACTATATTTTTTCATACCACGCGGAAGAAGTTGGGGGCAACTGCTAGTTCTGTAATATCTTTGAAGATATGGCTTCATGATAATTTCCTTCACCGTAAGAACTTTATAATCGCACAACGGAAAAGGCTAAGAGTGCAAAAATTTAGTTCTGTTACTGTAGATCTTAGAATATTTAGTTCAGGATATTTATTTAAAATTACCAGATAGAAATCTCTTGAAAGAGAAAACACATTTAAATTTGATAACGTTCGCTGACAGATATGTTTGCACAAATTATCAAACAGCAAACATTGCGAGGTTGTTTTATAACTTCGGTTGCGGTTATTAATTTTATAACAGTATTACCGCTATTACGACATATTACTATAATAATAATCTTTAAGACGAGGTTACTAAAGTTTTATAGAACGATGGGATTGGAAATTATCACTCACTCCGTCCGCGCGGAATGAAAAAAAAAACTTAATTAGTAGCCTGTGTTCTTCCAGACTATGCTCTACATTTATGCCAAATTTTGGCGAGATCCGTGCAGCCGTTTAGGAGATACCTTCTAACAAACACCCATCCATTCAAGCATTCGTATTTATAATTAGTAAATTAAGAATAAGAATAAGTAAAATTTGTTTGAATGGAAATAGAATTATGACTTAATTCAATTAGAATATAGTATAGTTTGCAATTGTTTAACTTTTTGATGAATTTAAAATTACGTAGCTATGTTTTTATTATAGATATTAAAATGTTAATTCAATTCATAATATTTTTCTACCTTTTACAGTTTTAAAATAATTCTAAGAGTTTTAACAGTTAACTGTTCTCATAGCTATCTTGCTACGGTACGTTTCCACTGTACAAATACAAAAACTTCCGTCTTACATACTTATATTTGTATGTACATACTTGTATTTGTCTTTGAAAAAAATTCACGATATATTTTTGTAAATGTGCTTTGGCAGTGGAAAGCGACGTTTAGCGGCTCGCCGAATTTAGCTAAAATTTGGCATATATGTAGAACATAGTCCGGAACACAGACTTATTATCTTTTTTAATTCCGCGCGAACGGAATCGTGAGCAACAGCTAGTGTAAAATAAAACACTAAAGACGTGTTGAATGTTTTATTCGGTTCTAAATTAATTGACTAAAAAAACATAAATTAAAACGCATATTGAACACAAAAAGCTAGTCACAGTCTATTATTTAAGTATGAAAATGTATCTCTTAGGTCGTTTATATTTTGAAATATTTTACCGTCATATTCCAGAACATAATTACTTGAATAGAAGTAACACCATATACATAGTTTCAAATTATTCAAACTTTTGTGAGACATTATAATAAATATATAAAAACGGCTAAAAAGTCACGTATATACGTATATCGTAAGGAGATGAAGGGCCCTCGATCGGCCCGAAACTAGTTAGTGCCACCGGACGAATATACGTGACTTTTTAGCCGTTTCTATATAAGTTTATACATAGTTTTATTCCATTAGCTGTGTTTTTACTGTGTACTTTATTTTTTATACATTAACGTATTTGATTTAGATTCAGTTAAAATGATAAAAATTATTTTAAATTTTATATTGTGTATTTCAATAATATACAAATATTTTAGGTTAATATAAAATGCATTTATATATTCTTTTGCCGGTATTTATTAGATAAAAAAAAAACTACGACAATTAGGTAAATATAAAGAACGTTACGCAAAATGAAGTTATTCAAACATATTTACTCGACATGTTACATTATACAAACTCATTTTTGATATCACGTTTAAACGTGTGCTTTGGTAAACAGGAACGGGCTTTAAAAAATCAAGTTGTCAGTTGTCAACAAATGTCATTCTATGTACGCATGATTATTTATTAATTTAATTTAATTATTTATACATAATATTAGTAAGATTTACTAGTTATTTACTGCGACTAGTAGGTTGATATCGTCACACAAAAAATTGTCTAAATAAATGAATTAACTAATTGCATTAAAATACTGGGGGTGTAGCACGAATATTGATGAGAACGTTATCATAACGATATCGACATTTGTATTAGCGTGGATTTCTGATCCAAAATCTCCGTTAAAAACTTGTTGTCTCTACGTTGTCAAAGAGAATGACAGGGACGACGATATTTTTAACAAGAGATTTTGGTGTCAGAATCAAATCATATTAATTTTGACATGTTTTGTCTATGACGTTACGACAACGCATATCGGAAATATTCGTTATAGCCCCACTGAAACTTAAAGCTGACGAAGATACGTATATTTTGATAAATATTACTGTCTGTTTCGACTATCGCGTCACTATTTTGACATTCGATTTGATATTATTTCGTGAATGAACGTTATAATGCAATTCAACGACTTATTTCGCCTTCTTTTTTTCTGTCCACAAAACAGAGTACAAATAAATAAATGACTAGCGATTTTAAAAATGAATATTATAATTGTTAATACAGATACCATACATTATTTTAAGGTAGTTTTTTAATCTGTATTAGGCGTTTAGTATTTCATTTTTAATCTGTGAAATAAACGTCATATTATTCCAAATCTATTGTACCATTTATAAAACACACGTAATTACTTGATCTTAAATGTAAAATAATTATCTACATGATATAAAATGTGACTAGAAATAAATCACAAGATTTAAAATAAATTAAAAAAAAATAATTATATTACCTATTATTTCTACGCAGCAAATGTTTTCAAAATCACTTTATAACCTACAAATTATTTATACTTCGAGGAAAATGATTTGATGAGTTTTGATAATAAAAAAAACGTAAAACAAAATATATTAAAAAAAAACAGGCACCATATTAACATGACGAAGTTTTAATTTTACCTTAAATATAACAAGAATATGTTTTTACATTTGTTTCATATGACATACACGTACTAAAGAAAAGAAGGAAGTTTTTTTTAAACACTAAGTTTATAGTTTTTTTATATAAAAACAAAACTTTTCTTTTCGATCAGGGGTCCTAAACTAAGTAGGATTTGTTAAGATTTTAAATCAATCAAGTACAGTCGCTTTTTAGGCGGAACACCGCGACTGAAGGCAACTGTATTTTTTTTTAGTATAGATATTTTTGAAGTATAGAGGCACTCATATGAACAAATGTAAAACGTATTCCAAATTCTAATCCGTATATAAAACTTGCTACTAAATGTATGAAATTATAAAACGATTCACACCGTCAACACAGACTACGACCATACGCCGTGCATGTGGCGCCATCTTGTTTAGTTTATACTCCGCATCATCTGTCAAATTTAAAATCCATAGAGCCAACGTTCTTTTTACTTTAAGCGGTGTTGCCAAATTAACATATTTCTAAAATTACAAAAGAGTTTTGCTAAGAATTAGACAGTCCATATTATAATATAGGCCAATAAAGATTTTCGCCACATCACGGGGTACGATAATAATTTTATTAATACTACAACACCTACATAATATTCTCTCATCAACTGGAAACTTCATACAAAAAGCTTTTGACAACTCAACGAAATAAACTACGGAACATATTAGAAGCGATTCTTTATATTACAGTTTTAAAAGCACAAAATTTACTTCTTAATCACCACTTAGTAACCTTTGATTAAATTAAATTTCAAATAAAGTTTCTAGCGGTAAAACATAACTAATCTGGAAAACGAACATTTATTCACATTCTATTATACCAGTTTGTTTCAAATAAACTTCTGAAATATTGAAATATCCTAACCTAAAAGTGACAGATGACAAGTTTAATAGTAACAGATTATATCAAAGTTTTCCAAGTGGCGCGGTTCGCTTATAATATAAAACAATGAAGGATTTCATAGTCAATGTTCTTGGTCTGAAGATTCGACGTTCTCAGTTTGTGCAAACTTCAAGAACACCTGCTCCAGTGTAGTCTGACTGAAACTATATTCTACTATATTCAGCTTTTCTTTTGCTGAAAAAAAAAACAATTTTAAATATTAATAAGTATTAGCAAAATACATTAACGAAAAATGCATACAAAATCTGTTAAGATTTTTTAACATTATCGCGTGCAAATCGAAGACATATCGAATAATAGATAAAAATAACAACAACCCTTGGCATATGCATCGAATAGTTTGCTATATTTTTATCAAGTCTACAGATCTTAACACAATGTCTTTTTACCATCTTCTATCTGCTGGAAGCATCTCGCCAAACTGGAGACTGAGGACTGTGGCACTGAGAAGACGAGGCGCTCCGCGAAGTTCTCCTCCAGCACAGCAGCAGGGAATAGGTGCGCCACTAAAGCTATCACCGCCTCCGCGCCCGCCCCGCCACCACTGGACTCTGACCTGGTATAACAACATTCGAACTATGTTTTGCAGGAAACTACGTGAGAACGTTTTAGGACACTTGAATACGTAAAATTGTATTATACGCAGTCTCGTGTGTAATGGCGTCATAAAGTTTTACGACACTGCATTGTATATGTCATCATCAATATCAGCTCACTATACGTCCTCAATGATAGCCTCAGAGCTTATCCTAAGTTAGTGGTTACTATGCCATAGTCAACCACCCTGGCCCATTGCGAATTGACTTTACACATTTTTGAATTTCTTCACAGATATGTGCATGTAGCATGAGGTTGCTCAACAATTCTCGATGTAATTTGGCATAAATATAGAATGTAGTCTGGAAGAACACATAGGTTACTAATTATGTTTTTTTAATTCCGCGCGAACGGAGTCGCTGTAGGCGATAGCTAGTATTTTATAAAATTATCACCGTAGTGCGTTTTAATTCATTCACAAACACCGACAATTGTTTGTTCACGCAATGATAAAGAGGACGTGCTCATAATCTATTTTGACAACAGTATCTTGATATATTTGCTAAGTCAATGTTGTAATTACATGTTTTATTGAGCAATATACGTAAATAGCAGTCGGCCGCGACTCTATCCGCGCAGAATTAAAAAAATGTGGTCTTAAAATGTTAAATTTTATCGTGATATGTTCAGCCGTTCTAGAGATACCTTCAAACATCCATCCATCCGTCTAAACATTCGCATTTATAAAATGAGTAAGAATTTTAAATTAAAAAAATTAGAACCTGTGATGTTGTTGTCTAGGTAAAGGTGGAGTGCCGGCGACTAGGGGCGTGTGTATGCTGATGTCAACCGCTTCCGCTTCACCATCCGCCTCCGCGTCTGCTTCCGCTGTCACTGAGCCCCCACCCGACCCGCCTGTCATTTAAAACAAAAATTTCTTAGTCTAAGAACCTACGACTAAAGAAAGAAAATTTAAGCCTAGCCTGCTTATAAATAGAAAGAAGTATAAACTAAGAGTCAATTTTAAAAAGATAATAAAATTATTAAACAATGATGATATATAACATTATGTAAAAATTTAAGTCTCTACATCTGGCAACTCCGCAGCATTAAACATTATGGTAGGTTATTTCTCTAAAAAAGGGTTGCTACTAAAAATACCTTAACATTTACAAAAACTTTTTTACCTTCATCTGCTTCTCCTAACGATGGTGAATTTTCATCTGATCTTAGTGGAGATGACGTCATTGATAGATCTGAGTCCAGCATCTGAAACACATTGTTAAATATTAATGTGATTGAGTTAAAATCTCAAATATTCAGATTGCAGTTTAAAATCATTCTACACGTTGCGCCATCTAGCGGAGGTTGTCTGTCAAAACGATTAATAGAACTTTCTTCAAAGTTTTGTAAGCGCCATCTAGCGGGAGTTGGATGATAATACGGCCAATACAACTTTGTCATCGTCTACTAGAAAAATTTGTATTGTAAGTTATAATTCTTACCACTTTCTGATTATTATGACCAATTTTCATTTCTAACGTGTAGCCTGCGCCATACAAATTCTTTAGATGTTGCGTCGAACCGATACACCTGAAAATATTATTTTATTAAATATTCTTATAACATAAAGATTAACTATAAATTTTCTTTGTACTTACCTTAAACTTCCTTTCACCATAATTCCCACTCTTGAACATAACGCGTCAGCCTCTTCCATGGAATGTGTTGTCAGAATAGCACCTTTTTTACCCTAAAAATAAAAGAAATTTCTTGTTTAATGTTGCCTTTGATTCTTTGTTAAGATGCATTATATTATTAAAAAAAAAATCACACTAACGCCATCTATTAACTAAAAGCTGGCGAGTGTGTCACACTAGCGCCATCTATTACCTGAAAGCTGGCAAGTATGGTGTCCCAGAGGAAGCGTTTGCTGCGCGGGTCCATGCCGGTAGAGGGCTCGTCGAGCAACACGACGCGCGGGTCGCCCACCATAGCTAACGCGAAGGAGAGCTTACGTCGAGTACCGCCCGAGCAATCCTCCGCGTTCTTACCCGCGTGCTCCATTATCTGCAGACCGTTTAAATACGCGTCTACTATCCTGCGAACAAAATTAAATAGTCAACACTTGTAACTATGATAGATACAACATGGCAACACAACGCGGTGGTCATATACACCGTGTTTATACCCTCTTGAGAATAAGTCTTGAAAATAAATTAATGTGATATTCATAAGTCAACTATCATTAATTTTTTACACATGTAATAAGTTAATCTTTTTAAATTTTACCTCGAATTTACTATAAACTTATTTAAAACCCTCCAATTACTAGTTTTTTTTGTTTATTTTTTAATTTTGGTCTAGTTACCCAAGTCGAATAGCTATAGGAATGAATACCTGGGCGTATCTGCCTTGGTGACGCCGCGTATGGCCGCATAGCACTCGATATGCTCGCGTATTGTGACGTTCTTCCAGAGCGCGTCGTGCTGCGGACAGTAGCCCAGCATCTGGAAGGCGGACGACTGCGCCTCCTCAATGTTCTTACCGCCGAGCATCACCTGCGATACATCTAACACTTTAATAATTTATTTAAAGACATTATACATTCGAAATCAATATTCGATCTGGAATTTTTTCTATTGCGTTTGAAATCAATTTCTTCTATAAAAGATTTTTTTACCATAAGATGGCAAACGAGCGAGCGGCCACCTGAAATTGCTGAAACAGCGAAGTGATCGTTGCCCATAGACATACGTAATTGCATATGCGTTGCCTACCTTTAAGATCAAACAATAGACGGAAAAAGATCACAAATAAAGAACTTGGCGTGTCGCAATCGGCGGCAATCGAATAACATTTCATTCTATTATAATAATTTAAAATATAAAATAATAGTAATTGCAAAAATAAAACTAAATATTAAACGTAGGGCGTGGATAAGTGGTTTCACTAACAGTGCCACATGTGAGCCTCTCCTCGGCGGTGATGATCTTCATAGTTGTGGTCTTCCCGGCGCCGTTGTGACCAAGCAGACCGAACACCTCACCGCCGTGCACCGCTAGACTCAGCCGCGCGAGCGCCGCCTTGCGCAGCGACTCCTCACCACCACATAGACCTCGGGAAGACGAGCCTCGTAGCTTGTATTCTTTACGTAGATTCTGTTGGCAATGTTCTATGTTTTACTCTCAACATAAATGAGTAGACTGAATTTAGTGTTTAAAAAGAGTAAATGCTTAAAATGAGTGATTTTAGTGACTGTGTCTAGTGATTCGACTAGTAAAGATGATTTAATTAAGTGAATAGTAAGTAAATTAGTCAAATGAATGATTGAATCCTTGTGTTGTGGTCTTGCTTTATTTGTGTATGTATGTGTACACACGTGTACGACGAGGGCGGGCGCAGGCGCGTGTGCGGACGCGTTGTGTTGCGTGCGCTGCAACATGGCGGCCACGCGTCGTCGCTCGCGTCGCACGTCCTCGTCCTCGCCCGCCTCCCCGCCCGCCTCGCTCTCAGAGTCCAGCGCGCGCTTTGCTGGACTACTCTTCTAAAAATAAAGAAACATATTATAATCTAGTTTTAGACTAAATAAGTGAACAAATTAGCGAAAAATTGATGGCCGTTTAAATATTTTATTTTTGAGTTATTTTATGCAAAATTATGAGGTAAAGTTAAGTGTTATTTAAACATAATGGTAGCTAATAATATTTCATAGTTAAATCCGAAAAAATGTTTTACTAGAATTATTATAGAATTTAGCGAAAAATGTGCAAGTTATTGTGACAATTCTTCCAATACCTTCCTATTCCTACGTAAATGAATGAGTGGATGAATAACAAAAGAACGTACAGGACATATTCGTCCGCCGGACTTCAGCCTATCAGCAGCGAGGAGTGCAGCACCACAGATAGGCACGTGTACCAACATGGCGACAATCAACACCCAAACTTCAGCAGTAAAGTAACTCCATAATTCCGGTTCCATGCACAGACCGCGCAGATTACACGTCAGATACACCCTGGAACATGTTTCAATCTGTAATGTCACACGGAACATATAAAGTTCAATGGTTAAATCTCACAGATATTAACGTGCTCACCTGTCCACATAGTAAATGATGGCATAAGGTATGTACATCACGTCCAGGAAACTAAAAACCAGGTGTAAGTAGAAAGCGATGTCGCTACCTAAAAAAAAAGAACGTAGTAAAAGGTTGTCAATGGACATAGCACGAATATTTGTGACAATCGTCTTCGTATCGTCATCGCCGATTATGACTAAACTAGCTGTCGCCCGCGACTCCGTCTGCGCGGAATTAAAAAAAATCGTAACAGATAGCTTATGTGCTCTTTAAGACTACGTTCTGCATTTGTGCCAAATTTTATATGTACGTTAAGTCGTTCGGGAGATACTTTCAAACAAACATCCACCCATCCATCCATCCTTCTAAACATTCGCATTTATAATATTAGTACGGTTAGTATGTGATTTTTGGTGTTAATTACGCCCGTTAGGGGCGCTGTAAAAGTTTTAAAAATTTGTCTATGAAGATACGATGGCGCTTGTCACAAATATTCGTGCTAGACTGATCACTACAAACTCACAATATATTTAGCAAATTTCTTACCCCATTTAAACGTATCAAGTACAGCAACTAACACGAAAGGTAAAACTCCAATCCATGTTGTTATGTTTGGCATGATGCTCTGCGCGGAATCCATTTTGTCAAATATATACGATAAACATGTATTGAACAAAATGGCGGACGGGCTGTACAGTAAGAGTAGACCGGACAACATCGTGATTGCAGACCCGTTAGTCAAACTTGGTATATCGTTAAGAATTACCTGAAATAGACATTAAAAATAACTATTATTGATAAAGTAAAAGGCCATATAGTCAAGACCGAAGACCTTTTGAAGATATTGTCGCGAGTCCGTCAGCGCGTAATAGAAAAAAACTTAATTAGTAGCCTTTGTTCTTCTTCTATATTGTGTTCTACATCTATGTCAAACATCAAGATCCGTTGCGACGTTCCGAAGACACCTTCTAACAAACAAACAAACATCCATCCATCCATCCATACATACATCTAAATATTCGCATTTATAATATTAGTAAGAAGTAAGTAGTCGTTTGCTTTCATCTTAGTTGTTTATCCAGTTTCTAAATATAGGAATTATCATATGCTTATTTACAAGTAAATATATCTTACCAGCACGAGTACTCCAACGCTGGTGATGACCATTATGAAGATAAGGATGGTGAAGTAAGTAAGGAAGTACATGCTCATCGACAGTCCGTTCACACGCAACTGGTTCTTTGCTTTTATCTAAAACAATACAGAAGATTAGAGAGAAGTAGGACTAGGAATCGAACTTCGAACTCGAACTGCGAACACTAACTCGAACTCCTTTTGATACAACGCTTTAAATAAACAGAGGATATCCAAAACATTTATTATTTAAATATTATATATATATATATAAAAGAGTAAACTGACTGACTATCAACGCACAACCAAAACGTCTGGGTCTAGAGGCTGGAAATTTTGCATCGATGTTTCTGTTACTATGTAGGAGTCCATTAAGAAGGGATTTTACGAAATTCATCCCCTAAGGGTCTAAAATTTGTATTAAGCAACGTTATTCCTTGGGCGGAATTTCATGACATTTGAAATAAATACTTTTCAACACAAATAATGAAAGATAAAAGCTGAAAATAGCAGTAATTAAGGTTCCATATACTTACTTCTCTGTCATAAACGATATCCACTGCCAATGTGACGGGTACTAAGCCGAATATCATTCCCATAAAGATGGCGCAGACCATATTACCAAGGTTGAATTCCTCTTGCTGCTCCGTTTGCTGGAACGGATGTGTCAGCACCTCGATTGGCTTGAAACTTGACAGCTGGTTTGATGCTGACATTAACACCCTGATGTAAAGGCTCATGTGAATTATATTGGTATTAAAATAAAAGAACGGCAACGCTTCTTCAGTGTATCTTGTCTTGTCCATTTTTTTTATAACAGAAGGGGGCAAACGAGCATCTGGAACACCGAGGTGTTCAACGACGCCCATGGACATCAGCAATACCAGAGGAACCGCAGATGCGTTGCCAGCCTTTGAGATAGTGATAAGCACGTGCACGTTTACTCCTTTTTTGGTCTTCTTGGTATGTATGACTAATCAGTAGTTAGTAAAAAGGATGTATAGACTAAAGAAGAAACCATTTCGCGCAAGCACCTATATAAGTCTTTCGAAGTACTAATATTATAAATGTGAAAGTTTAGATGGATGGATGTTTGTTACAAGGTATCTTCAATCAACAGATCTTGATTAAATTTGGCACAGATGTAGAACATAGTCTGGAAGAACGCATAGCTTACTTTTTCAGTTTTTTTAAGTAAGCGCGTACGTACATCCTCCCTTGCCCGTTCCCAAAGGACGCACATGGTCGATTATATTTTGGAATGCTTTAAAAAACTCACCTGTAAATGCTATTGTCCAATAAATTTATTATAATAGGCAGACTGTGTGTGTACGTGCTGTTGAAATACGTCATTATCTTTCCATACGGTATTACACTATCTCTCAAACTGAATGCACCGAAATTCTCCATATCCAAAAGACTCGAAAAATTCCCATCGAAATCAACAATAGGATATGCACCCAATGTCTCTAATGAATCCCGGAAATCTAAAAGTTCCTTCAAATTGTCCTGTTCGCTGTTCAATGCAATTGGTGTTCTATTCGAATACGCGTTAGGCTCCAATTTGAGAGGTTGCATTCGAAAAAATACTATTTGCCGAGACTTTATATAAAGACCAAGAGCGCAGGAAACTGTAAAATAAAATATTGTAAACGTTAAATAAAGGTTGAATATAATCAAATATATTCGATTTATCATACTAAATTTAAACCAAGTAAGACAAGAGCAAAGTAAAAAGCACTAATATGAATTGTTACTAACTTATAGGCATGAATATCATCACGTATAGTTTGTAGGGGTCTCGTATCATGCGCACGGTGCGGATGTAGACGAGAGCACAGAATGTGCGCCAACAGGACGGGCTCGTCTTCACAGGCTCACCCAGAGCTGACGCTGGAGTTTCCACCGGCACCTGCATCACATAGACATTATTATTAAAAGAATAAACAAGTTACTCGTTTTTCCTTTTCTTTATAAGGAAAGAAAGTGGACTGAATAGCGGACATATAAGACAGAGACATGCACTGCAACTATTTCTTGTCTTTGAGAAAAATTGACAGCATGTTCTTTTTTTTTCTGTTGGCAATGTTCCTTCGTAATAGCCGCGTGTCTGTTAAGTATCGCATCCAACATTAAATACAACAGGACTTTATTTCATCATCAGGTCACTATACGTCCCCACCGAGGGGCTCGGAGCCTACCCTAAGTTAAGGGTGATTAGGTCATAGTCAACCACGCTGGCCAAATGCGGGTTGACTTCACACACATCTTTTGAATTTCTTCAGATATGTGCAGCATCACGATGTTATCTTTCACCGTAAGAACGTCGGATAAATGTACATATGTAAGTCGGAAATTGAAAAACACATTGGTACATGGCGGGATTCGAACCCAGGACCTGCAGATTGCAAGTCAAGTGCTTGACCACTAAGCCACCGACAGACTTTATTTAATTATTGTAAAATCTATTAGTTTTACCTTAACATGTTCTACTCCATGTGTGGTGGAGTGCAAGGCGTGAGACGCAGTATGCGGCGGAGTCGGCAGAGATGTGGTCTTCTGTTGCTCTTTATCGTTTAACTCCTGTAATGATGCACATATTGTCATCTCTGTTATTCCCTTTGCAAGAACAGAGACAGCATCAAATGTTACGATAGTATCAAAGTTAATAATACCTGATAACTTAATGTCTTGCTCTGGAGTGACAGGCTCCTGGACAATGCTCTTGCTCGTACTAACTTGACTGAAGAGACTCCCTCCACTGCCTCCGTCTCCTCTGCGTTCTCTCCTTCCAGACTGAGAAACACCTCCTCCAGGGTCGTCATTGATACACCGTAACTTGTAATACCTACAAACATATAGAATCTCTTTGGTTAGAGGTTATATAGTAAACTAGATAGTGTTGCCTCAATTTGTATTCTTTGATGTTGGATTATTCTGCAGCATACAAGCAGAAATGTGTTCTTACCTAGTCTATTGGTCTTCTCCTTGATCTCATGCTCTATGGCCTGGAATAGTGGCGGGAAGAGATGCACTGCGTAGTGCGGCAGAATGTAGGACAGCTCCCGCCCGTGTCTGCGTGCCTTCTCCGCGCGGGGCACGTGCCCCCTCACTAGACGGGTTATCTGGTGCTCGCGGCAGGCACCTGCAATTTTGTAACGTTACTAGTTGTCGACTGGGGCTTTCTAGACTGTCTAGATCTCGAAATCTAGTTAATTTTCAATTGCTATTAATTGCTTAAGTCACATACCGTCGAGTACAAGTGTGAGATGATAGCCGATACCGAATTTGTTCTTTAAAAACAGTGAAGTTCCTGCACAGCGAACCTAGAAAAAAAAATAATTTATGGATAAAAGATAGTCTAATACCTCGCTGGCTATAAAAAGGCTTTTAAAGCCAAGTCTTCTTGGGTTACTTACCCTGCCCTTGCTGATGACAGCCTTCCTATCCCCCAGGATGTCAGCCTCATCCATGAAGTGCGTGGTGAGCAACAGCACGCGGCCCCGCCGAGCGCGCTGCAGGATGCGCCATGTCTGCCGCCGGGAGACAGGATCCACGCCCGCCGTCGGCTCATCCAGGATTATTATCTGATTATAAAGTATACAAGTAATGTCTAGATTTATTTAATTAGACCTTGATAACAATCCATTCCAGTATAAACGAGTTTATTTTCTACAATATACCTTAGGATCTCCAATAAATGCGATGGCAATGCTTAACTTCCTCTTCTGACCGCCAGAGAGATGCTTTGAGAAGACCTCCGCCTGCTCCAGCAGACCCACCTCTGACATCGCTTTGTGAACCTCCTCTGGGACACGTTTACTCGGTATGCCCTGTGCAGAAATTATCCAATCATTTCAACTTCCAAGATACCGTCTTTTCGAAATTACATCGAAATGTTCTCAAATTCTTAGTAAGAGCCCAAAAACGGTTGGATTCAAGATTCAACGAACGAAGTTTGATTATGATGTTCATACCTCTGAACTAACAGCTCAATAATCAACTTATTTCCCTAATTTGTCACCATTTTTGATTTTAAAATCAGTTAAATCTTAGAAGTTTTTATATACTTTAATTTACCTTAACCGCGGCAAAGAATTGCAGATGTTCCTTAACAGAGAGCAGGTCGAAGAGTACGTCCTGTTGCGGACATACGCCTATCATCTGACGAATCTCGTGCATATCGTTGGGATCCCTGGAATATGACTACGATTAATTTTGAGTTCTAACCAGGGACTGTAATTTATTCCCACGCTCAACACTCTAAAAACGTGCCCGACTGTATTCGTTTTTATTTACTTTACAACTAAAAATGTCCATCGCATCCCCACTTAACATCAAGATTAATGGTCATGCGTTATTTAAATCATTCTAAATTAATCAGTAATCTTGGATGGATGGATGATTTAATATAAGTAAACTCAACAGACCTAACATCCAATCCGTACACATAAGCAGTGCCAGCGGTGGGGGCTGTCAGTCCAGTTAGAATATTGAAGAGCGTGGACTTGCCAGCTCCATTATGACCCAGCACAGCAGTTATCTGTCCCTCGTAGATGCTCAAATCTATTCCATCAATGGCCTTGATCTCCGGTTTGCGGCAGTGACGGAAACTCTTCTGGAGACCCACTATCCTTATCGCTTCTTTATCTAATAACTCTCTGAGAGGTAAAAATGAGATAAAATAAATTAAAACCGCTGTTGAATAAAATATATTTTTAATTTTATCCACTCATAAATACCACGACCACACAGAAGACAGGCGTCAAGTGGAAGCAATTCCGCGTTTCGTCTGATGAGTGTGCGTCCCGGAGGCCAAAATTAGTCCTCTTTCCCTTCCCACCCTTTTTCTTATAAGGAAAGGATGGGAAGTGGAAGTGGACTTTCCGGATGCGAGGATGCATGGAAAGGGAAAATATTTTCTTTCTGTGCATCCTCTCCTACGTCGATTAAAGGTAGGCAACGTATATGCAATTGCGTATGTCTATGGACAACGGTCACTTCGCTATTTCAGCGATTTCAGGTGGCCGCTCGCTCGTTTGCCATCTTATGATATAAAAAAAAACATTCATAAAGATCATAATGTGTATTCGATCTTTAGGATCAAACCGAATTATTTTAGTATACGAAATATAGCAGAATTATTATATTATTCAATCCTTCCCCTACAGAGACTACATAATTTAAGACAATTTCCATTGCTGACGCTTATACGATAAGCAACAGGCAATAATTTTTTTTAAATTAAAAATCGGAGCACCAGCAAGGAGGTTACGCGAACTCACATGAAAATACAATCGAATTGACAACCTAATTTTTTAATGTTGGCTAAAAATGGTAAGAGATAATTAATTTCAGACGTAAATATAATCCCTTCCTTCCCATACCTTGGAACAGGCTCAATATCCTTGTTATGTGCTGCCTCGCCGTTGGAATGGAAATGTACAGCTGATACTCTGCCACGTCGGCCTCCGCCCCAATACGACGGTAGCAGACAGAACCACGGTTTCTGTTTGATACCGTACTCACCTAAAGAATGAAAAAAAAATTAGAAATAACCCATTTTTATTAAGCGTAGTAATCTTTATCTAAAAGATTTTAGTAAACTGCTATAATAGCCTCTAAGAGTCTGACAAAGTGGCTGTTATAATTTACCAGCTGTCGCCCGCGACTCCGTCCGCGCGAAATTAAAAAAAAACTAATTAGAAGCCTATGTATTCTTCCAGACTGGTCTATACGTATGCCAAATTTCATCGAAATCCGTTAAGTTCTGGAGATACTTTCCAAAAAACATCCATCTATCCATCCATGAAAACATTCGCATTTATAATATAAGTAAGAAGTGAGATTGGAATTAAAAATAGAAGCGAACAAGCTCATTTCCCCGTCTTTTTTATTATTCGTTAGTAACTTACTGGGTATAACAGCATCCAACCAATAAGCCACCAGTCCATACAACACGGTATCAACTGCCATCATTATGAGGCTGCCTCCGAATGGTACACCGGAACCACTCCACAAGTTGTCCCATGTCACACCCACGCCTGCCATGTCTAGCACTAGCGCCTGTAGTAAACGGAACGAATGTATTATTATAGTTTTTACTCTAATTATTTTTTTTGAAATCTTATTTCTTATCTACAATTTGCCTTGTTAGAACTTTTATTTATTTTATGTTAACGCCTGAATAAAAATGGTTTCATAAGAAGTTCATTTGTCTAAAACATCGTAAAATTTGCTTTTGTATGTTATTTTCGTGATACTCCGTACAGCCCGGATAGCTCAGTCGGTAGAGCATTGGACTTTTAATCCAAGGGTCCAGGGTTCAAGTCCCTGTTCGGGCGACTCTTTTTGTTAATGTTTTTTTTTTGCCACAAAACATTTTATATTTTTATTTACAGTTCTGAAGTTCTTACATTTTTTTACAAATTAAAATTTAAGGAATTAAATTTTTTTATACGTTTTTTTTTATACATACGTACAGTTAGACATAAATTTTTTTATTAATAAAATATATATCATTTCAACAACTCATACAGATGATAATATTAGAAAAGGAAAAAGTTACATTTACATTAAAGCTCCCGATCGCCAACAGATGGCGCTACTGGTATTTTTAACTTTCCGAATTCTTTGAGGTTAAAATTAAATCTTACCTTATCCATAGCCAGTGCGTAACAACTGGAACTTATAAGAGAGACGAACCAAAAGGCCAGCGAGTCTGCATTCGATACGAACACCTGGATGAAGTACAGCCAGCTCATCAGGTTCACCGCGAAGCTGCCCATAATACCTGCAGTCTGCAATCAAAACCTTTTTTTAATCTGTACAAATTTAATAAAAACTATATTACGTCTATATCTATACTTTGGATACTTACTCTAGCACTGTCAAAGAATGGAGTCAACATAAACGCGAAGGTAATAATCGTAAAACCAAACAGCAGCATCAGAAGGAAGATGAGGATATACGAAGAGTGCTGGAACACCTGGCAAGTTAAAATATTAAATTAATTATGGACGCTTGAGTTGGCACATCTGGTACAAGATTCCCCTTTTTACGGACGTGCCAAGTCAAATAGCATTTACATAATTTGATTTTATTTATCTTTGTATTCTTGTATTGGGTTATATTATTGTACTTTTCTATTCTTTTATGTATGTTTATAATATTAGTAAATAAAACTTACCCCCAAAGTAAATAACAGGACCGTACTGACTATTGACAATATTGTAACAAATACAGCGTATATAAGGAACCAGGAACCCCTGAAAAATATACCAAGTATTGATTAAACCATACAAAATACAATCCATACATGTAGAATAAAATGTCCGAAATTTAAGTCTATCTTCTTCGGATACGTGGGGGAATTCCTACTTTTCATGAGATAGACAGGAGAAATACATGCGAGATTTTTACTCACTAAAAACCTATACAGGGAACATCCTATCAAGTTGTATATTTACCAATAAACAGAATCCTTTAATCCCATTATCCTCATGCCCTCTCTTATCTTCTTTTCCTTCTCCCCCACCACGAACATGAGGAGATATGTGATGAACTGCGAGAGTGTCATCACCATGTACATGGGCATGATGACGCGGAAGATGACCAGCCAGTCACCGGTGTGTTGCCGCTTCGGGAACTGACGCAGGTCCACCCTGGGTGGTGGCAATGGGGAACCGGTGTCCAGCTAGAAATTGAACACGTAGAATATTTTTAGTACATAATTAAAGAGTTGAATCAAAAACAGCAAATAAACAACTCGATGCGGTAACCCAGAGTAGGTAATACGGATTTCCGTTTAGCGCACTTGGCCCACCTATTTTGTATTTTTCACGCATACATGCACGTAGGTTTCGGTCACTCTTGATACCAACTTTCTTGACTATTTTACCAATCTGAACTGTATAAGTCGGTCTGGGAAGACCCAGACCAATGCCACACACTTTCCAAACTCATTTTGTTAATCTTCTTTTATTACTTAAGCTAGCTAATCAATTTAAAACAACTTAACGACTTCAAGTACCCTTAACCATACCTTGATCTTAACATAATCGATTAGCGTCTGCAACGCTAAGAAACCGGAATAGTAGTATTGTAGCACGGGGCAGACGTCTTCGCTGTGCATCTCCGATAGGGGAATGAGCTGACCACCCCGAGACCAGTCGGAAGACCAATCTTTAGCCGCTGGTCTTTCGCGGCACTTCACTGGCGATGTGTACAGAGTCCGGGTAGACGGTGTGCCGGCGTGCGAGGGATTCGTACGAATTGTGTATCTGGAGAGATGATAATGATTACAAAATGGTAACCTAATAAGAGTTGCTCGACCAAGATACCACGCCCACACAGAAGACGAGCGCAACGTATTTCCCCCTATCTTCTAATGAGTGTTTGGGCTGGAGGGCAATTCTAATTTCCCTTTTCGTCCTACTTTTTTCTAATAAGAAAAGGATAGTGGATTTCTGTGAAAGTTGTGTGGTGGTGGTGGTGGGTCTCTTTAATTAACAGTACTTTCTAAGTGCTGTATTTAGTTTTAGTATCTTTGTACCTGAGTGGTTCCCCGAAGGTACTGGGGTCGGTGTGAAAGATGACGGCGATGGGAAAGTGCCGCGCGTTCAGATGGTAAGCGTCGTTCAGTTCCGTGGTGTTGTTGTAGCGCACCCAATTGATAGCGTGCTGGTTAGACTCTATCAGCAGGTTGTTGATCTCCTCCAGGAAACCCTAGGAATATCGCTAAGTTTAGATTAATCGGGAAACGATTATCCCGTAGTTAGAAGCCTTAGAAGCCGATACGAACACCTTCGAATTGACCAGTATCAATTTTTAAACGTAGTTAATTAAATCATTTTTTTTTAAACGGTGACTATTAGTGATGAGTTAAATTAAAAACATAGGCCAGTCATAAGATTCCTGACTAACGAAGTCATTTAAGAAGAAAATCAACAGAACATAAATTTACTTTTGTACCCAAAAAATACTTTCTTACTTGGACTGATTTGGCAGTCACTTAGGAAGACCCTTGGTGTAGCTCTTGTATCAGAAGGAGTGCTTAAACGATTTTTAAATAACTCTGAGTGCAGTAGTCAGTGGTATTCTTACAACAGTCCCATTAGCCGTAGCCCAATCAGCGACCACCGCGACGGAATGGTTTTCTGGAAGGATGTCGTGGTGGATGCGCAGCAGGCGGCCCGGCTTGCTGACCTCCGGGAAGTTGGGGTTCGGCACTAGCATCTTGAGGAAGATCAGCACGCCCAAGCAGTACAGGGGCACCAGCACCTCCTGGCATTTGAAAAAGAATTAGTGAATACTACGCTTTTAAGTATTGGTAGAAAGTGGTAAGAAGATTTTGTCTAGATTGACAATTGACACAAAAAGGTTATATTTGTTTTTCTATTTTGATTTATATGTTTAAAAGCAGTCTTATAACTGACAAACAGTTGAATGATTGTTTATATATGGCCCATGATTATGTAGATATGTGCATGCGTCATCAAAAAATCTGCGATCTGTCTTTTATAGGATTTACGCATTTAATAAAGTTAGAATAATCTGATTCAATGTAAATCGTATATATCAATAAGAGAAACATTTGTACGGGTTTAATTCAATAGAAATGAAGGTCAAAGGTGAATTCAAAATACTCCAAATGCGATGTCCTATGAGGCAGAGAGAATGTGCATAAAACGACTTGCTCTTTTAACCTGTACCCAAATGTCTATACATATGTCCTTTGTTTGGGATCGACAACTTTTGCTTTATTCGGATTTAAATCCGCCTGTTGATGTTACTTGACAGTTAATTCCATCTATATCAAATGGCGGAAATAAAATGAGCACAAAACACTAAGTCTTATAGCCAGTCCATTAACAGAGGTCAATGACTAGATTAGAAATGGCGGGCAAATATACGAAACAGATGAAAAACTAAATTCCTTTGTTCTTAATGCGTCTTTTGTTTAGTTGTGGTATAACACCGGTTGAGAGGGATATGTAGTAGTTAATGTACTCACAGCGAGGGTTTTCCTGGTATCCCGTTTCTTGAGGAGCAAACTGCGCAGCACGGTAGCCCACAGCTGCGGCCAGAAGCGAGCCGGCGGCCGTGTGCCCATCGCGCCGCGCAGTCTGCTACCTATCGCCACGCACTCCGGCTCTACCGCGCCGCATTTCCTATAAAAACACAAAGATAAATTAATCCTTTAATTAATTATTTAATTAGTCACCCATTTGTCAATACGAAATAGTGTAGGAAAAAATATGAGTAAGATATTTTTTTTAAATCCAGTTCAAAAGCTCCAAAAATGGGCTTTAAGAAAAAAAACAAGTCTTTTTCGTCGAAAGGATAAATTAAAAAAAAATTGAATGTCTCTTTTTGTCGTTTGACGCGGGTAATAAGTACATCTATGGCAGATTATATAATAAATAAACTATTATATTTTTATTTTTTTAATAATACAAACTTTATTAAAAGAATAATAGAACATTCTACATTTGCAATCAAAGCAAACATTAACATAACCTCAAAATGTAAATGAGCAGGACATTTGTAGCACAATGCAAATCACACGAGTTAGATTATAATAGAGGTAAGTGACAGACAGACGGACACGCGACGTGCCTGACAATTATGTAGATGTTATTATCACGAATTAATTTTAACTATGATTAATTCCAGGCGTAGCAAACAATATCGTTTGAATGGACATGGGGTTGTTGGCTACATGATTTTAAATCGATCGAAAAGTTACCCCAAGTTAACTCATGAGGGGTGAACAGAAATTACAGACCATTTACTATACCCAAACTGCCCCGCGGTATCTAAAAATAGCTGTAAATGTCTACATATTTATTGGACTTTAATTACAAGGATTCTTCACAAATGTCTGCAGGCCTGTTATTTAGAAAAAAAGGTTAAGCAACCCTGATTCTTGGTATGCTATGTCATGGCTTATAAGTATCAGCTTCGTGTTTGAAAGGATATCGTAGGGGAATCCTTGTGTTGACCACTAGAGGGCGTGTCGGCAGGAAGTGTAGCGCAGGTGTGGCGCCAGGGGGACTGCGGCCAACAAGCAGGTCGATCGAATTTAAGTTACGAAGTGTCTTATTTTATGTAGCCTATATAAACCAAGTTGAATTCATGGTGTGTGGGACATATCTTATTTCTTACTAATATTACAAATGCGAATGTTTGGATGGATGTTTGTTACAAGGTGTCTCGAACAGCTAAACGGATCGTGATGAAATTTGGTAAGGATGTAGAACATAATCTGGAAGAACGCATAGACTACTAATTAATTATTGGCGGACGGAGCCACGGGCGACCGTTAGTTTATTATAACTAAATAAACTTAATTCGCAATATTTAATAAATACAATAGTTAAAGAAACAGGAGTTATTTGCAATAAAATTAAATAATTGTATTATATTAAAATTTTGACATTATAGAAGATTTGGCTACGGCATATCACGAACCGTTATTGTGGAAAACTAGATTAAAAATAAGTTTTTAAAAACAAATATAAAGTTACTGAAGCGTACAAATATATTGAAACTGGAAACTTTCCAGGGTATATAGTATTGAGATCTATTCCATTTCAAAATGGCGTCCAAAAAAAACATGAACGATGACATTCAGAGAACGAAACAGACGCTCCTGTCACTCACAGGCAATTCCTTTCATAACTGCAGTATTTCGTATATGAATTATTATTACTTTAATTTATATATTATGAGGATTATCGATGTCTATGTCCTATTTAAATTTATCATCAGTATAAGTCCTCATTGAGGGTCTCGTAGTTACCTACCCTAAGTTAGTCATTTGCTGGCCCAGTGCGGGTCAACTTCACACATATTATATAATATATTTGAATGTCAGATAAAATGTACATATGTATTTTCGATCCTAGGAGCTGCAGATTACAAGTCAAGTACTTAACCCCTGAGCCACCGACGTCCTATTTGAATGATATAGTGTTCTATGATGCACCGTTGTTTATGGTTCAAACAAGGTTAGGGAAGTCCACTTATTGAAGACGGGAAAAGAACAATTCTTTACATCCTCGAGATAAAAAAGGATGTGCTGGATCGGAATAGAATATCACATAGTTTGTATCAACCTATTTTCAATAACCCTTTTAACGTAGTTACACGATTAATGGAAAATATTAAATTAAAAAAAAATAGATTAGATTAATAAAAAAGGAATAAACATGACAGCGATCTCTAATACCATAGAGAAAAGTACAATTACAAAAAAGACTTTTAAAACTTTAAAGTTTTGTTCCACGAGGTCACATGAGAAATGGATAATTATTCGCACGAAAACCGTTATTATCCTGCCAGCCAGGCAAAGATTAATCCATTTTTAAATAAAGTTTATGCTTATAACAATATTTTTTTTCTTTTTCACGGTCAAAATTAATTACAGATTCTTAGTACCGCGGTATGCCAGCAAAAGTACTTTCACAGAGGTCATTGCCCGCAATCAAATTCTAAACTACTAATTACATTACTTTAGGGCCGACGCCATTAGCGCTATGACGTTATGTCACAGAACAATGACGTCGAACAGTAGGACAATGCAATTCTCTTAACTTTAAACACACAACTATCGACAAAATAGTCTTTTTTTATATAATACAAGATTCCGAACGAGAGAGCGACCATACTGCTTGCACGAAGTAATCGTTGACCTTGAAACTTATAGCAAATCAGAAGGACAAAGAACAGGATTTATAGAAAAATAATATTTCCTCTTCCTGTACAACCTCCAGCCAAAAACGATTCCATTTCACTGCTTGTCTTATAAGAAAAGGATGGTGGAAGATTACAATTGGCGTCCAGCACACATTCTTAGGAAACACGCAGTTACTTCCAATCCACACCTATCTTCTATGTGGTCCTGGTATCTATTTAATCATTTTTATGAGTCATAAATCTATGATATTAAATAAAATATTATAAACGAATAATTAACAAAAATATATTATTAAAAGGAGTCCCATTAGGCAAGGTTCCGAAGATACTGGCAGCGTTCCCCCTTTGAATAGCTAAACTAATTCTTTGTCCAAGGCTGCTGCCAGCTCTTCGGTCCCCTGTGATGGGAATTTTTTTGATGTTTCGTACATTAAGCAGGACATACGTGTAGTACTGTTCTTTCTACTATTCTGTATCACTGTTCTGTCCTCGTGTGAAATTACCATTAAGTTGTGACGTAATCGGTTTACTGCCCCATAAAATCATTGCTGTAAAGGTCGAGGTGGGACGTTCGCTTTGAATTTAGGATAATTGACAACTAAACGATATCGATTCCATATAATTAAGTACGGACAGAAATATAAATCTATTTCCGATTCGAAAGGTGTGTCTGAAATTAGCAAAACCTTTGGGAAAGTCTCAAATAATTTTATTAAAATGATAAACCCAATTTCGATTTGTACGGCCGTCTTCAAAAATCCTACATCAGTTTGATCAGCCTGTCCAATCCTATAATGGTTAAATAGTTACTGTGGGTTTCGGATATCAAATTCTATGTATAAAACATTCCGTACCTGTCATGCTGTCCTTATCTTAAACAAAACAGTGATAACAATAATTAAACGGGGATTTTGGTGTCAGAAACTCACGGTTTGTGTCTTATACATATATTCTATAGGTCTCCCTTAGTGGCCACTTAATATCTGAGTGTAGATATAGATACTATCAAGCATGTACTGTATTTAAACACAAGGTAATATCTTAGGCACACCCAGAAGTCCGATGATTATCTGTTGATTTATGCGCGGCATTAGCAAGCCCCTGAAGGTTTAATGCAATCAATAACTTTACCTTGTTTTTTCTAGGAATTACTAGTGAATTAATTAAAAAAAACTAAAAGTAAAATATATAAAAATGACAATAACATTTACAGTAAGTTTCTGAGACTAAAATGTTATAATACTAATATAATAAATGTTAATGTTTAGATGGATAGATGGATGTTTGTTTGAAAGTATCTCCTGAACAACTAAACGGATCTCGATGAAATTTAATTTCGTGCGTACAGAGTCGCGGGCGACAGCTATACCTGTATATAAAACATATCGTCATCCCTATCCATCCCTTTGACAAAACATATTGTTATCTCTGTTTTGTCAAAGGATGGAGGATATTGATTGATGAGGAGGATATTGATGGATGGTATATGTCCCAGAGCAAAATCTCCGTTTGAAATATGTTTCAAGTGGAGGTTTTGCTCTTGGAACCTCACTGTAGTCGAGTAAAAAGACAATACTTTGAAGTTTTGTAAATCGTTTGAAAGAACAGTGTTTTCCAGATTTCAGGCGTTGCGATGTGACCTTAAAAGTCGTAGACGGGGTGGCGTCAGCCGAGTTGCAATATAGGTTGCTTGGCATGTGGCCCGCCATCCTAACCTAGTCCGCTCTCTTTGCTTTTAAAGTTACAGTTGAAAACTAAAAGGAAATGAGGTTAGGAAATAAGTTACGTTTTAAACCCATATAGAGTTCTGTTACCCGACTAATTTAGGAAGGAATTGTTTTTATAAGCGTTACCCATAGAAAAGGAAGCTTTGGCAGTTGGTATGTAGCTGTTTTGGTAAGGAACGTTTTCGACAAACTTATTTTTGTCCAGTGTTGTCTAAGGAAAAACATTTCTTCACAACTAATGAATTAAACCTATAATCCAATAATTTATAAATGAAGGAAATAAATAAGACGTGGCCTCCCTTAAGTCTAGACACAAATCTAGACTTTATATATACTAACTTAGAGATTAAACATAAAAAAACACATTACAGCTCTTATCCGCAGACTTTTTATGAACTAAATGTTTTTAGTATAAAGATGGGTTTCCACGGTGCGCGATTCTGAGAACGGACGAGTCAACGCAACCAATAACGAGTCTAAATTCGCACAGTTTTTGTGCGTAGCTTAGTCGATCCAGCACCAGGTACTATGGAAACCGATCTTAATATTATTTCCAGACTCTTCGGGTATACCGAGCCCTTGAGCCTTGAGACGACAAAATAAAATATGGCCGCCGACCGCTTCAATAAAAACGTTCAGAGAGCTTAGTAGACGAACTTTTATGTTTTAAGGTTTTGACCTTGTTTGTTCTCCTTCAAACTAAGATATAATAAATAATAAAATATTCAATTCGAACATAAATAAAAAAAACATGTTTTTGTTAATTAAAGGAACTAATAATTAAAAAAACGATTCAAACGAGCCCAAACTCGATACGGTTGTGTCGTTTCATTATGAAGTTCTCATATCCACCTTCCAGCTCCATCATCAGATCAACACCATATCAATACTGCGTGGTCATGTGATTCACACATGTGTGTAAAGTTTCAGCTCAATCAGTAAGCGGGAATTAGTTTAAATTTAATATGCGAGATTTCTTCACACATCAGGACAGATGAAACTAAATTAAAGCTTGTAAAAATAATAGAGGGTTAAATTCATCCTACAAAAGTCAAAACAGAAGGTTGTTATTTTTGGCAAAATGTTATTCACTTTCCAGTGAAATGGGGGGTGAAATTTTTATTTTTAGTTTGAAACTCTATGGAGACGAAGTCGCGGAAAATAACTAGGTTTTCCTATCTTACTTCTTATTACCTTACTAATATTATAACTGCGAATACTTGGATGTATGGATGGAAATTTATAAGAAGGTATCTCCAGAACGGCTGCATGGATGTCGTTGTAATTTAGCCCTGATGTAGAGAATCGTCTGGAAGAACACATAGGTTGCTAATTTTTTTTAACGCGGGCGAAAGTTAGATTATCCATAAATCATAACATTGTATTTTTAATAATTTCATCGATGTTATTAATAAATATACACGCGCATTGGCGACCTATGCCGTAACACCTACGTGTCACTATAATTATATTTTATTAATTATCTATTTATAGTCTGTGGCGTTTCACACTGGAAGTTTGTCATTTATATAATCTACAACACAACTGTCAGTGAAAATTTAAATTTGGTTTTTTACCAACAGATTTACGTTGATTTTTTCTGTAAACTAAATTTCCAATATTAGGCAACATAAATCTTTTAAACATCCAAAGTATTATCTACTAGCTGTAGCCCACGACTCCGTCTGCGCGGAATTAAAAAACTATTGGTCGCAGCGTAATGCCTAAAGCCTTCTTCCATAATGGATAATCCATCAAAAAAAGAATTTTTCAAATCGGACCAGTAGTTAGTAACAAACAAACTCTTCCGCTTTATAATATTGTATAGATTCAAATGTTATCCATTTTCTCATCTTTTAGTTCGTGCTGAAACTAATATTCAGTTACACAAATTACACGAACAAGGCTACTGAATTTAAATCCTTGCAGACTAAGTTAAATTAAAATAAAAACTCGGTCAAGAACTTCGCTTTAACAATGAAGCTGGCATGAGACGCCTTTTACATGCTGATTAATACGAATAAATCAGCCAGAAAGTTGCAAATATATAAATTAAAAAAGTAGACAAACATAAAACCTTTTTGTAGTCTGCTACAAAGAACTTGCATCGATCTTTACTAATAACACAGAAGTTATATTACTGGCAGTTGAGCGCAACGGAAGGAATTAAAACAATAAAGTAATTAATATAACCTACATCACCAAGTGACAGTTTACCTTCCCAACAGTGAAAGAAATTTTCAAATCGGTTCAGTAGTTTCGGAAATTAATCAATGCAAACAAACATTCAAACTTTTCCTGGTTATATTAGTGTAGATTATTAATCTTTTTTGTAAGTTTCCAAAAGTCGCTAGCAACTAAATTGTAGACAGTTCTATCTTAATTATGTCACCAATCACACAATCCGTCCTTCTCATGAATATTTAAAGTTCTCGTTGTCACATGCGATTCTTCCCTCTGTACAGTCTCTATAAATGGATAGGGTTGGCAATGATAGTTTTTGCTTCGGACTTAAACGCACCTGTTGAAGTTCCTGACAGTCACTTCTATTATTAGTTCGAATTCCCATCAACGCTTCGAACCGCGACCATCAGCGCAAAACAGTGAGAATCAAATAGGCACAAAATACCACGATTCATAGCCTGTCCAGTTAAAAAGGTCAGTGTCCTTCTCCCTTTTTCTTTTATTTCTTTTGTCAGTTCTATACATTTTTGAAGATCGTTATGGAATCGCTTCGTAGCGAATGCACTTTGTCTAGCCCTGCTATCCGTTTATGTTATGTCATATAGATAACATATAAATATATGTCAACATAGCGTACCGTGACGTGGCAGAACGTCACTTGGCTCCGTGCCAACAAACGCGACACTACCGGAGTATTCAATAAAAATCTCATGACAACTCATTACTGAATTCTTGTAATCATTGTTATTACTCATTGCTGGCCCCTCTAGATTGATGAATTTATGACACACTAACTGTAGCCCGCGATTATGTCCGCGTGGTATGTAAAAACTTAATTAATATGCAATTATTCGAATTTTTCTCACCTTTTACACCTTCCCTAGACCCCCACGAACATTTCAAGACCAAGATAAGATAAATCCGTTCAGCCGTTCACGAGTTTTAGCGAGACTAACGAACAGCAATTGATTTTTATATATATAGAAGATTCAGGGTTTTTTTTATCCCATTTACTCAGGAGTTTTTCGTGCAAATTTATCTTTTTTTTGTATGTGCCAGTAGCCCGATTAGTAAGCCACTTTGACGAGTGAGTTGTTTTTTAATTACTACTCTTTTTTAAAATGTCATAAACGATTGTAGAACATAAGTTTTGGTTTTTTAAACAAAATGTTCGAAATCATATATTTCCAATAAACTAGATGGCTAACTTTCGGCCAAATACGACAGATTAGATTCAGAAAATGCGTTTCCTAAAAGATTATAATAGTTCCTATACGTGTTAATATACTATAGGAATAATTTTTACAAAAAGTGGTCGTAATAAAAGAGGTTATGTGGCTGGAGCTCGACTGCAGAGATTGACCCCGGTGTGACCTGGAATAAATTGCCATGGGACGACCAGGAGTGACTCTCATATCTGAATTCATTTCAAAAAACTAATTCTAACTTTAAGGTACAATCTAGATATTAAATTGATGTAACTATTGAATACAGTCAAAGGCTCTCTTGTGTTTTTTTATCATGCGATGTAGTCGGTAGTTTACCAACCCAATAACTGTTAAAGCATTCATGATTTAGTTTTCTTTCCTATTTTCGTATTTATTATAATTTTCTCTATTAATAGAGATTTTTCTCCTATTTTTACTATATTCAAAAATTTAAATGTTGGACAAAAAAATGGGAACAGATAATTCTAGTATTGTAACTAAATTTTTATATTTTACCTTAAAGTTAAGGTGAACGCGTTCTTTATTCATTTTACGTCTTTGAATATTTTTCCCGACATTTTATAAGTATTCCGAGATTACCATTTAAATATTCATAATTGCGTAAAATTATAAAATGAAACAGCGAACATCACAATGGAAGTAATCAACGAAACAAAAGATTTTTAAGGGTGCGGTACACGCTTTCCCCGCTACGTAATAACAACCCTTTACACTAGCCCCAGGGTTACTTATCGTCATATGTACTTGAATACTAAATGTCGCTTTTAATTATTTATCATCGGACAATCCCTATTTAATTTTAAATTCAATTCTGCGCGACAAATATGCACAACGAAAGATTGATGCCAAACTGCTTGAAGCTCTACTAAAAAAAATGTATTTTTTTTAATTTCCTTAACGACCAATGTTACTGGCTGTTAACAACAATATTAATATTGGTATACTGTGTTTTTTTTAATACTAACGTTAGTTTTTCGGTGGTGGCCGGCGAATGGCGTCCGTCATCCCGCGCACTACCCAGCACCCCATCGGGACCACTCATGCAACACAATAATTACGCACTGAATCACAAAATAAATCCCTCGAAAGCCGCCGTACACTGACCACTATAAAATCATTGGTGCACCAATATAATATAACAACACTGGAATATGACAAGGTTACGATTTTCTGTTTCAAGTGTACGCGAGGCGCGCTGTCCCACCGGCCGCCATCATGGTTTGAGGGAGTGATTCGCGCGCGCGCCAAATGTTATTATGTGTTGCAATAAACTTTCCCCTCTGCTCATTTATGGGGTAATTTAATACACTGCATGGCATAACAAAATCAATATTGTGAAAAGAAAATATTTTTAAAATACTGTTACGAATAAAGCGAGCACTTTGGCTGCTGTCCAAAACAGAGTTAAGAATTTCTGATGTTAAATTTAATACTAAAATTTCTTTGACGTTGATGGTTTGAATATTGTGAATAGTTTTCATCATGTCATAAGTTTATAAATTGTATTTTTAACTACAATTTTTCTGAAAAGAGTTTGTTATCATAGCCTACCTCTGCCCAGAAAAAAAACTTGTTTTTATAATTTTTATTCATTCTCCAAGAAAAAGTATCTTAATTCTTAAAAGTTGAGGAAATTTAATTTTTTTGCTTGCATCCCCATCACGCATGCGCAATAACCAACCACTGCAATACGACGTCGTGTAATAGGAACCTATTTTTACATTTCTTTGTAGCCTAAAGAGAATTACACTTCTAATACAAGACAAAATATAATTCAAAGAACTCTTCCTATTATATACTATTTTGTCACCTTTACAATATAATCGTATAGATCTTTGAATATACAGGATGTGACCGTGTGATATAGAACAGGTGTGAATGAATGACGTTGTAATTTATTGATAAAATATTAATACAGATTCATTCAACGATTGCTTCTTTCTGTAAACATCAGCAGATAATCAAATAATAACATTTTTGAATAACGATCTTTGTAACAAATGTTTTTTTTTTAAACAAAAGGAGGCAAACGAGCGGCGGGAACACCGTGTTCAACGACGCCCATGGACATCAGCAATACCAGAGGAACGATGCGTTGCCGGTCTTTGAGATGGTGATACGTTCGCTTCTTGAATGATCCTGAGTCGTAGCGTAGCGTTTTAACTTAATTTTATAGTACCATCCCCATGATGCCTTTTCCTATATTTTTGTTACTGTAAAGGAAACCAGCTGATAGATTGGCATAGCTTCATTGAACATCGGAACATCGGATGTCATTTATTTGTCTGTCAAAAATATACGTTGTTACTATTTGGTAACTTTAATATGACACTTATTCACTTATTGTAAAGCAGTGCGTGTGGGAGTCTCCGTAATCAAGTCATTTGCACCACATTGGGTACCTCTGTGAAGGTCGGGACATCATAAATATTCGAGACATTTATGTACAAACAGACAATATGCTGTACTGTTAAATATTTCAAATCTTACTAATATTTTAAGTTTGAAATTTTAGCAGATGTAAGACAGTGTGAAACACATAGGCTTATTCAGTTTTTTTTTAATTCCGCGCAGACGAAGTCGCAGGGAAAAGCTAATACTTTCACATACCAATCTTTAAGGTCCGTGACGTAACCAATTTAAATAAACGACTATAGACCAAATTAAACCTCTGATTTTAATTAGACAATTCTGTATGGAAAGAATACTGGACGCGTACTTTGGTAATTTTAGTTTTTTAAAGGTAAATTACTACTGTAATTATTGTAATAAAAGAAACACTCTGTGAATAATACTTTAATGTCAAATATAAAATTTCCAAATAGTTTCATACATTTTGATTAGTTAGAAAAACTCTACATAAATTATTCAAAAATGTTGGATAGTACTCGTAAATTGGAGTATATATTTAGAATTTAAACCAGAAGAAATATTTGCTAGGTGCTTCTGTTACTTCTGGTTCTGTTTCAGGTTCAGATTCACTCACGGTCGTAGGTTCAGGTTCGCTCACGGTCGTAGGTTCAGGTTCAGATACTGTGGTGGGTTCATTTTCACTCACGGTTGTGGGTTCAGGTTCTGCGGTGGTCGTCTCTGAGTCAGCTGTGGTGGTATCAATTCCCGCAGTTGTGGTGGTAGGTTCAACTTGCACGTCGAAGTTCAAACCTGTCACTTCGCTTATCCATTCATGATAAGGACCGGTACGAATAAAACCTGTAGAATTAATATTAAATAGACTCTTCAATGATCTTATCTTACTAATATTATAAATGCGAAAAATGTTTGTTAGAAGGTATCTACATAAAGGCTTAGAGACCTCTCTGGATTAGATGTTGGACATAGTCTGGAAGAACATAGGCTACTAATTGTATTTAATTCCGCGCGGACGGAACCGCAGGGCGACAACTAGTTATAATATAAATAAGGCCCTTGTCTTATGAACTGACTGCTATTAATGCAACAAAATATTGTGTTGTTTGTGAACGAACATAGACAATAGTAACGTAGATAAAGAAACATATTAGTTATATGCAATAAATTATTTAAAAAGCGCGAAAAACTACATTTTACATTGCCTTGTTACGATGATGTTCATTTTGCCTTGCACATTTAATTATTTTTCACGTGCAGTGTATTCTTACCAGCGGGGAAGTCAGTGTGGCAGCCAGTGCCCGAGACGAAAGAGGAGATACCGATCTGAGTGAGTTGGCCATCGACGTCTTCTACTAGCAGAGGTCCACCGCTGTCACCCTGTCATAACGCAGAAACAATTATGTTTAATAAAAATAAATTTAAAAAGTTAAAGTTAGCAGTTAAGAAAATTTTTGGTTCGCACAATATTTACATTGTAACATTTAATCGATATTTTCTCTATAAAGTAATTTACAAAATTTTATATGCGATATTTTTTTTACTATTTCCCGCCAAAAACTGACAGCTTCATGCAGTCTTCAGTGGCAAAATTAAACATCGATTGTTTTAAACAGTTTTTTTCAGCAAAAGAAGGAGGTTATCAATTCGTCTTTTGTTTTTTTTAATTACCTGGCAAGTAGACTGGCTGGTTACATTATAGCCGCTCGCACAGATAGTAGAGTCGATAACTATGCTGCCGTACAGACCACGGCAGAAGGCATTTGATACGCCGCGTAAGTAAACCCAATTCAAGTTCTCCGGAGACTCACCTATAGAAATATAATAAATAAATATTGTAACTATGGGTTTCCACTGGTAAAATATACTAAAATATATAGTTATGTGTTAAAATTGCCCACAAGTCGTGTCCGATATGTTTATATGATTTTCCCGGAATATGGGCAAATTGCCCACTTTCCTAGATCTAGCATAGATGATTAGAAGAGTTAGATTGCCCTTCTACTCTATTTTTTTTAAAGTTCGAATAAAACTATATAGCATAATTTCTTTAATACCATTCCAGTGATGCAGTCTTGAACAATTTACCTGAGGTCCAGGTGCGTCCCCAGCCACTGGCTTGTAGCCTGACGTCACTGTAGTCCTTGTTGGCGTCAAAAGACGATTGTAAGCGTACTGGTTGGATACGGTCTGTTAGAAAAAGATGAGAGGTTTTACAAGAAAATATTACAGTTATATCTTACAAAAATCTTGTTTCTTTGTATTTTATTCAGTATTTCGGATTTATACAGTAGTGTCAGTAATGTATGGAATTTGAACTACCTACATATCTCTATTATTCATGTATTTGAAACAAATGACGGCGTATTATTTTCTATTTTACCTGTGAATTGCAAAACGCGGTTGAACTTCAGAAGACCGATATCGTGCGGTTGAACCACAGACTGCAGCGCTTCGATGTACTGTGGGTGATTGTAGTAAGTGGTTGTCTCGAAGATGCTTTCTGGTCTCGTAAGGTTTACAGTACCGGCACGAATAACAATTGTCACGCGCCTGAAAGAGTAATAACAAAGGTTAATTACTGGTAACCTGAGTTTGGCCTGCCAGTAACGATGCGACGTGCCAAAACAAACGAGGGTTCTATACCTTTGTTTACTCCAAAAACGTTAAAGTCATTATAAATGCGAAGGTAAGTGGATAGATGGATGAATGGATGTTTGTTAGAAAGTACCTCCGGAACGGCTCAACGGATCTCGATGATATTTGGTAAAGATGTAGTGTAGAAAATTCTGGAAGAACAAGTAGGCTACTAATAAAGTTTTTTTTAATTGCGCTCGGATGGAGCCTAGGGCGACAACTTGTCCTATTTAAAGATTGAATCTATATTCGTAGTAATGTAACTTTATCGTAATTTAAAGAATATACATTACACTCGAGATTATTTATCTTTACACGATAAATTCATTAACTTTGTTAATTTATTTATATGTCACAAAATTATCAATTACATTGCCGGCGAGGATGTATGAGTAGATATAAAAATATGTAGATGTTAGTTCTTACTAATATTAATCCGAAAGAGGTTTTTAACCACTTTACGTCAGAACGACAGTATAACAAGTAAATCTGGATGATATTTGGTACAGAGATACGTTACAGATTGGCATAGCAGAAACGCTGGACCGTCGGTTTCCGAGACCAAAATCCCCGTTTAAAACGTATTGTTATCTCTGATGTGTCAATCTTTATACACACATTTTGATCTCAGAAGCCCACGGTTAGTTTAGCTTGTGCTTAGTTCCACGTGGACAAAGTTGCAGGAAGCAGATACCACTGTGCCGACTTCATAAAGGTTAATTTAAAACGTAACTTAGAGCAATGTTACAAAACTAGCAGTCGCACGCGACCCAGTCCGTGTGGAATTAAAAAAAAACTTTATTAGTAGCCCACGTGTTCTTCTTAGCTATGTCCTATATGATAAATAAAATCAGCGACATCCATGCAACAGACAGTTCAGAGATATCTTCAATCAAACGACCATCCATCCGTACATCTAAACATTCGCATTTATAATATTAGTAAGATCAATAATGCTTACGTGGCTGTACAATGGGCTGCAGTTAGTCCCCATTCAGAATGTATGATGGTACCACCACATCCATTGACTCTACCATCAAGGTTGACCATCCGGAGTGAGATTTGATAAGGGAACTGTCCCTCCTCCGCCTCCCATCCTGACACTATACGATTTTGACCTACGAAAAGAAAAGTATTTTGACTTCTAAATCACAATCTGGCTCTGTAAGGTTCACCTTCGATTTATTCTACCTAAATAAAATATGTAATTTAAAACATATCTATTATTTCGACAACGTTAGAAATACCTATAACATGAAAACCTAACTAATATAAAATAAAACTTACTGCGCAAAACATTTTCTGGAAAAGTTACCCTTGGGCTAGCTATCTGAAATTAAAACAAAAAAATGGCATAACTTTTTAACCTTTTACTGTCTGTGATACCAAAATCCCCGTTTAAAACATATTGTTATCTCTGTTTTGTCAAAGACAATGACAGGGATGACGATATGTTTTATTCCAGAAACTCATGGTGAGCCACGGTGAATAAAAAAGTAAAAAAATCCGAATTACTCGTAGTTGTGATTGTCGATTTTTTAATTGACACAAAATTATTTAATAAAAGATATTAATAGTCAATTATATATTTATATTATAATTATTATTGTAAACGTTAATAATTTATTATGGTTACATTATTCTGTGACTTATATAAATTTAATAATTACCGAACTCCCAAGCACAGCCACTAAAAACCCTACAACACACCAGCCCGCCATTGTCTCGTGTCCGTCAATAACGCAAGGTTTACGTATTATAATTATACTCAAATGTAATTAATCGATAACAAATGTAGATTAATTTAAAATATCACTTTATCCTTACAACTATGATAATAATAGGAAACAGATATAGATAATAATTACATTTAAAATTAATTATCAGGTTTTGTATATGCCTATTTTGTTTTAACAAATGTGATTTTGTTATAAACATTTTTGATATGAATGAAATTGTGATAAAAAATATCATAGGTATTAATCATAGCGATGAAATCATGATATCAACAAAGACATTGGCTTCAATTCAAATCTTCCTTCTTACTAATAATTATATATTAAAGGCCGGCAACGGAATTGCGGTTCCACTGATGTCCATGGGCGTCGTTGAACACCTCGGTGTTCCCGCTGCTCGTTTGCCCCCTTCTGTTATAAAAAAATATTTGCATGGATGTTTGTTTGAAGGTTTCTTTGGAATGACTGCATGGATCTCGCTGAAATTGGGCATAGATGTAAAACATGTCTTGAAGAACACATAGACTACTTATTACGTTTTTTTAGTCCGCACGGACGGAGTCGCGTGCGTCAGCCAGTATTGCAAAAATGTCTGAAATGCGCCTTTGACACCACAGGACGTGAATGGTAGCACTATAACAGGCCCGACTCAACCAGAATGGAGAATACAGGACAAAATACGAGCAAATGTCGTCGGTGTATGTTTTTTAACGTTTTACTATCTGTGATGATAATAATTAATCTGTATCAAACTCATGTGGAAGAATTCAGATATCCTTGTCTAACTCTTTTTATATCGCTAAATCTCTTTTTCGATGATTTCGTGTTCTTAAATAGAAAGTATTACGTATATTACAGTTTATTTAGTTGTAATTAAAATATTAAGATCTTTGTTTTAAAATGCAGCTAACAGATGAAATATCATTCATGAGGAACAAAAATCGGCTCCAAGTAAGCCAAGAGTAGGGTCTCAGCTGCTATACAGCTTTTAGCTGTAATACGTTATTCTAGCGATATATATTTTTTTCATAATTAATTTTTTTAGTGTATTATAATTTGTCAGATGATCGTGATCTAGATCATGGTGACTGGTGGTATACTGAGCAAAAGGCAGTTTAGAAAAATTGAAGAATCCCATGGAAGCCTAAGTTACTAGTACTCCCGCTAAAAATTATCACAAGATAATTCTAGTTTCGTTCTTTAGGATATAAGAACACTGGTGAACACAAAGCGGTGGGAACACGCCTTTACATAGAGTAAGTAATTGTCTCTGTGATATACTCTTTGACAATTTTCTTGATGACAGTTAAAACTCAAAACACTTTTTTTCATTATTTAATTTTGAATTGGCCAACACGACGTGGTTTTTGTTAAAAATTACTTTATTCGATTTTTCCTCTTTTAAACAAGTGTACATTAATAGCAGTGTTTCATCATGGGTGTGTGGCTAGAGGTAACGACTGCAAAAGCTGAAAATAGACACGAAATAAAATTGGCGGGTGCCGCAATCTCGAAGCGGATTTCTGAAGAGGGTTTAGATAAAACTGTCTTTCAATTAACAAATTTGAACCTTTTAAATATAAGCGATACATGCCTTACATCAATACCAGACGATATTAAATTGTTAGTTAATCTACAATCACTTCTATTGTTTGGTAATAAACTTCAAGATTTTAACGAAAACATAACCTCATTACCGAAATTAAAGGTGTTAGATTTATCACGTAATCAAATAACAAAGATTCCTGATAGTCTTAACAAAATGAAGGAATTGATGAATATAAATTTGAGTTCAAACCAGATTGATACGATGCCTAGTTTCGGTGATTTTCCGAATTTGATATCTGTTGATATCTCAAATAACAAACTACCGAGTTTTTTGGACATTGAAAATGCGAATATGCCACATTTAACTGATTTAAAGCTAAAAGGGAATTGTATAGAAATTTTACCTAGCCATGTGGCCCGTGTTTTGCCTGGACTGAAAAACTTTGATATTGGCGATAATCAAATTAAAATGATTCCTGGTGAACTCGCCAATTTAGGAAAATTAAAAGGTAAGGCAACAGATTAAATCATATAAATGTATAACCAATGCTCTTATTGCATTTCAATTTCATCATATTTTCAAATATATTGTAGTTTAATTTCACCTTGTAACAAACAATTAACTAAAATGAATATAACTTAATTATTCTTTAAGAATAATACTAAAAAAGTAATGATTTCAAGACACCTATTATTTTAAATTAAATTAAAGTTAGTCTTACTTAACATTTTTAGGTATAATTGCATAATACATTTACATATTGTGCAATATTGCCCAAAAAAAAGTAATAATTCAATTATATTATATACTTAGTAATGAAATGCTTTGTTTCAGAACTAAATTTGAAAGGTAACAAACTATCAGACAAACGTCTCATGAAGTTAGTCGACCAATGCCGTACAAAACAAATCCTTGACTACATCCGTGAACATTGTCCCAAATCCGAACAAACACAACAAACAAGCAAAGGTAAAGGAAAGAAAGGGAAGAAGCAAGAGGAACCTCCTCCAGAAGATATTGAAGAACTCTGTCACTCAATGAAAATATTGCATGTCGAAGATGACACCGTACGAGTTAAGATAATTGAATCGGAAGTTGCAAACATACGTCCATACATACTGTGCTGTATTATAAATAATATCAATTTAACGGATGAATTATTTAAGAAATTCATACAATTACAGACTAAATTACATGATACTGTTTGTGATAAACGAAACGTAGCGACCATAGCTACACATGATATGTGTAAAGTAGCACCGGGTACGTTTTTAACATTCTTATTAAGTTAAATAGTAAATAACATCAGTAATGTGCATTTGAGAAAACAGATAATTGTAGTTATTTCCTCTCTGACATGTATGTGAAGTTACAAAAAAATTTTTTGCATAAATATTTTTAACTTTATATAAAAAAATTATATACTGAATATTTAACAATTCAAACTAATTAGGAATGGCTCAACTCATGAATGATCATTCCATGACACCAAGTAAACTCTCGCCCTGAAGACAGGTCTGAACTAATCTATTCTATCACTGAACAATCATATTTGAATTAAGTCATTCCTTATTAGTTTATTATAAAGTCTCACGAAAGTTTAAATAATTTATAATAATTGCTAAAAGTATTTGATTTTTTTTTTATTCATAAAAAATTACATTTTCATTTAAACCATGCTCCGCAAAATTGCTTACGCAGTTTGACTGCTTTGAATATTAAACTAAACTTGTCATACCTAATTATTCATAATAGAGATATTATTTACATAAAATTATATAGTTTAATTACCTTAACCAATGTATTAACCTGTACCTTTATTTCAGGAGATCTAATCTACACAGCAAAGCCTCCTAAAGTACTAAAACTCACGCCATTATCGAGATCTCGACCATTCAGCGGAGAACAGCTGTTCCAGCAGTTAGCAGCAGAAGCTGAAGCTCTTAGGAAGGAGAAGAAGAGAAATGTTTACACTGGAATACATAAGTGGGTACAATAGTAATTAAAAAAAAACAACTCAAATACATATTACTATTAGAACACAATTTAGAAGCATTGATTGAATACATTACACTTTAAAATAGTTGAATTCATTTAAACTTTAAGTCTCAAATGACAAACATATGTACCAGAAAGGATTACCATTTTGTAAGTTTACATGCAACGCTTGCACCAAGTTTCATTGTGAACCCAAACAGCACATAAATATATTTTATGCTTAAACTCTTAATAAATGTCCAGTTTTTCTTTGATAACTCTATAAACATCAGTAAGCCTTATTTTGTAATAGCTGTTGCCTGTGATTCCACTCGGAATTAAAAAAACGTTTTTATTAGCCTATGTGTTCTTCCAAACTATGTTCTACATGTATGTCAAATTTCACTGGGATCCATGCAGCCGTTCTGGTTCAACCCTCAAACAAATATCTATCTATCCAAACATACCGCTATGTATACAATTTGGTATTCCTATGTTCACTTAATTGATTTAATTACAGGTATTTATATTTATTAGAAGGCAAACATAAGTATCCATGCCTTGAAGATGCTAGCGGAAAAGTAATCAGTTTCCCACCCATAACAAACTCTGAGGATACAAAGGTAAATTAATATTATTTTACACGAGCGATGCCCGCGACATCGACCGCGGAGATATACATAGTCTATGTCACCCAGCGTCGATGACTCAGTGGTCAAGCACTTGATTTGCAAGCTGCAGGTCCTGGGTTCCAATACCGCTATGTACCAATATGTTTTTCGATTTCCGATTTACATATGTACATTTATCCGCGTTCTTACGGTGAAGGAAAACATCGTGATGCAACCTGCACATATCTGAGAAGAAATTCAAAGATATGTGTGAAGTCAACCAACCCGCACTTGGCCAGCGTGGTTGACTTATGGCCTAACCCCCCTAACTTAGGGTAGGCACCGAACCCCTAGGTGGGGACGTATAGTGAACTGATGATGATGTCACCCAGGGATAGTGTAGCTTCCCAACAATGAAAGTTTTTCAAATTGTTTCAGGAGAATGAAGCAATCAATGCAAATAATCAAATCTTTCCTCTTTATAATATTAATATAGACAACTTGTTGGCTGCAGGTCTACAATTCTTTTTATTACTGAAATTAAATTCCTCATCCAATAATTTGAATAATAAATACTTGAAATGTATTGTATGTGGTATGTGGTAGTTATAAGGAAATTGATACAAAAAATGTCTTTTATATCACATACTAGCTATTGCCTTCGACTCCGTACGCGCTAATTAAAAAAAATCTTGATAAGTAGTCTATGTCTTCTTCCAGATAGTTATATGTATGCTTAATTTCATCAAAATCTGTTAAGCCGTTCCGGAGATACCTTCAAACAAACATCCATCTAAACATTCGCATTTATAATATTAGTAAGATTTATAAAAATCTAATAATAAAATTATAAAATTTTCTCTTTTATTTTAGATGTCAAGCAGCACAAAGACGATGCTAGTAGAGGTGACGTCACACGCGTCTCTCTCAGCCTGCAAGACGGTCATGGACAAGCTGTTGCAGGAATGTCTGTTGCTAGGCATCGGAGACGAGGGAGAAGATGATGGTTACCACACACTATCTGTACAACAGGTAATTTTTTTAATTATCGTTTTACAAGTTAGGTTCTTACCCTTTGAGCCATCTAACAGATACCTTGGTTTATGTTACTACTAGCTGTCGCCCGCGACACCGCGAGAATTAAAAAAACTTTACAAGTAGCCTATGTGTTCTTCCAGACTATAGTCTATATTTATACCAAATTTCAGCAATGTGTCTGATCAATTTGTGGGTACTTACAAACCATAAAGTTTTTTGTCAAATAGTGGGTACTTTTATATAAGTAATAGGTTGATTTTCCTCTCTCCTTTGTATAAACTTCAATGTTTCATTGTCCATTCTCCATTGTCTACAGGTAAAGATTGTGGATACAGAAGGTAATTTGAAGAGTGTGTACCCATCGCGAACGGACTGCGTGTACGAAGGCACTAATATTAAAGTGTACCGTATGCCAAAGAAATAAAGTACATAATTGAATTACATAATCTGACAATTGTAATTAATGATTTCGGAATAGGAAATTCCGACCAGCAGGATTGGACTAAGTGTATTCGCCCCGAAGCGATTCCCTTTATGAAATCGAACTCCAAAAATGTATGGAACTGACGCGTGACAATCACGTGACTTATCAAAAGTTATTTTCACTTGTATACATTTTAAGTTTGTTATGGAATCGCTTAGTAGCGAATGCAATTTGTCTAACCCCGCAGCAAATATCTGACAATCTTAATTTGGTTAAATTCAATCTTTTCCACTGCCAAAATGTGTTTCACAGGTTATGTGCTTTTGTACAAATATGTTGGCAATGGAAACACCAAAAATGTTGCAATTAAAATAATTAAATCATAATCAATCTGATTTACCAATATGAAAAAAAAAATGAAAAATGATTTATTGTTTAAACAAAAATACATACTAACATTTGTGCCGGGACTTCCATTTAAGCATTCATAACGGGCTTGTGATTGGAAGTCCCGCTCTTCCGTGTCACATAAACAATATCAATGGTACCTTCTTAATCTATATATTATATAAAGACAAAATATTCTTTTTAATATTTGTCATATAAACGTGATTTTCTATTAATGTTCTATTTTAATTTTTGTAAGTTTTTTAAATGCTTTTTTTCTCTTAATATAAATGTGAATAAGTCATTTATTGACATTATTTGTATGTTGTCAAACAACATAAAATCAATAGTGAAGTTTGAAGATTTCAAGCTAAAACCAGGAAAATGTAAAGTACAAAATGTATAATTCATCTTCTATAAGGTTTGTGTTTTTTTTTGTTAACATATTTTTTCCTAGGTGTTAAGCTCTGCGCATTGAAACCAACAACGCTTGAAATGTCAACTAATATCTACTTATAACACTTTTTAAAAATAACTCAACATATATTTTCATAATTATAATTTGTATGTTAAACTGAAACTTAGGTTTACAGTTAAATCTTACCAGAATTTGATGTCTATTTGATTGATTATCGTGTTATATTAAAACTTTGAATTGCGTTAAAAAAAAATTAAAACAAAATAGCAGCTTTTCATTATCTATGATAACCGTCAGTATTGATTTGCTGCCACTATTAATGTTAAATTTTTATCTGTGATGTAAGTTTTGAAAACTCGCTATCGCCTGATTTTGCGTTTATCTTAAAATAAGAAAAAGTTTTGTTACTTTTTGTGAAATAAATATTTTTGAAAAATACTATGGCTTTATCTTGTTAAGTCCCCTTCTTTTACGGGTTTTATTGTAGTAAAAAACTAAAAAAGCAATCATCTGATTTTGAATTTGATCACGATCGGCTACATGCACTATTAAAAGGCTGTCCCTTAAAATTTGGGGTAACTTTACAAGAGTTTCAGTGCCGTAGCGCGTGGCATTGTGAATCTGGCATGTTAACACAATTAATACATAAGAGCACCATTAAAATAATGCGCAATATTATCACAACTAGGTAAGTAAAAGAAAAAACGATTCGTAATATAGAAAAATTAAAAGCGTAGTAACGTGAACGTAACTAGAAACTGTATAAAGTAAATTATATAGTAACACCAATTCAAGCAATTCCAAATGTCATATTTGATTTTGAACTTGTTTCTACATGTCAAAATCAAATGTTTGGCAACAACCTAATTCGTGCCTTAATTTAACTTAAATGTCTAATATTGCAAGTTTTATTCATTATGTTATTCATATAAAGTTATCAAGATGCGACGAAGTTTAGCTCCGAGCCAAATCGGAGCAAATGAGAGCGTGTTCAAAAGTCCTCTACTTAATTCATCGAAACGTAAAAAGCGGGAATGTACGAAAATACCGCTCGCTCAAAAATCTCTTTCTCAATCTTTATCCGTATCAGATCATGAGATACTAATAAAACAGATTTTAAACAAACCTTTTAAAGTGCCTATTCCTAATTATGTGTCTTCGTATTGTGGAAAGAGTTTAGGATTGAAACGAACTCAAGTGCGACGCGCCTTACATGATCCCGATGAACCAAACGCTTTGGTATTATATCGACCGCCGTACATTCCTGAACACGAAAAGATGAAAATGAATGCAAACGATATTAAAGTTGCAGTGGTCGTCGATCCCGTGTTGGGAAACATCTTACGACCACATCAAAGAGACGGAGTTAAATTTATGTACGATTGTGTGACGGGAATACAGATAGAGAATGCTTATGGTTGCATAATGGCTGATGAAATGGGTCTAGGAAAAACTTTACAATGTATTACTTTGCTTTGGACATTATTAAGACAAGGACCTGACTGCAAACCAACTATAACAAAAGCGATCATAGTTTGTCCAAGTAGCTTAGTAAAAAATTGGTACAATGAGATTGGAAAGTGGCTGGGTCAGAGGATAAATGCATTGCCAATGGATGGTGGGAGTAAAGCTGATATTACACTAAAACTGCAGCAATTTATGAACACATTCACAGCTGGTAGAGTTGCTACACCTGTCTTAATAATCTCATACGAAACTTTTAGGATATATTCCAATATTTTGCACTCATCAGAAGTTGGTTTGGTCTTATGTGATGAAGGCCACAGATTGAAAAATAGTGAGAACCAAACCTATCAGGCTTTAATGGGTTTGAAAGCAAAACGGAGAATTCTAATCTCAGGAACTCCTATACAGAATGATCTAACTGAATACTTCAGTTTAGTACATTTTGTTAATGAAGGTATTTTAGGAACAGCTCAAGAATTCAAAAAGAAATATGAGAATCATATTCTTAAAGGTCAGGATGCATTAGCCACTGCTCAAGAAAGGGAGAAAGCGCAGGAATGTCTGCAAACTTTGACATCAATAGTTAACAAATGTATGATCCGCAGAACTAGTAATTTACTTACAAAATATTTACCAGTCAAGTTTGAACAAGTTATATGTGTCAAAATGACTCCACTCCAAACACAAATATACAAGAACTTTATAAATTCTGATGCAATTCGTAATAAATTTACAGGCAACGGTGACAAAAATACATTTACTACATTATCTAGTATTACAACACTGAAGAAGTTGTGTAATCACCCAGATTTAGTGTATGATAAAATAATAGAGAGATCTGAAGGCTTTGAAAAAGCTAAAGATTTATTACCTGCTAATTACGACATTAAAGATGTTAAACCGGAGTATTCAGGAAAATTAATGATATTGGATTGTATATTAGCTAATTTAAAAACAAACACAGATGATAAAATTGTCTTAGTATCAAATTATACACAAACTCTTGATCTATTTGAGAAATTATGCCGTAAAAGATGCTATCAATACGTAAGGCTCGACGGCTCAATGACAATAAAGAAAAGAGCTAAAGTTGTTGAAAGTTTTAACGATAAGAATTCTAAAGAGTGGATATTTATGCTTAGTTCTAAAGCTGGTGGATGCGGTTTAAATCTAATAGGTGCAAATCGTTTGATTATGTTTGACCCTGATTGGAATCCAGCCAATGATGATCAAGCGATGGCAAGAGTTTGGCGAGACGGACAGAAGAAACCGTGCTATATATACCGTTTATTAGCAACTGGTACTATTGAGGAAAAGATATTCCAACGACAAGCACACAAGAAAGCACTCAGTGATACTGTTGTTGACCAAAACGAGGAGTCACTAAGACATTTCACTTCTGAAGATTTAAAAGATCTGTTCCGTTTGGAAGAGAACACATTATCGGACACACATAGTAAGTTTAAGTGCCGTAGATGTGTGAATAACATACAAGTAACAATACCTCCGGAGAATTCCGACTGTACATCGGATCTTTCTAACTGGTACCATTGCGCTGACAAGAAAAACTTAGCCGATATTGTTTTAAAACAATGCTGGGATCTTGCAAAAAGTATATCATTTGTATTCCACCATAGATCTGCACAAGCTGAAGCTAAAATAGATGAAATAGAAGATAAGGAAAATGTACAAGAGAAAAAGAGACGGAAGATTGAAGTTGATGAGGATTATTCTGAGCCAGATGATAGTGGTGATGAAGATTATCGGTGAATCTATTTCGGCTGATTTCCATGTAAGAAGTAATTATGTTTTTTATTGTATATAATATGATAAATTATGAATACTATGTTATACTATTTTGTTTTAAGAAGAAATTATATAAGTTATGTAAATATTAATAATAAGTTTCAAATTTCTTCAATATAAAGTTATTTATCAGAAAAAATCTTAATTAATAAAAATACTAAATCCAGATTATTACATCTTTATTTATGTTCAACACTTAAACTTATTCTTTTAACATTTCATAAAATATTACAAAACCCAACAGATAATATATAAACTGTGAAAAAAAATACAAAAATAAGACATGGCACTTTCATATGATATTACAGTAGAAACCAAAAAAAAAAGTAATGAAATTGTCTACAAAGGTAGAGGAAGACCAAAGAAAGTTTGTATGAATTGTATGAAAGAGGATATGCGTAGCAAGGAGGTAGATTCTGATATGACGGCTGATAGAGGCTAGGAGATAGAGAGATGTATGGAGGAGTACATACTGTACTGACCATATGGATAAGGACAAGTTATATGATTACAGTGGAAACAAGTGTTTACATAATTGTTATAAAATTTGAATACATATAACACAGTTTTAGTATTTTAAAACTGTAGTACTTTGTTGTTGTCTTTGTTTTGGCAAACAGAATGAAAGGGATGACAATATAACTTTCGTTGCAGTGTATTTGAATTATAACTCTTTGATACTGTTCTAGCTGGAACAGCTCAGTTTGATTCCATATGACCAGCTTGGTGGTTGCGATGAATATCCCAACTTTTCAGCTTCCTCATTCACTTCATAGGGATTCTTAAAAATCTTCAATAGAAGTCGCACCTGAAACAAAAATTGAGTTAAATCTTACTAATATAAATGCGAAAATTTGGATGGATGGATTTTTGTTAGAAGGTATCTCCAAAACGTCTTAACGGATCTTGATGAAATTAAAATTAGAACATTGCCTGGAAGACATATAGCTACTTATTAAGATTTTTTTAATTCTGAGTCTTGTAAAAAATATTATCCTGTTGAGCAAAAAATAGTGAAAATTTCACCTTTCCAAAGTCATTTTTCTCGGCATCAGCTATTGCCTCTTGTAATATCCAGTTGTTGGGTATATATAGGGGGTTCACTTTCAGCATGCGGGCACGTCTCACTTCTTCATTCACTGCAAACATTTATTTTAAGAAAAAAGTTAATAAATAAATCCCCTTTAACTGATTATTACTATTATTTAATTTTAATTAGAGATTTTTTTTTTATTTTTAATATACGACCAGTTTTAACGACTTTTACTCGAAAGGAAATAACGGAACCCTTATAAGATCACTTTGTTGTCCGTCTGTCTGTCAAGGACCTTTTTTTAATATGAAACATAGAATAATCTTGGCTGATTATTAATAATTGTTACCTACTGTTACATGAAATAAATAAATAAAAAAATAAGATTAAAATTGCCTTGGAAGACATGAATATTTTTACTTAAAACCATTTAAGAAATACTGACCATTCTCTTGTTCCAGTCTCTCACAATACTTTTGCACCCATTTCTCCCACTGCAAGGCTTTGGAGACCTTCACCAAAGACCATTTACTCTCCAGTGACGTCACATCTGACAACTGTGATACATCCAACTGGAAATAATGATTACATCTTTAGTTTTGGTACAACAACACGATAGACTTAAAATTTAATCTAGATTTTTATATCATAAGGTGGCAAACGAGCGAGCAGCTTAAATCGCTGAAATAGCGAAGAATTTTACCAAGTTTTATATTACTAACAGTTACACCCGACTCCGTGCGCGCATAATAAAAAATAAATAAAAGTAAACGTAGCCTGTCACTCGGGGACAGTGTAGCTTCCAACAAATAAAGAATTTTTCATATTGGTTCACTAACTCCGGAGCCTGTTCAATGTAAAGAAACAATCAAATCTATCCTCTGTATAATATTATATAACAATAATTACCTCAGCCATTTGTCTGAAGGTCTGCGTGTAGTCAGCCATGGTCTGCTGCATCATCTGCAGCAAGTCTTTCACCAGTTTTTCATCACCGTCTCGCACCTCTGACAAGCCCAGTTTTCTCATATATGTTACACTGAATAAAACATACATTTAATATCTTAATTTCTAGTTTAAATCACTTAATTACTGTTGGTTTCTGAGATTATAAGCTCTGTAATATATTCCTGGGTTTTGACCTCAGAAACCCACTATAAATATTTCGTTTCTCAAATATTATAAATGTCACAGTTTGGATGGATGTTTGTTTGAAGATATTTCCAGAATGGCAGAACGGATCTTGATGAAATTTGGCACAGATGTAGAACATAGTCTGGAAGAACACATAAGTTATTTATTAAGTTTTTTTTTATTTCGCGCGGACGGAGGCGCGGGCGACAGCTAGTTTTGTTATAAAAGCCATACATACTTGATTTTATTCTTGACATAATTTGCAAGAGTATTTTTTATATCTTTTATTCTTTGCTTCTCGTCATCTGATAGTATCGGCTCCAATGCTTCTGCGAACTTCTCCAAATTCCATACAAGTATCTGAAATATATTTTTTTTAAATTTATTATGGACTTCAGAATTTATTATTAGTGAAAAATTCACACTTATTACTAATCTTAACACATTAATAATAATTATTGCTTAAGTTACTCCCACACATAAGCTACCTTCCAGTAAAAGGTCCCGTTAGAATCAATCCAGTCGTTTAAAAAAAAATGGTTTTCCATTCACGAAATATGTTTTTTTTTATATTAGACTAGTTGTCACCTGCGACTCCGTCTGTGCGGAATTAAAAAAAACAATTGTAGTATGTGTTCTTCCAGACTATTTTCTATAGCTATGCCAAATTTAATCGAGATCTGTTCAGCCGTTCTGAAGATATCTTCAAACAAACATCTATCTGAACATTCGCACTTATAATATTAATAAGATTTACCTCTGGTTGTTTATTGAATGCATACCGTCCAGCATCATCAGATGTATTAGGTACATAATGTTCATAGTAATGTTGCATAAAGCCGTACGGTCCATAGTCTATGGTTACACCCAGCACGCTCACATTGTCTGTGTTCAGTACACCATGAGTGAATCCTACACCTAAGGAAGTAAACGCATAAGTTCAAATCAGTAACAAAACTTAGTAGAATAAGATTAGCTTCCAGTTTACTATTTAATTTTGTACAGGGCCATCACTGCAATGGTTTATACTTGGCCTGGCATGTATTATATTGGCTCACTGGCGCCAGAAAGTGTTTACTGTCCTACTGGACTGGCATAGTGTAAACTTGTCATATGAGCAATGAAACAAGTGACATTTTACCAAAATGGATAGGGAATAAACATCCTTAAATGTATATTAACTTTAAAGTTCAGAAATTGCGTATTTTACTTACTTTGTACTTACCTTGCCAAGTAGCAACCATGTCTAGATTAGTGTGAGCCACCTCTGAATACCATTTTACATATCTGTCCGGATCATCTGATGGAATGTTTGGAAAATGATGCTGTAACAATAAATATATTTAGAAATCATTTTGTTTTAAGCACAAAGAAAAAATTCTACTTCCTAATATTAATTGACTAGTCGCCTCCAACTCCCTCCGCGCGGAATTAAATAACTTAATTAGTAGCCTAGGTGTTCTTCCCGACTATGTTCTACATCTATGCTAAATATTAGCGAGATCCATACAGCTGTTCCGGAGATAACTTCTAACATCCATCCATCCAAACATTGGCCTATACAAATGCAACAGCTATATTCCATTATGACAATACTTTACAAAGTTCAAATCATAACCAGAGTATATTTGTGTACCTTAATCACAAAGTCAGCTAACTGCTTCATGATATGTGGCTCTTTCCGCTTTAGCAATATCTCAAAGGATCCAAGCCGGTACCAGGCGGGTGCGAGGCGCATCACCACAGCAGCGCGCTCCTGCCGAGCAGCCCCGCTGTAGCTCTTGTCATGCCATACTTTGTGGTCATCGCTCACTGCAATTATTTATAAATAATACTAACTGTCGCCCTAGACTCCGTCTGCGAGGAATTAAAAAAAACTTAAGAGCCTAAGTGTTCTTCCAGACTATGTTCTAAATCTATGACAAATTACATGTAGATCCATTGAGCCGTTCTGGAGATACCTTCTAACAAACATCCATACATTGAAACTTTTGCATTTATATTAGTAAGATATAGACAAACTAAAATTGTTTTTTTATTTATGAAGAAAAAGGTAGGCAAAGTAACTCAGAGTTAGTTAAGGGTACTAATGTATAATGCTTGAGTAGTTTTTAATAACTCCATACACTTTAAAATAACTAACTAAAATTGAATAATCTTACCCACCAAAGCCGCTGCCCTAGTGGTGGGTATGCCAAGATAGTAGCATGCTTCTGACGCTATCATCTCTCTGATGGAGGAACGCAGCACCGCGCGCCCGTCCCCGAAGCGGGAGTACGGGGTCTCACCTGAACCCTTCAATTGCGGTTGCCAGGATTCACCTTTCCTGGTAAGAACTATCAAAGTTATAAACAACTTTAAACATAACCCAAAGAAAGTGTTATTTATATCAATGCAAAATCTGTGCTATCTGGGTCAGCTGTCAGTTTGACAAGGACATGAATAAACCAGTCTCATCATCATTAGTTCACTATACGTCCCCACCGAGGAGCTCGGAGCTTACCCTGAGTCTTAAACCAGTCTGCACTAAGCTAATGGCCATATCTTTACTCCATATAGCTGGGAGACATTAACAATTTTGTGTATTTTTACCTGTTGACATAGTCTCCGAGAATGTGAGCTCTTCCATCCCCAAGTTGGTCTGCCCAGTAGCCAAACTGATATCCACCATATCTAGAAACAAATATTGTGCTGCTCATTTGTGATATATCAATACTAATATTATAAAGAGGAAAGATTTGTATTTTTGTTTGTAATGAATAAACTCAAAAACTACTGCACCAATTTAAAAAATTGTTTTGCCTTTAAAAAACTACCTTAATTTTTTTTTTTCATTTAATTTGGGACACTGTATAGACTACATAATATTTTTCTAAAGTTTTTTTTTTCGCAAAAATTCAAATTAATACCTATGACAAACAGTAAGACCTCCTTCAGGTAAGTATCTGCCAGCTACCATGTCCACAAATTCCTCAGTTTCCGCCACTTCTGGATCCAAATCTAGAATATCTTTCATTGCATCTTCTGAGACGCATACCAAATGAAGTTTTCCTGTTAAAGGTTCTGTTGGTACCTGTAATAGTACAAATTAAGCTCTTAAAATCACATGGTTCAAATTTATAATTCACATTTTCGAAAAAAATTACCTTAGAAAATACAGCATCTTTAACTGCAACAGGAACATTATATTCCGGATTTTCATTTATTGGTAACTCAGCATAGTTTGGAGGATTTCTAAACTTCCAACTTTTTAGATCGCGTATTAACGATTTTTCGTTGCCTAACATGATTGACCTATGATCATTCAGAAGCGAAGCACAAACGCACAATGTTCGTCTCATGTATGAAATTACGTGATTAATTATAATTAAATCAAACATTAACAATGATTAGGCAATTCTTATTTTTTCTTTCAACTCATCAAAAATATATAAAGGCCGTATTTGCAAACATGACATAAACAACATAAAGCTTCAATCGGTAAATGGATAAACGTAAAAATAATGATTTAATTGTATTTATAAATCTAATAATAATATCTGTAAATGAAATTGTTTACATTTTTGACAATGACATTAACAATGTTTTTTTTTTATTTAAGCTCTGAATGTTTGCTTATTTGAGCCAGTCAATGATGCTAACACATAAACTTAATCGTTTTGTCAGAAAATGCTAAAAATTTTAGTTAAAAGTCTTTAAAAAACTTTTGACTGACGTGTCATTATTCCTACGTATGATTTCTATTGTTATTTTTAATATGCTTCCATTAACTAATGTTTTTACTATATTACACATCTTCGTCTTCCTAGACGCAGAGGCACAACAGTGGCGCTACAAGCGGACAAAAATGGCATATTTGGCAGCGGTCCCAAAGGTTTTTTTTTAATTAAATGATACAAAAGATATTTTGCAATCAAAAGCATATTTTATTTTTATTTTACTTTAATATATGCAATTACCTACTTAAGAATATGATGAAAGTAAAATAATTTTACTGTTATCAATCAGCCTATTGTCTCAAATCAAATTGTTCTTCATTCTGTAAATCAACATTTGGATCTTCTAATTTGTTTCCTTTTTCTTGGACTTTTTGTTTTTTTTTTCATGTCCGTAATAAATTGATTCTGAGCTCGACATTGTTTTCGAATAAGCAAACAACTAAGGTAATGGAACAAACGTCTACTCATTACATTTCTATGTTCCTCACACATCCAAGACAAATCACATTCCCCCAATATGGTTGTAACGCAATAATTACGAATGTTTTTTATATATAATACTGGCGCTATATCTATGTTGAATATTTTTATTGCCTTTTCAACTGTCATGCAAAGTTTTGGACTAGGATATCGCGGATGACATTTCTCTGTCCATATTTCCAGAAGTAACGTATAATTATGATATAAATCAATTTCAATTTCAGTAAGTGCTAAAGTTTCATGACATTTCTCACAAATTATATTTTTTAAAAGTTTTACAGCCAAATACGCACTGATGTATATATTAGGATGCTTTTCAAATCTTTCAAAAAGTTTGTCTAATTCTTTTTCAGATTTAGGTTCCATGAAATCATCATTAAAATCATCGTCCACATCTGATTCATCATTTGTTACATCCGATTCTTCGGATATTAAAGTTATTTCATTCATTACTAAATTACATTTTCTCTTTCTTCTCTTCATTGTTTTAAATGATTTAATTGGTTCAAGAAGCGCATAACCTATATTTAATTCATACTGATGACATGTAATATGTTTGTTATCTTGCTGTTCACCCTCAATATACTCAAATAGATCTTTAAGAGAATAAAGATTTAAACAAGTCAAATTTAATGTATTTAATGTATTGTTTTCCTTAATAAAATTCCAAATATTTTGAAATGATTTTAATGTAATAGAATATCCATCAATGCATCTCACATCACTCAAACCGACTCGTCCATTTATATTAACAAAATGTGTATTTTTTAATTTTCTTTTATATTCATCCCATAAACTATGGTGACAACTATCCGAGGTAACATTTTCAATGCAAGGATGTTTTTTTCTTTGACATACAACCCCATAGGTACAATTAAACAAGTTATCCAACTCTTCAATGACTTCAGCAGCGGTAAATATTTCATCGCTCATCTCTAAATTTGCTTTACTCTCGGAAAGACCTTTCAGTACACCTGCAACTGTGTTACTGAAGATTTCAATTGCCATCTTGGTACCTTTTTTACACCAATTAACTGTGTCTACATGTTCTTTAGTTATTTTGACAAAATGAAGATTTCTGTTTTTTTCTTCTACCATTTTTAAATGCGACATGTTCAATGTTTTCGTGTCTATAACTAATTGACCATGACGTATCAGATTGTTTCTTAAAGATTTAAATAAATAAGGAACATCATAAACAATATAAACTTTTTTATCGTCTATTTCATAGTAATTTATATCTGTACACTTGTCATCGGGTGCCAGCAACAAATTTATAGCTTCTACATTTATTGGGGACTGGTTGCATACACTGGCAAAGACAGTGAATCCAGTCTTTCTAATTAATCTAATTACATTTTTTAATAAGTCACATAAAACTTGCGGTTTTAATTTCCCTCTGAAAAAATAATGCGCAATTGATTGTTTAATATCCATACCTATATTTTGAAGCATGAACACTAGCACATGGTCGGCGATTTCTTCACTTCTGCCACCTTCATCACCAAAATCAACATATCCATCAATTTTATCCATACACGGATTGTATGTAAGACATTCATCCAATACAAACTCATCAAATAATAATATACATATTCCTCTGCCTTCCTTGAATTGTAACTCATAGTCTTTAAAAACTTTTTCCAAATATGACAATACTGTGGAATATATTCCTGATTCTGTTTTTATTTTTTTACTTAATTCCATTTTTAAGTTTGTTTTTAGAACTTTTTTCTTTGCCAATACATTGAAAAGTAAAGATTGTTCTACATTTTGAATCCTCTTTTTAATTCTAGACGCACATAATTCTGCAAATTGAAAATACAAAAACAATAGAAATTTATTGAATTATAATCATTACTAGCTATCGCCCTCGAATCCGTCCGCCGGAATTAAAAAATAAACTTATTCAGTAGTCTATGTGTTCTTCCAGACTATATTCCTCTCCTGTTCCTGTTCTATATTAAGACCAAATATCTTCAAGATCTATTGAGTAGTTCCAGAGATAGCATGTTGTTACAACAAACATATCCATACATCCATCTAAACTTTCGCATTTATAATATTAGCAAGATAGTAAAAAAATTTACCTTTGTACTCAGGACTGTAAAAATTTTCATAGAAATATTTTAAATTATCGTTTTCTTTACGTTTATTATCTGCTTTTGGTACCATTTTGGTACCATTTTCATTCACTAATGTTGGTGATGCAGAAATTGGTGCATTTGAAGTGCTCACATCAGGATTGTATATTCCTACTATATTGCAATTCTTAGGTAATTCTATTAATGGAATCATTTTAACTGGTTCTTGTACATTTTTAACTGGAGGGCCTTTTTTTTCTGGAAAAATAAAATCAATTAAATTATTTACAAATGAGCACATAATTATTTGACAAATGCAAAATGCTGGCAACACACAAAATGTCTTTTAATCGCCGTGATTAAAAAAATATATGATAACTGTCAATCAACCAGGCAAGTTTTGAAGCATCAATAGCCTATTGGTTAAGAGTACGGATATTCAATCACATGGTCAGGGAGTCGAAGAACAGAGCTTAGTTGAAATCTTGAGATGCCTCCCTGATTAATAAAGGTTGGCATTCAGTTCACCATATTTTCTTTTGTCTCTTACGAGGAGAAACAGATGGCAGCAATTATTTGAAATAGTTCAATAAATTTGAACTAGCTGTCGCATGCGACTTCATCCATGCAGAATTAAAAAAAAACTTAATAGTCTATGTCCCCTCCCTGGCTGTGTTCTACATCTATGCCAAATTTCAGCAAGATCCATCAAGCCATTCTGGAGATCCATCTAAATATTCATATTTATATTATTAGTAAGATTAATAAACTCTGCTATAAATAAAATAAAAATAAATCAATCATCTGAATTACATTAAAATAATGTTAATTATTATTCTTTTAATTTTATTAATGTTAATTAAATTAATAAATGTCACTTACTTAGATATTCAGCTTGTTCTTTTAATATATTTTCATAGGCTTTCTCTAATAGGTCATCTGACAAAGGTGGATACGGTAATCCAACAGATGGCACTACATTTTTTTTTAACCTTGACTGTAGTGGATTAAAATCATTAGGTTTAAAGTGATCCCCACAAACACTTTTATATTTTAATGTTTTATATGGTAAGTTTAGTAACTTTTCATTCCCCATCACTTTCAACCATTTTATACACCTGAAACCATAAATTACAATTACATAAATACATAATACACAACTGAAAATCACATATTCCAAAAAAGCAGTTACTTTCTTAACATATAAGTATATACATGTGCCTTAAAATTTGAGACCCTAATATTGTTATCTCATGTTGTCAAAGATAATTATGGGGAAAATAATATGTTTTATACTGAGATTTTGGTCATAAAAACCAACGGTAAATCATGTAGGAACCTTTGCATTAATTTTCTATTACAAAAATATGATTATTATAAAAACTGTGAGTGTGAACAGACATGTTACTATGAGAGAGTATGAAAATATTTTTGTTTTTCTTCGAAATAAATTATGGCCCTCAAAATTTTGAAGTTAAAACAATGTGTAATCATTTCCTATCTTTTGAAATATTTTATTATTAAAATCCAGCATGATCCGCTATTTCAAAGTTTTTTATGAAACAGAAATTAACATTGTACTTACTGATCTACATCTTTAGGCAACTGCGACATGTAAAAGCGTTTCTTCCCGTTTAACCTGCGGGTTCTTTTTTTACAAATTTCACATATTAAGTAAGAGTACATATTTACAATATTATCTTATGAAATGATGAATTAAATTGGGACGTTGGTATACATAAATATAAATAATACCTAATGTTTTACTTTCATACAATTTTGACGTTCAATCATAAGACATTGATGGGGGCGCAACAGTGTTACCAATGAAAATTTTTACCCTTAGATTTTGTAATTTCTTGCATTGCTTAGCTAGAAAACGTAGGACATGATGACACGATAATGGTGGCATTGACAACACGGAACGCAATTTTTTTTGGGGTTCTCAGTGAACAAAAATTTCTGCCGAAGGCCGTCCATGTTCCATCTTGCAATTATAAGCAATTATGATAACAAAACAATTTGTGACTTGATTTCTCGCAGTGGTATTTTACTATTTAAATTAGTGTATCCAAACAAATTTGCACATTAATCTACTAGTCAAACCAATGAGTGAGGGACTGAATTGTTTATTTTATATACTCTTTGTTGTTTATGTTCAACATAATTATATTTAAAAAAGTTTGCTATATCTTATAGGTTAATCTTAAACCTAAATTTAAATAGTAAATGAAACTAGGGCAAGTTAGGATGTGTAAATCTTATGCTTACTATTAACCCTTTAACTGGTAGAAGCAATTTTGTGTCTCCGAAAAATGAAAACTCGTTTTTCTAATTATTAAAGAAAAAAAAACAATCATATTTAGTGGAAGAAAAAAAACATGGTGGCCAACACCAGTATGAGCTCTATTAAATTCTGTTAATGGATTTTTCTCTTGTAGTTGGTGAAATTTTTTAAAACATGGGTGCTACAAAGTGGAAAAAATTATAGAAATGTTGGTGGCACACATTGCCACCACCAGTAAAAGGGTTAAGGTAGGCCCGCATGTCTCCACGGACCTGCTCGGTTGTCCGGGTGGGCGGAGAGGTGAACTCCGACGTGGCGCGTCCCCGGGTGGTGGATAGGGGAACGCCCCGGCATTCGTGTCGGGGTAGGGCGCAAGCCCCGCGAACCAAACACCAGGGTCTGGCGGTGCGCGCAGGACTAGTCGACGAGTGGTCGATAGGTCTAGCGCGCTAGCCGGACCCGGGGCCTGGTGGTGCGCGCAGGACTAGTCGATGGTGTTCCGACAGGTCTAGCGCGCTAGCCGGGCCCCCAACCGGTGGAGGCGCCGGAGGTGGACGATTGTCTGCCTCCGTGCTGCCTATCGTGGTGGGGCCGCGGGGGGTGCGGGAAGGTTACTGGTTTATCCTGCCCTCCTTGCATCCCTCGTGGTCGGAGGGGGTGGTGGGGCCGCGAGGGATGTGGGAAGGGTACTGGTTTATCCTGCCCTACTTACATCCCTCGTGGTCGGTGTTGAGGTGTGGGGCCGCGAGGGATGTGGGAAGGGTACTGGTTTATCCTGCCCTCCTGCATCCCTCGTGGCCGAAGACGTGTGGAGGCCGCGAGGGCTGTGGGAGGGTACTGGTTTATCCTGCCCACCCGCAGCTCTCGTGGTCGGACGTGTGGGTCCGATAGCGGACGGTCGCCGGCTGGGTCGCGGAGGAGTGCTCACGCGTACCCGTAACCCGGCCATATAGCGATGAGGAGGGCTAGAGGGGTTTTAGTGGGTATGGCCGAACGACTGTAGGCGAGTCCCACACTCCCTGCGCCATTGCACACTGGCCCGGCGCAGGGGTGCGGAAGTGCATTTCCCCTCGTTAAAAAAAAAAAAAAAGGCCCGCATGTCTCGAGAAATTTGTGTTGAATGTTATAACGGATAGCGATTAGTTTTTATGAATATGGTGTTTTTATGAATAATCGCATGGTTTCACATGGTGTTTATTTATTTACTTCAAACGTGCTGTATTTTATTTGTTTACTATATTTTGTGCTCAAATCACCAGTAAATTTACAAATCTGACCTGGTAACATTGAGACCGGGTAAAAATTTTCATGGGTTGGCAGCACTGGACATGTGTCATGTCGTGAGTGGTGATCTGATCTGAATCAAATCAACATAAATAAACACAACAGTTGATATGAACCAAAGAAATGAACAGATCTTCCGAAGTAGGCATGGCTCATCCAAAGCGAAAATTGTGTGTCAAATATGTGGATTAAAGACTCAACTAAAGAACGTTCCGAGACATGTGTTCATGGCTAGGTACCTTAAAGCCTCAGAATTTTACTTTTCTTAACTTTCCAAAATTTTATGTGATGTAACTATACGGCACTACAATATACTGAAATGCGCCTTGTTTTCATAATTTTGAATTGTTTATTTATCATTTAATAGTGAGTAAATTTATGAGTTATGAATTTATGAGTTTTAAATTATTAATAAATTTTTAGAGTCAATACTGGGGTAAAAGCCACTAACAAGGAAGATCTTACTAGTTTACCATTGGAAAAAGTTTCAGCAAAATTTGTCTGTAAACATCACTTCCAGAGTAATGATTTAAAACCATCTCTAAAACATTTGAATCCTGATGTCATAGCCTCTTTGAAACTTACACCAAAAGCACTATCTGATGACCTACCGTCTGGGTTTCCTCTGCCATCTAGAAATTGTGATGGCAGGAATTTATTTCCTAACCCTCCATTAAATGGTAAGTTAAAGACTTAATAAGAATATGGTTTATTGTATTTCTTCTTCATAAAAACCTCTTTTTTTACAGACGTATCAATCATAGAGTTGCAAGACCATGATTATTGCATAAATACTGTAAGAGAAATAAGAAATAAATCTGCAGAATATTCTGTAGAGCCTAATATAGACAATACTGAAAATCCTACACAAGCTTCAGATGTTTTACCTATAGAAATACAAGAAACTGGGGTAATAGAGACTGGGGAAATAGAAACAGGGGCAGTAAAAACTGAAGCAACAGATACGAATACAATAGAAACAAATGCAATAGAAACTGATAGTAGTAAAATATCACCAAACGAATCATCGAATAACAACGTAAACTCTACAAACTCTGAACAAAACGGTAATATTCAGTTGAAAAATTATTTAAAATGATCTTTCCATAATTATTACAATATTTACTCGTTTTTTTTTTTCAGTGCAAGAAACGACAAAAGCAAATAAATCAATCAACAGATGGTTACAACAGCCAAGGTACCAAACACTTACAGCCGCTTCTGGTTTATATACAACTGTGCTGTCAGATTTAAAAGAAAAAGCGAAGAGATATATTGGAAAAAAAGATACAGTCTGTGTATTATTATTTGATGAAATAAAACTACAAGAACATGTATATTATAATTCTTATTTAGGCAAAGTTGTTGGATATGTTGATCTCGGTGAGGAGGGAGGCAGGGGAAAGGAGTTAGCCAATCATGTTTTGGTATTTATGTTGGGCAACCTAATATATAGGCCATTTTTAAAACAGCCAATAGCTCATTACTTTTTCAGAGATAAAATGTCAACAGAAATGTTAAGTAAAATATTAATAACTATTATAAAAGCAGTGAGAGACGCAGGATACATGGTGATGGCAAGTGTCTGTGAAGACAAGCAAACTTATGTAGACGCATTGAATCTGCTGAAAGGTAATACTGATAATCCTGATGATCTTAACTATTATTTAGTAGATAATGAAAAAGTTTATATTATCTATGATGTCCCTCGTTTGTTTATGGCAATAAGGAATAATTTGATACAATACGGAGAAATGGTAATAGACAACAAGAAGTTAAAATGGTCTCATTTGATTATGGCTCAAGAAAAAAATAATAGTACCTACAACTTTTTTAAAGTAAAATCACATGTTAATGATATAGACTGGACGAGAAATGGTATAAAATTAGCTATACAAATTTTTAGTAATACAATGGCAGCAATTTTAAAGTTACTTTCCGAAAGTGTGGATTATATTTTAGAGGAAGAAGAATTATTTCAAGCTGGCATTGTGATTGAATACCTTGATATACTCTTTGATTGCACCAATGGACCTTTATGTGCAAAAGATTTTAAACAAAATAGAAAATATGTAATGAAAAACAGTAATCATCATGATCAATGGATTGTTTATAAGAGAATTTTAAGTGATACATACTTTTTTATTGATAATTTGCATTATGCATATAATGTAAAGTGCATGAAGAGCTATGTAACAACAATATCATCACTTCAAGATATCTGGAGGGTAGTTACAGAAAATGATTTCACCTCTTTAAATTTAAGAAAATTTAACTTAGACGCCTTACATTCTATATTTGAATGTTTAAAGGAAGAATTGTTTAACAATAGTGTGACTTCCTACGATATTGAATTTGCTATAAACGCTTATATGCCTAAAACAAATTCAGAAACGAATTGCGCAAATGAAAATATATTATTTCACAATTTTGTTAATCAGAAAGCTATTTATATTAAAACTGATTTAGATTTAAGATGTTTGTTTTTTAGATTCGATTTAGTTCCAATTGTATACATTAGTAGTTATTGTGCTGCTGTTATTTTAAAAAATGAGATATGCGAAAACTGTCATAATATTTTGAAAGTGTCTGAAGATAAATCTGTAGATAGTACCAACATGCTAAATAAATATTGGAGGGAAAGACTTCCTGTGATTTATCCTAGTGATAAACTTTGTGATACCGTTCAAAGTGCAATGAAAGCATTTGAACGAGATGTACAACATTTATTACATATAAAAAATATTCTTAATTACAGTGTTATGATGATGTCAAATAATTGTGATGTTTCATGGATGTGTAAACAACATAGATATACAATGAGCAAGAAACTATTTCAAAATCTAAGCTATTTGTTGATAAGAAATAATTGTTGGCTAAAAAATGAATATTTAATGAAACAGTCTGGTAAAACAGCTGATAAAGTAAACGAATTAGAATCTTAAGTAATAAGATATTGATTATTAACACTCAATGCTATGATTTCTTTATACAAACATGACTGGGTAATCGGTGGCACTGAAAGTGTTTACATTGTGTTTGTTGGGAATGAAAATTATGTAAAGCATTATGTATATTGACTAAGCTCAATAAAAATTGTTTGAAATTGATTGGAATTAATGCTGAAATGTAGCATTTTTGTTTTTAATTTTTAACCTCAACTTTTATTTCAGGTTAATTTGTCTGCAAAAATAATGCATAATTGTAATAAACCGTTGCACTATAAGATGGGTGAGCATTTTTGTTGTGGGTATTAGAAAGTTGTATGTTAGGTTATATTTTCGTAATCCAAATTAAAATGAGACTTCCCGCTATGTTAAGAATTTATGTTTTTAAAATTGATAATTTTAAATGTGAATTTAATTTTTATAAGATATATTATCTTCAATATTATTGTATGTGCCATGTACATAATTTAAAGTTGTACATATGCAAATAAAATGTTATAATTAATATATGCATGAAAATCAGTAAAGCCAATTTTCCATTGGAACCTGTGCATTACTGATCCAATGCTACCAACGTAAAAAGTCAAATAAATGTATAGACAAAATGCGTATTTTTTATTGATAAATAATTTCACCAACATAACTAATCTGTGCATTAGAACGTCAGCTGGAACAGCTGATTTTCAAAGCGTAAGCCCACTGCGGCGGCTGAGCAGAGAAACCGCGTCTTTCCGCCTCCGCCTGCACTTCGTATGGACGACGCATCACTTCGAGGAGATATCTCACCTGGTTTTTAAATAGTATAACTGTAGTTCAGAAATGATTCAAAATGCCTCTTAGATCGTTGATAACGAAATAATCAATACTACAGCATATACTAAATAATTCGCTATCCGTTCTACGAACTATAGATTAGTATTTTTTAATAATATTCCATAGACAATGACAATAATATTTACCTATCTACAATACAAGCTATTAAGTACCTAAGGCTTAGAACATTCTTTGATTAGGACTTACTTTGTCAAAGTTATCCATTTCGGCGTCCAAAATAGCTTCGTGTATCAACCAGTTGCGGGGCACGTAAACTGGGTTGACGCTCAACATACGACGACGTCGCTCATCCTCGAACATACCTAAAGAGCTTGCGTCTACTGTAATTAATTATTATAATATTCAATAAGCGAAGGTGACGATCAGTCATAGACATCTGCAATAAGTTAAAAAGTAGCAGACTCGTTGCTTGAAAACTAAACAAAACGGCAGTTAGATGTCTGGGATTCTCCATCGTAAAACCTATATAGATTTAAAAACCAACCAACCGGCCTCTTTGTCGAGCCGCTCTCGATACTGATCCAGCCAGCAACCCCAGGAAGAGTGCATTGACAATCGTTTCAATGACCATTTCTCTTCCAGCTTCGTTTCACTCACCATTTCACTCGGTTCCAACTAAAATTAAGTACTCCGTTATTAATATTTCACTAATTTTTGCGTTAAGATCGGAATCGAAGTTACACTCGTTTCGTTTCTACAGTGCAACATTTAACCCTACCCCCGGACATCCCGAAAATCAGAGTCCATGTGAGACCGGATTTAATTTTTTTATTTTTAGTCTAAATAGCAGTTTCACCTCAGAAAGTTGTCGAAAAGTTGACGTAAAGTCAGCTCCCGTCTGCTGCATCATATCTAGAAGTTTCTCCACCAACTGCTCGTCGCCCCAACGTTCTTCTTTCAAACCGATTTTCATTAAGAATGTTTCTCTGGAATATATCAAATCTCCTACATTTTAAAGTTTAAAGTATTATAATAAAGACGACAGAAGCAAAAACACTTACAAGATTTTGTTCTTGCAGTAAGAGTCTAGAGTTTTCAATATATGTGACAAATGAACTTGTTGTGAAGTTGTTAAGAGAGGTTTTAAAGCATTTGCGAATTGTCCAATGTTCCAAACCACGATCTAAAAATGCTTAAATTAAGTTTTTTTCACATTTCACTACGACACGGGCAGACACCAGCAACACCGTCTGTTGCACGAATAAGCACGTGGTATGCATCACGACCACATAAGCAAGCGTCAAGTGGAAGTAATTTCGCGTTTCGTCTGATAAATGGAGGCTTAATTGTAGTCTTTTTTCTATTCTCTCATAAGAAAAGGATGGGAAGGAGAAGCGGATTTCACTAAAGAGGTGATTTAACAGAATCTGGAAAGATTCTCTTTCTGTGCGTCGCCTCTTCTGTCGACTAAAGGTAGACAACACATTTGCAATTGCGGGTATCTAGTGGCAGCGGTCACTTCGCTATTTCGGCGAATTCAGGTAACTCTTTGTTTACCACCTTACAATACATATAAAATAAATAAATAACAACACAAGATCTTGGACTACGATTGTATGGTTAGGCTAGCCTCGACTGCTCTGCCTTCACTTCTACGTAGTTCAAAATAAGCTATTAAATCCTTAGCCAGACTGTAATGGAATTTATCAGTTGTTCTACGATACTACGACATAATTTATTTAGTGTTACGTTACATCAGGTTGTTTAGCGAGAGCATATCTTCCTTCTCCGTCACAGCAATTAGGCACAAACCCACCATCATACGAGTCGACGAAACCAAAGGGACCGTAATCCAGCGTTAGACCAAGAAGACTCATATTGTCTGTATTCAAGAGACCATGCGCGAAGCCCATACCTGTAACGATCTTAAACGGTAATGAAACTCATCGTAACAAATTTATAAGCAAATATTCATATTTTTTACCTTGCCACTTAGCTACTAAATCCAAAGACCTATGTGCAACTTCAGAAAATAGCCGAATAAACCTATTTTCGTCAGTTCCATGAATATCTGGAAAGTATTCCTGTAAAAAGATCATTATAATAGAGAAAGAGAATGGTACAATCAATGAAAATAAATAGCCTATATCTCTCCAAAAATGTCTCATCTAGAACTTTCTCGGTACTAATTTTGTTTAATAAAATACTTTCGGTCCATTGATCTAACCTTTATAGTAAATTCGGCAAATTGCCTCAGCACGGATATTTCACCGGTCTTGGCGAGTATTTCCATAGAGCCGAACCGGAACCAGCTGGGTGACAGACGCAGCAAGATGGCGGCCCGCTCGCGCCGCGGACAGCCAGTGTAGTACATGTCGCGAAGCACGAAATCGTCGCTCACTGACAGAATAATACATAAAAACTTATAACATACAAAACATACGATGATAATTTTTGTACCGTCGAGAACGGAATAGTCTAATACCTTTCCGAGCGACGAACTTTTTGAACGTAACTGTAATTAACAGTAGATAACCGAGTGGGGAAATACCGGTCCGTGTATTTTAAAAAGGTAGATATATATGTACAAATTTAATATATTTTAATAAATGTCTTACCAACCAAAGCAGCGGCCCTTGTTGTAGGAATCCCGAGGTGGTAACAAGCCTCACTCGCTACCATTTCGCGGATACTTGAGCGTAGCACAGACCGGCCGTCGTGTGTCCTAGCATATGGAGTCTGACCTGAACCTTTTAGTTGTATCTGCCAGCGCTCGCCTTTTCTAAACATCGATGTTTATACAATTTTGACTTTTCTATTACTTATAGTTAAATAGGCCCCGTAGAAGAGACTTTGTGTTTCTCTTACGTTAAAATAAATATTTACCTATTCACGTATTCTCCTAAAATATGTGCCCTACCATCTCCCAACTGACCGACCCATAAGCCGTACTGATGTCCTCCATATCTGAAACAGCATTTAAGTGTATAGCTAAGTGAAGTTAAAAAGATAAATATTTGGTCATCAATACAATACAGGAGAAGAATAGTCACCTATGAGCAACAGGCAGTGCACCATACGGTAATTTCCGTCCAATTATGAATTCTAGAAATTCTTCCCTGTTCGTTATATCTGGGTCCATATCTAAAATATTTGTAAGAGCATCTTCAGAAGCACACACTAAACGAATATTACGTTCTAGCGGGCGCGGGATTACCTGAAATATAATATTGTGTATTTTTTATTGTTTACAATGTTATTTTCTTACTTGTTTTAAAAGCAAATAAAAATGACGGTACGAGTTGACTGTTCTTCCTATAAAAATATGGTTAATCCCTGATCTGACCAGCCTTAGAGGCTAACTATAAACTTTAAGAGCGTGATTCCGATTTACCTCAGAAAAGATTATGTTTTTCAAGCTTGAACGATTTTGTTCATGATTTTCGTCTATCGGAAGTAAAATATATTTTGGATATTGATTAAATCTCCACTCTGTTAGATTTGCTTTTAAAGCCGGTGATTCACCTTCCATTTTATGTATGGAATTGCTGAGTACGCCAAATAATTTATGAAAATATTTAGTGCAAAAAATTATAAATTTAAAATGTCGGAGTGACAAAGAAAAAGTCTTATTTTCACTAAAACGTTTTAATATTTTTTAAGAAACCATAAACCTTTAAAATTCTAAGAAATTTTATCTGTGTCTGTAAAGTTAACCTCCAACTTCCGCAAATTTCAGATGTCAAGAAGTGAAGAACTCCTTTGTACAAAGTACATATTTCGTTTATTTAACTAAAGGTAATTGAAATTTTTCTTTTTTGAAAAATATTTATCAGTAAAACGTAAAATATGGTGTACACTGAGGCATACATTAAAGAGAAATTGGTCAAGGAGTTGGAAGCCGTTCACGTTGTAAGTACAAACCAAAGAGCACCAACTGTCAAAACATCAATGAAAGATCTCCGCGATAAAGATTATTTTAATGCTTAAGCGTACGTGTTTTTAAATTGTGTAGTGCCATATTATTGTGGACGCGATGAGGAAGAATACAGATGGGTTTAGACTTTCTAAAGATTTTTTATTACCGGGTATACTTTTCGCTTTGGTGGTTCGATGGTGTGTCGCCGCGTATCCATATTCCGGCTATAAATCTCCGCCAATGTACGGTGATTTTGAAGCTCAAAGACATTGGCAGGAGATAACATTGCACACGCCACTAACGAAGTGGTATATAAACACGACTCATAACGATTTGGAATATTGGGGGTTAGACTACCCTCCGTTGACGGCGTATCATATGTTATTTATTGCTTATATTGCGGAATGGTTGGACCCGGAATCCGTGCGATTATTCGCCTCAAGAGGCTACGAGAATGAGAATCATAAAGAATTCATGAGATGGACTGTGTTTTTCAGTGATTTATATATTTATGTACCAGCTGCATTTTGTCTATGTATAGAGGCAGATAGAGTTAAGGTTAAAGGGGATAAAAATGTATTTAAACGGGTAGATATAGCTACTACTATACTCTTGTTATATCCAGGGTTAATATTAATAGATCATGGACATTTTCAATACAATTGTGTATCTTTGGGATTGTTTTTGGTGGCAATATTTTGTATTTTGGCTATAGAAAGTGATGTTTTAGCTTCCATATTCTTTATGATGGCAATCAATTATAAACAAATGGAATTGTATCATTCTCTGCCATTTTTCTTTTATCTTTTAAGAAAATGTTTTATAACTGTTGGACCTAAGATAAGAATCTTTAGTGTTATCGGTAACTTTAACAAATTGGCAGTTGTAGTAATTTGTAGTTTTGGAATGATTTACTATCCATTTCTGAGTTCATGGGATACTGTGTCCCATGTTATTTATAGAATGTTTCCACTAAAACGTGGAGTTTTTGAAGACAAAGTTTCGAATGTGTGGTGTTTTATTAATGTATTTATTAAGTTAAAATCAATTTATACAAATGAAATGATGGCAAAACTATGTCTGTTCACAACAACTCTAGCTGCGATGCCTTCTTGTTTAGACTTGTTTGTTAGGATTAATAAAAAGAAATTCATTTTATCCCTTATTAATGTATCATTAGCCTTCTTTTTATTTTCGTTCCAAGTTCATGAGAAGACTATTTTATTAGTTGCAATTCCTGTAGCTTTACATTTTTCGGAGGATCCGTTTATGTGCTTTTGGTTTTTGTTAGTGTCCAATTTTAGTATGCTACCGTTATTAATGAAAGATGGACTTCTATTGCCTTTTATAGCAACAACATTAATTTATATTTCCGTTTACAGTATAGCATTGAAAATGGCGAATAATACGTCAGGTCTATTTACATTTATAAATGCGAATAAAGTTTATAAAACGATACAAAAAGATAAAAGTAAAGATTCAATGTTTTTAAAAATTGTAAGTCATTACTTTTTCTTTTCTCTTGTAGGTATGGTATTTCTTACAATATGCCTGATATATGTAAAACCTCCTTTGATGTTTCCAGATCTTTATCCATTATTAATATCTGTATATTCGTGTTCACACTTTTTATTATTCTTTCTGTATTTCAATTATCAACAATTAATTTTACCAAAATGTGTGCCGTTCCCACATAAAGTGAAACAGAAATAATTGTATACAAAATATGTATTTGTCTATTTTGATTTGCTGTAATAAAATGATCAAATTTCAATTATGACTTTTTTCTTCTTTCCTACATAATGCCAGCGCTAACTTACATATAATATTACGAAATAAATAGTATGCATAACGAAAAGAATGGTAATAAAAATAACCCTGCTAATTTAAAATAGCACTCGCAAATTAATCAATCTTGAAAAAAAGAGGAAAGAAGAGATTTTCGTCTTATTTATTAAACGAAATTGTAAATAACTTCTGTGATGTATCAAAGTTAAAATTTTAACACTTTCAATGCCATTGAATTCACTTTTATTCAAAAAAAACCATTGTGTCATGGAGTGTGTTAAGTCACTATATTTTTTTAATTTATTGACAGGAAGTAACAGACGAGAGCGACGGCTGTGGCGCCAAATTCTCAGCTGTCATTGTGTCTGACAAGTTCCAAGGGAAGCCCTTACTTGCGCGTCATAGGTAATTTTTCTTTTTTTTTAATAACGGTAAATACAATCTTAAATATAATTCGCTTACTATGAAAAAAGTTACAAATTTTATGAGACTTCGACTAACAAAGGTAGAGGAGTCGTGTACGTGTAGTAGCGTATTGAAAAAGTGGTTTAAGAGACAAGAATGACTTTTAGGTTATATATTTATTTCGATTATATGAACTTATAATCTACGTCTTAATTAACGAAGTTGCGATATCAACCTTCATAATAATATGGAATAGATTAATATACAAGTGCTAAAAATGCCACATGATCTGAGGCGCAGTGCAGTGCGCAGTTCGTGTGGTTACTGTCTTTTTTCTGTTCAATACGCATGCGTGAAACACGTATCGAACGTAGCTTCAATTTATAGGAAGTCTGTGTTCGCGTTTCGGAAAAAATCGAGGTCGTATTATAATGAAGATATTGAATAAATAGGATTTGTAAATGTGCGTACTTTTCTATGTGGTATTGTGTGATTTTATATTGAGATGTTAATTTATCTTTTTTAATGCAAATCAGTGTGCGTTCCTACGGAAGTAATCTTTTCAATCATATTAGGTTGCTTTATTATTTTTAAGGGCATCGTGAGCCTATCTACGATCTAGATTTGGGGGATAGTAATATATTTTTTATTCTATAAAGAACGTATAACACGTGTTAAATTCCTTAATAAAATTCAGACTAGTTGTTTTTACGTTATCTATACAGGAATATACAGGGGATGCAGTAATATTAGTATTTCGTAGTAGTTTATTTATCTTTTTCGATTTTCTAGGTTAGGAAGTCAGCTGACCTTCCCTGACCTTCATTAGCGACGCCCATTATGATTTTAGTATATTTTTCTCTTTCTATTTAAAAATAAATACATTTATTTGACTGTAGCTTAAGATTTTTTTAACTATGATAATTAATCATATATCCATTCACTATTTTGCTCTAGTGATCTTTTAACTAATTGTAATCAATATCTGTCATGGATCTCGTTTACGAATTAATATACATTTTTTCCTAAACTTTTAACAATTTTGTACAACATAAACAGCTCTGTATTGTTATGTTAATGGACAAATATATGTTTTAAACGTCGTCCGCATACTCTTTTATGTCTTAAAATATGTACATCCGGTAAAGTGAGTTACTTTTGTTGCTATAATACAAATGCACAACAAATTGTTTTTTTATCAACAACCCGAGTTATTGCCATTTAACTTCAACTCGTACACATGTCTATACAATACGTAATTCAAAATAAAATTTGCTAAAACCTTCATACTCATTTTTACATTTTTAATTTGATCGCAACATTAGATAATAATTTCTTTAAGTTTAAGTGTAACTGGTTGCATAGAAATAATACTATTACTGGCTGAAAGAAAATTACCTCCGACAATAAAAAAAATAACCGTTATTTGTTCCGCAGGCTGGTAAACTCAGTACTGCAAGAGGAGTTGAAGACGATACACGCGTTCACACAGAAGACGCTAACAGTGGAACAGTGGAAACAACAGTCGTAAAAACTGTTTAGTATATTATAATAGAATTATTATAGACTCTGTGGTTTTCTTTAACCTTTAGTACCCGGTCAAGTTATTTGTGAGTGTGATAAAAAAAAAACCTGCCCGTAAAAATGGAAATTCTAGAAGTGTCAGCTCCAGGAAAAATAATCCTACATGGTGAACATTCTGTGATGTATGGAAAAACAGCTTTGGCAGTAAGTTTGGGAGTGAGATCTTCTGTTGTCCTCAGGGTAAATATTTTTTTTAGATTTCTTTTGAATGAAACACGCTGTGCTGTTTAACTTTTTATTTGACCTTCTTTATTATGCAGATTATGAGATAACAATAGATTATATAATAGAGATGTTTGTATGTGGTTAATAGTTAAAGAAAATAAAATATTGCTTAGTACTAGAAATACAAGGTTAACACTTTGTTAATTGATGAATCAGTGATGTGATGTTAGGATATAACGGTACTATAAATTTGCATTATTTTTTTAATTTTCCGTTGATTTCAAATTAAAAAAAATGTTTCGCTGTATATTTAATTTTATTTATTTACACGACATTTGACACAGTTCAAGTTAATATTTAGTTGAAGTACATAAAGTCTGTATGTCCGTAAGGCCGCGTTTGTTTCGGGTTACATCCGGAACGGCTTGACCGATTTTGACGGGACTAGGAGGGTAGCTAATGCACGCGGGTATATTAAATTCTGCGTTGACAAAGTCGGGCCACCACTAGTTCTTAATAAAATAATAATATTAACATTTTCAGCAACAAGAGCCTACAGGGTGTCCCGTAGTCCATGTCATATTTCCAAACATCGATTTAGACGAGTTATTGCCTTTAAAACCAATCGCGGAAATTTTCCCCGGCGAACCTGTTAGGGTGGACCACGAAGATTATATAAATAAAATAAATAACCTACTTTGCCGCATCCGTCCGAACTTCGAAGAACTCAAAGATACCCAGAAAAATTCTTTAAGAGCACTTTTGTATGCTTTAATAGGAATTTTTGGTACAACCAATTTGGATATAACGGATTTTACAATACAACTGAGTACAGACTTGACTGTCGGTGCTGGTACGGGCAGTTCCGCCTCGTTTGCGACATGCCTCTGTGGCGTGTTCGTCAAACTGGTGCAGCTGAAGACCACCGGCGAGATTCTTGATTTTAGCGAAGATGAGAAAAAATTGGTTTCCGGTTGGGCGTTTAATTGCGAGCGGATCATGCATGGCGCACCCTCTGGTAAGTTTTTATTTTTTTTCGTTATTAAAAATATGTACTTCTTTCGCGGACCTTTAGATATAACCTAACCTCATGAATGTAATTAAAGACACAGAAGATTGTTTTTCCAATAATTTAAACTATCCATCGGTTAAACTCTAGATGGAATATTCCAAAGAAATTTATTTTTCATATTTTTTAAAAGTTAAGCCTATTTTCATAATTGTATTCACATAGCTGTAATTTATATTACAAGCTGACAAATATGAAAGCGGCCAGCTGGATTCGTCAAAATAGCGTGACGACCGCTGCAATAGACATTAATTTTAAGAAGAAAATCAAATAGGCACAAAATAATAGGTTATATAGCCAGTCCATTTATTAGTCAATGCCATCACTAAATGGATGTGCTTACCGGAGTTATAACGTTCCCAGGCATAGACAATACGACGTGTACATTCGGGGCACTAGTATCATTCAAGAAGGGACAAGTGCCAGTGCTTCGTCCGAGCCCAGAGTTGCGCGTGTTGTTGGTGGACTCCGGGGTAACGCGTGAGACAAGCCGGCTGACTGCGGCTGTGGCGGAGCTACGCCAATGCTATTCCTCTGCAGTCGGTCATATCATGGAGGCAATGGATAATGTTGCTCTTACCGCTGAACAGGTGAGTGCAAGAACATAGGTGTAAACACTCTTAACATTGCTCTCTGGTGATGTTACATACCAGTTATTATAACTATAGTTATATTAGTTAAGTCTACAACACCGCTACAAATCGCTACTATCAGCACTAAAACGGTGGAAATCCAATAGGCACAATGTACTACGTCTTATAGCCAGTCCATTTATTAACTCTGATGTTTTTTATTTGTCACGTGTCTTCTGTGTTTACTGCTAGAGAGAACCATTCCAGCTAATGCTGACCGGACATTACGGTTGCACATGAGAAAACGTAAAAAATATCACTTGAAGTTCGACTGTTTGTTTGAGTTTGCCAGTTTAGATTCCTCGACAATTGTTTCTTTAAAATCTTTGTTCCAGCTGCTACAAAAATTGGTTCAACCGGAATCTGAAGAAGAAGTCCACGCCGCTTACAAACATTTGCATGTATGTATTTTATTCAATATTCATTTAGCAAAATTAATTATATAAAAATGTTATAGTAATACCATCATTATTTGACCTCTCTCCTGCAGAGGGTATATGGTAAGCTTAGACCTAATTTTTGTTCCTTTCCCATTCCACCCTTTTCTTATAAGGATGGGGAGAGGATGTGGGTTTGTGGAGGGGGACGCATATGAATGGGAACTTATTATATATTATGGGAACGCATATTCTCTTTTTGTGCGTCCCCTCCGACGTGTAAAGGTAGGCAACGCATCTTTGAGCAGCGGTCGCTTCGCTATTACGGCGAATTCTGTGGCCGCATGCTCGTTTACCACTTTATGATATAAAAATACTCTTTCTACACAACTAGGAGCTATGGGAGATGAACCACTGCCTGCTGGCGTCGCTGGGCGTGTCACATCCCGCGCTGGAGACCATCCGCGCCATCGCACACGAACATGGCCTCGCCTGCAAGCTCACCGGCGCCGGCGGTGGAGGGTAGGACGATAAAAAAGTTTACACATTTAAATGTCATTTAACCGACAAGGTTATCTGCCGGTGGGCATAAGTCAAACTAAATTATGACAACTCACTAGCGCCCCTGTCAATGTCAAAAATGTGACCCAAAATCCTTTCGTACTTAGCTGTCATCTTTTTTTTCTTTTATACCTTTTTATGCCTATGAAGGTTTTACATATTTTTGACAAACGCCTGGAACTCGCCTCGCCTCGCTGGCAGTATGTTTATATTTACTATTTGTTTGTTAAAAGAAAATAAACTTGTATTTTCCAGTAACGCGATTGTGTTGGTACCACCTCACACACAAGAGACTACAGTGACGTCATTGAAAACTACACTTGTAAGCAGAGGTTACAAAGTCGCTGACACTATAGTCGGTGGTCCCGGTGTCATCATTAATTATAAAACTCAACTTTAACATTTTTTTACATATTTTAAGTAGTGGCAGAATTGTAACATTCCTTTTGCCTAATTAAAAAGGTAAATGTCAAAATTGACGTTTAGGATACGTCAAATTTGATTTTTTTATTGTTGTGGAATTCTTATTGTGTGGCTCGAATAATTTATTTTATTAAAGCATTCCTTTTAGAATAGGATATTTGGAAAGTTTTTAGACTGGTTTTTAATATTTACTTGTAGGCTTTACAGGTTGTATGTAAGCATAATAATATACATATAAGCATAATAACGTAATAAATAATGCATTTGTGGATTTTCTGTTTTTTTTTTACCTACCTATCAATTTTTTGACGTCTCAAAAATTTGACATCTACCCACATTTTGTATTAATAAAACACAATTTGATTTCCTTTTTATTTATTATCTTCACAATGTTTAGACGCTGTTATATACTACAATTCGAAAAATTAGTAAATAAATTTTTCTTAAATACCTAAATGAATGTAATACTGTTTGATAAATTAACTTGATTAAAATAAATAAAAATTTCAAAAAATAATGATAATAAAATCGATAAATTAACAACAAAACTTTCGTCATATAAATTAATAAAGCACATATAGAGCTGCAAATTGGACTAAAGGCACTTCTCTTCTTACCAATACATATCAAAATTAGAAATGAAACCCTTGCAAAATAAACCATATTTTGTACTTGCCAAGAAGGAATGATCAAGGAATGTGATAGTAGAGATCGGTAACAAAATTAATAAAAAAAATAGCAAAATTTCTTACTTTGCTCGACAAAGAAGAAAAGAAAAAAAATATTTGTGGTTTTTGTATTTTACAAAAAGTAAATGTAATGACAAAATATTTAAAAACACAGTCATCTCTTTCATTTACTCTGAAAAAATCTGAGATAGCTATATGTAATGATAGTTCGTATATTTTGCAAGAATTTCATTTCTATATTAATTACATATTTATATGGCAACACACATTTTATCCAGCATCTAACTACATGTAAGTAATGGTCAATAAAATATCATAAAACTAAAAAAAAAAAGGAAAACTTACTCAAAATATACATACAGTATTGTAGTACCTACTGGTGATACAACTGGACATATTGTCATCTCTATCTATACCTTTGAAATAACAGAGATAAAAAATATACTTTTGTACAGGATAGACTAAAAAAAATATTATTATGAAACCTACAGAGTAATACACACTAATTTAAAAAAAATCTAATTTTGAAAAAAGAATTTAGAAACACCATAAAATTTTTGAAAAATTGGCAGTGAAGGGTTTAAACAAATTCAAACATAATATCTCTGTTATTCCTAAAATTGTGAAAATAGTCATTTTAATTTTAAATAATTGTAGATAAATTAATTAATGTTTTTGAGTAAATTTTGGTGTTAACTGCCTAACATTGAATTATTGTTATTTTTTTAACCTGGCAAGTTCACTATATAAGCATAAGCACCATTCATCTATCCCTAAGACTACAATATACATAATATCGATCTATTTACATGACCATATTTTACATTAGATCAAGTTCATACAATTTTTTTTTCATTAATCAATTAATAAAGTAATTTTTTTACTATATTTCAGAATAGGAAAATATAAATTCCTATTTACCAAGCTTCTATAGTACAGGAAATGAGTTTTAAGCTTGGTTAAACACTTTAAAAAAATAACAATTTGTTCTTTCCAGTCAATAAAAAACATAGAGACTTGAGAATGTTCTTTTTTTGAAGTTGGTTAAAAATGTCGCTACCTTTGACCCCTATATACTACTGGATAGGCTATAAGCTGTAACATTTTGTGCTCAATTGATTCTCAGTATTAGCCAATGCCGAAGGAAACATTCAAAAGCAGCAAAATCTCAGACAGCGATCAATCCAGTTTGTTTTAATAGAGATCAGTGGTGCCAACATAAAAAGCTACATCAAATTCAATTCTTTCTAATTGAAATAACACTTTTCTTTGTCTATATTTATCATCTACATCAAATGAGTCATATACCATGTAGTTACTCTAAAAAGGCTATGGTTTACCTTTAATTCAATTAAATCAATATTTTACATGTTATATCTAAATTATAAGATTCTATACCTAATATTGGTGTTAATATCATTGGTTTTAATTAGTAGCAAAAAATCTTTTATAATCGTTTCATTATTGCATTAAAAATAATAAAACGTAAAATTAAGTAAAGAAAATTTCACTAAAAAATGTACCCATTTACAATACAATTAAACCATAATCTCAATTTAAAAGGTGACTAAAATCTCATGTAAATTAATTTTTAAAATAAAACAATTTGATCAAGCCTTGCTTTTATATACTTCTATCACAGATGTTAAAAGTTCAGAGATAGCGAACCTTTATATATCAATATGACATTTTTCTAAAGAATTGCTCAATTAGTTTATAGAAATTCCATGAAATTTTTTTAACTTTGTGATTATTAGGAACATTTCGTAGCGTAGGAATGACTCGTGTTCGCTCCTCATATTATACCTACACACACTTTTTGTGGTGCCTAATCTATTTTGCGAAATTGACATGCCCAAAATATTTAGTCGCGTCATCGGTTCGCCATCTCTGTTAGTTATTATAATTTAGCTAAGCCTAAAGCATTATGAGTGTTATTAATTGCCTCTTTTAATTACTATCTACGTTTTAGTGAGTTCTACAAAAAAACAGCTTGTTTTGACTTGAGTGACACATGACATTGACACATTTTTTTTTTAATTTTATGACCCGGTAACATAGACCTTTAGGTCATTTCTTATTGACACATTGTCTTTGTGTTTTCAAAGAATATTTAAGGGATGATAAAGTATGTCAATACAAGTATTACTGCTGTCAAAAAGTTTATTGACAAACTTATATCACTTAGTGGACATAATTCAAAGTAAACTGCATTATTATAGTAGCGCCCTAGTCAATAAGTTTGTCGGACTTTATATAATTTACTGTGAATTTCTGAGACCGAAATCCCCGTTTAAACATATTGTCTATCTCTATTTTGTCAAAGTTAAGACAGGGATGATATGTTTTATACAGAGATTTTGGACTCTGAAACCAATGGTTAAATGTCTAAATTTGTGACTAATCAGTGGGTTAAGATAAAATGTCCTTCAACCAGAAATACAATATCCGCTACTAATAACTTTTAACTAATATTTATACATCACTAGCTGTCGCCCGCGACTCCGTTCGCGCGGGATTATAAATAGATCTTGCCTGATTCTCAGAACTACACAATATGCTAACAAAATTTCATGAGAATCGGTCAAGCCGTTTCGGAGGAGTGTGGGAACGAAAATTGTGACAAGAGAATTTTATATATAAGACGAATTTGCATTTTATTTCTATAACATAAATATTTTTATCATAATCCATACAAAAGAATAAATAAAGATTGTTTCTTGATTAAATTACCATTTCATTAATAAATTAATTATTTAATATATTAACTGTGTTTTTTTTAAGTAGTATATGTCAAACATGCACAAAACATATGTTTGACATTCGAAAAAAAAACAAACATCCATAGTTATATGGAAACATAACCTCAAAGTTTCAATATACATACCTGTATTCCTATTGAGTCACGGCAAACTAAATGTAAAAAAAAATCACTTGTCACTTTCACTAATCACGTCACCATCATCATATCATAAAGTCTTGTAAGCTTCCCAAAGAGGGAGAAGTCTGTTCCGTAAGGCAATTAGAAGCATGTCCTACAATTGGTAGCCGGGCCTTATCTGATGGTTGTCGCCATCAGGCTGCTGGATGAGAGGCGGCGCCAGCGGGTCCTCACTGGATGTCACCGTTGTTGATGGAGGCAAGTCTGGAAATTATACAAACAATTACAGTTAAGGGTAAAAATGACACACCAATTATGACATCTAACCATATCCTTTAACGATTAACTGTGGGTTTCTGAGTCACAAATCCCCGTTAAAATGTATTGCTATTTTTGTCTTGTGAAAACGTAAAAAAAATAACAATATGTTTTATACAGAGATTTTGGTATCACAAAATTCAGGGTAAGAATATTGAATTTTTTGGCAAATATGGAAGAAGAAATATCCATTCTGTGGTGTCCCCTACACTGTCGATTAAAATTAAGCATCGCATCAACAAATTCGGATGTCTATGGATAACGGTATTTTGGCAAATTCAAGTGGCCGTTACCTCAGTTGCCACCTTTGCTAAAAAAATATTTTTACCTTCGCTTTCATCTTCCTCTGACAACCACTTCAGTATATCAGCTTGGTACATACGTCGTTGGAGAACTTCTTTCGTACGCGGCCGGGAACCGATAAATGTTACGTCCACCTACAAAAATAATTACATATTAAAAACAAATTTATTTCATTTTATCATCAGCTATAAGTCCCCACCGAGGGGCTCGGAGCCTACCCTAACTTAGGGGTGACTAGGCTATAGTCAACCACGCTGGCCAAGTGCGGGTTGATTGACTTCACACATATCTTTGAATTTCTTCTCAGATATGTGCAGCATCACGATGTTTTCCTTCACCGTAAGAACGTCGGATAAATGTACATATGTAAATCGGAAATCGAAAAACACAATAATCTATGGCGGGATTAGAACCCAGGACCTGCAGATTGCAAGTCAAGTGCTTGACCCCTGAGCCACCGACGCTCTAAACGCTCTATTAAAAAAAAATACAAAATTGTAAAAAATAGGAACACGTACGCTTTATTTGAACCCAAATAGTATAAAATATACATATATATATATATATATATATATATATATATTATGTTTTAACTTACTCCTGGAGGTAAGAACGGTCTCAACTCATCAGCCAAGTCCCCGCTGACACCGAGCCGCTGCGCCTCCTCCCAGTTTGTATGGACTTCTTCGTGGAGTAATTTCTCCTCTATAATTAATAGTAATATAAAATTCCATTAAAATATGAAGTGTGTAGTTGAAATTTGTTAAAAATATTAAAGCTAATTTAAAAAATGCACACTAAAATCGCTCAATAGTTGCTATTGAACTTTTTACTGTGAGTTTCTGAAAACTAAATCTCTTTGTAAACATATCGTCATCCCTGTCATTATATTTGACAAAACGGAGATTTCTGTCTCAGAAACTCACAGTTAGTGAGTAAATCTGCATCAAACGTTAATTCAATGGTGTCCAGTGTGACGAACAACTAATTAAAAAAAATCTACTGAACTATTTTAGAAAAAATTACGATGTATCGAATGTTTTTTATTAATTAAAATTAATAATTTTATTTTACGTACCATCTCTTTTAGTAGTACTACGTTTGTACTGTATCCTAAATCTGAAGGCTTCCAACACGCTCGCCACCACGATTGTCAGCACAACCATTGTAAACAAATAAAATACCTGAGAAAAAAACAACAATTAATTAAGCACATAAATAACACAAAACAAAAAACAATAATTGTTAAAACCTCCATATATTTTTATACAGACATAGTATAACTAGCTGTCGTCCGCGACGAATAAAGAAAAAAACTTAATTAGTATAGCCTATATGTTCTTTCAGACTATGTTCTACATGCCTACCTACATTCAAGCGTTTTGAAGGTACCTTCAAAAAAAAAGAAACGAAGGTTATAGATGTATTCAAATATCTTGGCCGCTCAAGAACATCGGCGCTTTGCAGTGCTCTCTCCCTGCATCTTACCTTACACCTAAAATTGTATAGCGCACTCGCGCGAACTTAAGATCCGAAAAGATATCTGAAAACAAAAAGCAATTCCGCGTTTCGTCTGATGAGTGTGCGTCCCGGAGGCCTTATTTAGTCCTCTTTCCCTACCCACCCTTTATCTTTAAAGAAAAGGATGGGAAGTGGAAGTGGACTTTCCGGATGAGAGGATGCATGGAAAGGGAAAATATTTTCTTTCTGTTCATCCTCTCCACCGTCGATGAAAGGTAGGCAACGCATATGCATTTGGGTATGTCTATGGGCAACGGTCACTTCGCTATATCAGTGATTTCAGGTGGCTCGCTCGTTTGCCATCTTATAATATAAAAAAAAAACTACTATAATATACCATAAAGTACAGTCTGCTGAACTGTCCGGCGACTGTGGCGTACGCGTTCATCAGTATGAACCAGTTGTTGACCACCGTCAGCTCGAACAGCGACACGCCGCTCGTCAGAATGTTCTCGAAGTTGTTCAAGTAATAGTAACCAAGCGCTGTCGAACTGTTCTCCGAGTACTTATAGAAGTCCTCCACTGTTGTGTTACTGTAAAATATAATATAATTCGTTGAACAAAACAAAAACAACTTCAAGTACTCATTAAAATATTCAAACTTTCGTGAGACATTATACTAAACTGATATATAAACTAGTCGGTGCCGCCACCGGACGTATATACGTGAGTGTTTATATATCAGTTCAAGTAATCATGTAAATAAATAGCTATTACCCACGAGTCCGTTCGCTTGTAATTAAAAAAAAAACAAGAAGCCTATATGTCTTTACTGTTCAACATCTATGGCAAATATCAGCGAAATTTATACAGCCGTTGTAGAGATGCCTTCTAATACCATCCTATCTACCTAAACTAAGTAAGATGTATAGGTGATATCAAATATCTTGTCGGCTCGGAACATCACACAAGGTTCGCCGAACACAATATTAAGGCGCGGTTTCATTCGTCGGTAACTTGCATGCGAGAACTGTCAAGCTGACAGCTGTCCCGGACGACCAGATATCGCATGAAAGTGCGCTCTTACGTGTGGTAAAGCATAAAGTGATACAGGGAATTGAATTAGAGTAGATTCTTGTTAAATTTACTAAGATTTCTTGTACCAAGTAAGCTGTAGTCAATAGTCAGACAATAGTCCAGTGGTTCGCAAACTTGTTTTGTCTACTGCCAACTTTGAGAATATTTTTTTAGCGCCCCCATATTTTCACATATTTAAAAACCACTATAACTTCAAATTAAATTAATTATTGTGACCTATCTTTATATATATAATTCTTGTGTGTGTGTGTGTGTATGTGTGTATGTCACTGAACTTCTCTCAAACGACTGGTCCGATTTTGATGAAATTTTGTGTGTGTGTTCAAGGGGGGATCTGGGAATGCTTTAGATTCACAATTTTCATCAAATATTAACTTCATATTAATTTATTCAAATTAAAGACGTGTAGACGGGACAACGTCTGTCGGTCTAGTATATGTACCTATATTAACGGAGAATTCTAAAGGAAACTTTTACTATAACCCGCAACTTGAGACCTGCAGCGCCCACAAGGGGGCGTTATCGCTCACTTTGGGAAAGACTGCAATAGTCGAATGGCAGGATTCGAACTCTCGACCACATGATTATCCGTTAGGCTATTGGCGCTATGAGATTAGATAAATAGTAAAGGGAATAATACAAATATATAAGTAAATGAAATAAATACATACACGCAGCAGTTCTTAAGGTCGTATCCAGCGAAGAGCTCCATGCCGACGATCGCAAAGAAGTAGTACATGACGAGCATGACACAACCAGCAGATGACATCAGCGGGGACAACAACACCAGTGTACCGAACACGTCACGGTAACGCTTCTTCAGCTTGTAGAGACGCATCAAGCTAGACAAACATTGATATTACTCGGAGCTTGAGTTGGCACGTCGGACAAAGGAATGCCCTTGTTTTTGATGTGCCAACTTAAGTGCCACTGCATTTGAATTTTACTTATAGTCACTTATACTTATAGTTACTTACAGTCAATATGTCAAAACATGCTATAAAATAGTTTCAAAAATATTCTTTTAGACTTGGAGAAATAAACATATTGATATAACTGTTTTAAGGGTTCCGTACCTCAAAAGGAAAAAAACGGAACCCTTATAGGACCATTTTGTCTGTCCGTCAGTCTGTCGAGACCCTTTTTCTGAGCAACGTATGAAGGTATCAATCCGGGATTTATTTTAGGTAACGCACATCTAAAACACAATTAATAGAAATATTTACTACTAAATGAATGAATTACCAATGAATACTCACCGTAAAGGTCTGAATATAACAACAATGAATAGTTTAGGCGCGATACTGAGCAGCACCGCGCCCATAAGGGCGAGCAGCGTCACGCTCAGGTCGAACACGTTCCAGCCGCTCTCCAGGTACGCGGCCAGCCCGCTCGCCATCATGCGCAGGCACGCCTCCACTAGGAACACTGCACGAGGAACCACAATAAATCACATCTTACCATTCTAAACACCTAACTAAAATAAACACACTTTTCGAATAACTTGCCATAAATTTCATATTCTTAACACGTTAAAAATTGTTAGACCTAATTATTAATAGCTGAAATATAATGTGTATGTATGAATGTATACATGTGAGGAAGAGCCAGGTGTCCCAGGAGGCGCAGAGCAGACGCGCGCTGTCCTGCAGGTCTCCCGCCGCCTCGCACACGCGCAGCACCAAAGACACGCCGTTGCCGATTATCAACGCGTCTAAAAAAACACACGTACAAACTTTTTCCAAATCCAAATATATTTCAGACTAGCCCAACTCCGTCTGCGCTAGATTTAAGAAAACGTAATTAATAGCCTATGTATTATTTCAGACTATGTTCTACATGTATGCCAAATTTTACTAAAATCCATGCAACCTTTTGGGATATAAACTGTAACAAACATCCATCCATCCAAACATTCGCATTTATAATATTAGTAATAAGTAAAATAAGATTATGATAAGAACTCGAACTTATTCAAGACTGTGGTATATATTGGAATTTACTTACGACTGAAAGGAACTCGATCTTATGAACAATGTACAAATTATTAAAAAAAATACTTACATATAAGATATTCAAAGTATGGCCACCGTACTGCTGCAGCAGCGGCGCGGCCTAGCGGCTCGAGTGCAGAGGCAGAGTACCAGGGCGCGCGGCCTGACTGCGGCGCCCACCGCAGCGCGAACACCTCGTACACGTTCGCGAACTCCGCACGAGACAAGCCCCCGGACCCAGACTGGTTCAGCTGCTTGAACATCAGGTACACGTCCAGACCACCTGCAAAATTACATCAAATTAAGTAAACGGGTTAATTTCGATACGTGGCTATTATAATTCACTTTTTCTTTGTTTATTTGCATTGGATAGACTCCCAAACTACTTACCTAATTAAAAAAATCTTTCACTATAGAAAAGCAACACTATCACTGAGTGACATAGGCGGTCATTATTACTAGATTTTTTTTAATTCCGCACGGACAAAGTCGCGGTCAACTGCTTAGGTCAAATAAAGTGTAAAGATATTGTAAAGTGTATGTACAATTTGTCTATGGTTGCAATTTGGAACAAAATATACTATAAACTAAGAGTGGCTTTTTGAAGACCCGGGGTTTTTAGACATTATTAGTTAAAATCCTTTGTCGCGAATGGCGCGCTTTCGTTGCTACGTCATGTGTCAGAATGATTAGTGAGGGGACGTAAACGTCAACATTTTAGTAAGTCTAGTGTTGTGCCACACCGGCATAGTGTTGGATTTTCTTCCTAACAATTACGTATAGTGTTCTTACTATAATGTGGCGCATAATGTCGTATAAGTCCGGCGAAATGTCGCAGGCGTACAGCACGCGGCGCGCGGCGGGAAACCAACAATCGGAAAGCGCGACGTGCCGCCACGCGTCTGTGCAACAACAACGCCCGACATTTCTCGCGTTCTATACGCGTGAACGTCTCGTATACAACAGCTAACATCTAGAAACATACAATAAAACGGTTTATTACTTCATAATCTTTAAAATAGGAGGAATCTTTAGGTTATTTTCCGCCTGATACTTACCAAATTCATAAGCACGTAAAGTACTGTGATAATATATAGGATAAAGAAGACAGCGTACCACTTGGATTTAGCGTATGAAGGCATCATTACATCTGGGAAACTAAAAAGTAAAATATAATATAATCTATGTATAAATTCATAGAATTTCCAAATAACTTTGTTTTCGGTTACTTACTTGGCGGTTGTAAGTAGAACGAACATACTGACAAAAGAGTCGCTGATGGTCTTGAAGTGACCATTATCAATGTGTTCTGAGAACAAATAGAATCCTAGCAACGAATACGTCGCCACGAAGAACATTAGAAGACCTGGAATTAAAAAAAAAGGTTTAAACAATTTGTTACAACTACAGTCACTGCCGTGATTGCAAAACTGCATATTGTAAAACTTCGTGTTGTAAAATTTCCACAACCTTGTAAAATTATTTTGTAAAACTTACCTCTTTTCAGAGGGGTATGCTTTATGCATTCTCCGCGCCCCGGGAAGACGCGGTAGTTATGTGGGATTCTCTTTCGGATGGGAAGCATACCCACTAAGCCCCTCTGTGCCTCCTACGCATCATGGCGACGCCACGGGCACGCTTGCGCTTTCGTCCGCGACATTGTAAAACTCACCTAACATATCCAAAATAGGTGGCAATGATTGAAGTATCTGACGGATGAACCGTCTCACGCCGCCGCAATGCCGCGTGTCCACCAGGAAGATAGGTCGTAGCGCGCGCGTCACGCGGAAGTGAGACGACTGTCTGCATACAACTACTACCGCTTCTAACACCATTATTAGTAAAGTTATACCCTGGAAAGAACAAAGACGTATGTGAGAAAGGGACAAATATATGTAAGTTAATACGCTTCAGTAAGGATATCAATCCATCTCTTCTTAGGCCTAATGAAGAAAAGAGACAAGACAAAACACTGCTAAAATAACACTCAGGCAAAAATCACTGACTTCTATAAATGGACAGGCTATATGACATAGTGTTTTGTGCCTATTTGATTTTCGCTATTTGGATAACTTCGTGAAGCACTACATAAAAAATATTGCTTGGCAGCAGGATGCCCAAATCAATGTAATAGATTTTCTTACCTTAATCATAGTTCTTTTGTGTTTGAGAATAGTGCTCCAGCCTATCCATTTCAGTTTAAGGTGCAGTTCCACTCCGATTATAGTCAGAGCCAATAGCTCTATGGTACCGTGCGCCCATACTGGTAACTGAAATATTAACCAACATTATTTGATATTAATAATTATTGACTGACTATTGATTATTGTTTGAATTTAAGCAATAAAAAGTACGTAATAAATTCAAATAAATATCTTATTATTTTTGTAGTACCTACATTTTTCATACAAAGTTCAGGTGGCTGCTTACTTGTTTGCCATATTTTATTTCAAATAAAATCTAATCGATGGAAAGGATCAAATATTGGGTACAGTTGGACGTTACCTCAAAGGCTGGCACCGCTGGGTCCTCAGTGAATGCCAGCAGGATGAGCACAAGGGAAGCAAGGAGATCTAGGCCATGGTACCAAGGATTGTGTACGCGCAGGTACGCCGGTAACTCCTCAGGACTTGACGGGTGAGAATCGAATTTCTCGTTGTTTAAGCCTTCCTGAAAAAAAAACATAGTATATATCTCATTTTCTATGAATTTGCAAGTGGCCGTCCATTTGGGATTAAGAAAATTGGTGAAGACTCTTATATTTCGATCGAATTTATTCACAAAATAAGACTAAGGTGCTATAACTGGGGCGCTGGACATTAATCACAGTGTAAGCAATTAAATATTACTTTTATAAATTGCCAGCGTTCACCATTTATCCATCTTCAAAGTGAGGTCTTCAAGGGCCCAATAGAACCTCTTTGCGTCCATAGCCCGTTATAGTTTTAAATCTAACCTCTAAATATATGGCAGCCTCATGGTAGTTCATCTCCCAGTGCTCGTCCTCTGACATCTGTAGACCGGTGTGCAGCGAAGACCGGCTGCCCATGTCCAGTGAGCCCGCCTCGCCAGCGCCATCTGTGCCCGCCCGTGTGTCTTATAACAAACATCGAATATATTGTACTTGTTCTCTTTCTAACCAAAGATGTTAGAACAAGATAGCAATAGTTAAAGTTGAAGTATTAAAATCGGACTTCAAGTTCACTTTTAGTCGCGAGTACACGCTATTTTAAAGTCACAAATATCCAATATTGTTATGTTAATATGAGATCTGCGCTTATTCTGGAAAATTCTAACTAAAGGCAAATTAAATAAGATAATATAACATTAAAATCACCAATAAAATCTGTAAAGGTAGAATAAACTCTTCGCGGTACTGCATTTTTCACTGAATCCAAGAGTTTATCGAAACGTCGCATCATAACTTACTTCAACAGGTAAAATAACGTATAATTAATAATTAATTTAATATAAAACACGTCTACACACGGGAACATAAGCGTCACACGATCGAGATATTCCCGCGAATACTGCAATAGATACGACGTACGGTCCGCAAAAACTGAACATTAAACTTTGCTAGATCACGTAAAGACTTAAAACATATAATTTTATTTGAATAAGCACAACCCTTCTCTTTTAAGATTGTCACTTTTAGAGAAGATAAACGCCTGTTCATGCTATCCGTTGAAACGATTGAGGTCTACAAATTGAATTTCCAAATTGAATTATTAAAAATTTTCGTACAAAACATATCGTCATTTTTGCGAACACAGAGATGACAAAATTAAACGGAGATTTTGGTCTCACAAACCCATGGATAATAATCTTCGTAGACTATTTAATTTCCGGCAATTCGTCTGTTCGTTTGAAAATGAAAATTCCCAGTCATATTCATTTCAATCGGACTATTTATTTCTAATCCAGCCATTAAAAATATTAAACGAATCCATTATATTGAATTTGCCAACCGTACCGTTTGTTTAGTTACAAGTGGCTATAGATTTTATCAACTCTGTAAACATTTGAACTGTTTGTCACTTTGCATTTTTCTACCTCCGTAAATTAAGTCAAGGTTGGTAGCTACGAAATTCAGACGAAACTATCGATTTTTTAATAAAATCTCTAAAGTATGTCATCATATTTTAGGCCATTTTTATGATAATATTGCTTGTACGGCAAAACATATCTACGGCAAAACGTATCTTGACGCCGTGAGTTGATGCTTCAAACCTAAACCTCAAAAAAAGGAGACTAAATACGTCATTATTTTAATAGCAAATTAATTATACGCTATTAAACTTAATAACTGTTTTGTTTACGTGATACTGTTATCACTATGCCCCTATGATTTTAATTATCCATTTATTGCACAAACTTACAATCGTAGAACACTGATTAGGTTACAGTAAAATACTTGTAAACAAATTTTGTCTAAGATAAATAGAACCAAATGCAAATGGCTCTTAAATAGTAGAAGTTTAGGATAGTAAAATTTATGTTAAGGCGCCTACTAAATTCGTTACTGCAAAATTTCTGTACAACGTTATTGATCGTATTTGTGCTGTCGGAGGAAATACGAATATTTTGATAGGGCTTCTGGTTTCATTTGTGGCAGTCGCCGGTCGCATGTCGCCGGGGCTTTATTACCCGAGACATCATTTTAATTGGCTTCGCTCTTTTATAAGCTGTTGACTTTATTGAGGACAATAGTTCGCATTTGTTTATTCAAATAAGCACGTAAATATTTTAATTACATAGTAAAAAATATTATCTTTAGACATATTTCATCAAATCTCATCAACTAAAATGAATGAATTTGAAGTGCACTGAATTATATAACATCATGTATTTGCTTTGCCAGATGTCGTTGCGGCAATTTCATAAATTGCGAGTTCCAATTTGCGAACTGGTAACGTCAAAGTGGACTACAAAATACAATTTTGGCGGGAAGAATTTCATCACGTTCTAATTGTTCCCTCCAGTTTCTATGTCAGTGATGACAACATTATTAACTCAAAGATTGCGATCAATTTTACAATGGCAAGGCTAATGAGGATGAAAGCTTTTTTTAATGCTGAATTTTTATCGAACTATACATTTGAAATTAACGTGAAAACTTTTTTTAACTAGTCATTAGCACAAAATAAAAGGCTAAAAGAGAACTAATAAGGTAATTCTATAAGGTATAAGAAGATAATCTATTATTAAATCAATTCAAAGTTTACTTTCATACGATTCTGCTGTTATACAAAGAAAAAATTATAATCTGCAAGGTTTCAAGGAAGTTAACGTGACCATAACAATTAAATGTAAGCTTCGTATTAGTTTTTAAATATATTTAAGTCGAAGCCGTAACCGATTCGTGTGACTTGCGTGCGACGATTTAACACAATAATTCAGCACGCCTGTAAACAATAAGTTGTTCACGCTACATAATCACAAATCAGTCAGGTTTGAAGTTGATGTATTGACCAAAACTAAACGTGACTCATGACTCATGAGTATTAAAAAGCATGACAACGAATTGCGGAAATACGAACATTTTCCTGCAACAATTTCTTAAGGTGTAACAACTTCGGGAATATGCTAAAGTTTCGATTGATTAATATATTTGTATTCACAGTATATTTGCAATTTTAATATTTATAATTGAATGCAATCATGCAAAATTAATCATATTTGCAGTGTCAACATTCGCGCCATCTTTCGAACTTTAATTTAGATAAAACTAGCTGTCGCCCGCGTGGATATATAAAAAAAATTAATATATAGATAACATAAACATATAGGATTAAGGACAAACAGATGAAATATTTTATACCTTAAATGTATAATTTATAAAAGAGCCTTTCGTTAAAAAAATTGTATAATGACGTAATTTACTATCTGATTACTATCAATTATGTATTCAATAAATCTTTTGATAACATCTAATAAAAGTTAAACTAGGTCGAGTAACTTAATTTGCAGAAATTTTTTATCTGTACGATTTCTATGCGTAGTATCGATCTACCAAATAATTAACCTCAAATGTTTATTAATAATAATTTTTACAATTTTGTTGAAAGAATTAAAATTTATAGTAATTAAAAAAAGGGTTTCAGAAAAAGATGCCAATGGAAGGCTACAAACTAGGTAATAATTTCAAGATTACAGCCCGCATTTACATTTTACACAACTGTCGTGGATCGTAACCTTGATTGTTGCTTTCAAATGATTTAATTTTAAATTCAATAACCGTTCGTGTTGCACACTAAGCATGCAAGGTATTCGTACACTAAAACAATAAGAATCTCGTTGACTTGCAAATTTCTCACTGACATATCACGACCTATATGGCGACAAATTTTTTGTTGTCTTGAAAAAACCCTAAACCATTTAATCTCTCCACCTTTTACTACAAAAAAAAATAACGACCATAGACTGTCTAAATTCTATTGTCCATTCTACATGTCTACAATTGTTTAGAAACGAGGTGATCAAATAGAAATTTAAGAGATGTTAGAAAGAGGTCTGTCTAAATTTTGCAATTTATAAAAATATAAACCACCTCATTCGTCATTAACCACTGTGGATAATGACTTATATATAGTTATAATCTATCATAAAGGCAAAAGTTTAGTATATGAATATGTCTGCGTGTTGCCGTGAGATCTAACCTTACATTGTTCTTATTATAAATGCATTTCATCAGATAACAGAAAATTACACATGGAGCTCTTTGTTTATTCAAATGTTGGTACACTATTCAACACATATACCTAAAAAGTGTTCTAAATTTAAAGTTAATTGTATTAGAATATTACTGGCATTATCATTTACAAAGACACCATAAAGAATAAAAAACAAATTAAATGAAGGATCTGGAAAAAAGATTTGATTTTTATTATATACATATTTGACCTAATTTACTAACTACTATGAACAAAACACCCAACATCTTACAGCAAATATGCTTAGGTAAATAGGAAAATAACTTATAAGCTTTAAAATGTATAAAACTTACATGATTTCACTTGATACCATTGATCTCTAAAATAATCCAAAACTTTATTTGAATGTGCAACAAAGTTGTACATTTTCATATAAACATTAAAATGATTATAAATTCTTTGAGATACTACAGAACTCGGAAAACACCAGTATACTGTCACTGATAAGATATATGAAGCTATATTGATTTATACATATACATGCTGGAACATAAAGTACGGGAAAAATAATAGATAAAAAACTTCTTTGAAGATTATTTTCAATCAGTTTTTTTTAAGAAAATTTTATCAAAGCTATGGTATGGTATTGGAATGTTATTTATCATATTAATTTATTAAGTTTAAAAACATACATCTTATGTTATTTTAATTTATTGTGTGTAGAAAGCAAATAAATACAACTTGATAGATATTGTAATGAGATTAACCATGGGTTGCAAATTGAAATAATTTATAATTATAGCTATTTTCTGAAACTGATAAAAGATAATTTTTCCTGCAAATTACACAATTAAAATAACATAACAGACATTGGTATACTCAAATAAATAACTAAGAAAGATTGATCACCCCTGCTAACTTATCTCTTATCAATAGTGCCAATGATTAAATTGATAATGGACCAGACCGATTGGCAAAACCTATATTATATGTTACACTGAATGAACACATACATAGGTAAGATACATAAATATAAGGACATATGTTTAATTTATTAAATACTTTGCTACAGTAAATTAAAAGAAATTAGTTAGATTGTAATGACATTATTTACCATAATAACTTTGAAACAAATTAGAATTGTTTTTGTTAAAAAAAAAACGAGCAATAAATCAGCTGAAGCAATGTACAGAAGTCCTGACCTACATCAATCCATACGACGCCGGCTACAAGCAGATTTAAGTAGAAAAAAGTAAATTTTAATCTATACATGTTATAGAGGTATAAATAAGTGCAAATACTAATTTTAGCAGCATGCAAAGCCAAAGATTATGATCATGCAGATCGCTGATTGACAGATCTAACGGTACTCAAAGAATTAGGTCGAGTTGTTCAATTTATTGTTTAGTTTAGTATATTACATAGGTTGATGTTAAAGGCGCTTATGACTCATCACTGCGTCACTGAACCTTTTAAGGTTTTAGATTACGACAGATATTGATTTTATTCGGTATACGGATGCTACTACGGAAATTACAGGTGAAAATTAAACAAAATGTTAAATGCATTACAAAATGTATTGTTAAAAACAAAAGCGTACATATATCTTGCGGCTACTGTGCTTAGAAAAAAAATAGCTTCTCCTTTACTTGTGACGTTTGAGCCGTAATTGTTGATGCTGGTGTTTGCGAAATCATCACTAAACCTTTTATATCCGTCGGACGGTGAAGACGGGCTCCTCAAAGAAGCCATTTTTTCAAACTGATTGTGATTGACATTGACGTCAATTTCGTAAGCTGACATTCACCACTTCAAATCAATGTGACATTGACACTTATTGTTTTCGTTTGTAAAATCAGGCAACACTAAACACCATAGATAAAACCATTAGGAAGTTTGTCCCACTTTATTCAATTGAATGTGTTTGAATCGGGAAAAAGATATCAAATATTTGGTTTCCGTGCATTTCGACTAGCCTATGCATAAAACATAACAAACGTTAGCTAAATTGCCTATCTTTCCATAGTTTTCATTTACATTAGCTCGTCATTCTAATGTAAGTGATAATCATATCTAAATCGTTCTAAACTTATCGATGTTTAGAATCATTGGGAAGAAAAGTCTGAGAAAAACCATCTTTGAATTAAGATAATTATTTTTTGTAAAGATTCTGCCATTTTTCCTTATTAAATTTTTATTGATGGCATCACAACTTAACCATAGAGATTGACATCTGTGTCAAATTCTTTTTCTTGATCCCGGTTCTAATGTGAGTTGGTGTTGTTTTGGTTATAAATAAATCCAAAGGAATTGACTTGAAATAAGTAAAGTTATTGCAATAAACGTTTAAAATAAAAAGTTTGTTTCATCAACAAGTGATAGGATACCATATTTCTCGTTAATTTATTGTTTTTATAAATATTATTGTATCTAAAGTTGACGTTCGACTATGTGATCGTATTGATTCAGTGCAAATAGTTATTTATATTTTTGATGTTATTGCGACAGAGTAAATCACATATTCTTTCGAAAGTGGATGTTCAACTTGTTTCTGAAACAATGATAAGAAAATTAGTAACCTATCTTATGAACTCGGGTGTTGTGATATTTGAGGTTGTTTGTCTTATGTGCAGATCAAATGGCTCCACCGAAGCCCAAAGAGGTGGCCAAGGCGCCTGCAGCGCCTGTTGGCAAGGTCGCGAAGAAGCCTAAATTCGGCGTACCGAGGAATTATAATTTGGGCAATGGGGTTGTTCGTTTTTCCAAGACTAAAATGTTCCACAAGAAGGTGTGTATTAACATAACTTTATTATATTTAATAAATAGTGTTTATTATATTATTTTACGAATATATCGTCGATTCCAGGCCAAGTACAAGTTCATTGGCAAGAAAAACCCAAAGGCAGAAAAGCCTAAGAAGCCCACAGTGGTGGTTAAGCAAATAGGGGGTGAGAAGAATGGTGGGACTCGTACAGTTCTTCTGCGCCGCAGAAAATCATTCTACCCCACTCAAGACAAGTTAGTATAATTTTTATTCAGATTTTTTGTATTGCTTTGTAGTAGAAAAGATTGATATTGATAAACAAACAAAACTGTCACAATTAGTGAACAAGGTTATAAAATCAATGAAAACACAAACTGTAAATTCTTTTATTAGTAGTAATGATACTTAAAAAAAGCAACTATAATAAATTAAGTTTTGTGACATATTTACTATAATAATTAAACCTTCACCAGATTTGATATTAAATAGAATTTGTATTTAACAATTTTTTAAATGGATACATGCTCACTGTAATACCACTCATGAGTATTTCATAGAAATTCAAAGATATATATGTAGTCAACTGACCCGCACTTGGCCAGCATGTTTGACTATGGACTAGTCACCCCTAATTAATTCTATGATTAATGTAAAATACATAAACCGGACTAAGCAAGTATGGCCAAGCTTTATTTGAGAAGTCTCAGGTATGGGCAGTTACAATCATTTTGCCAACTATAATTACGAGCCACCAAGATGTTTGAAAGCCTTACTTTTACATCTTTCATCATTTTATATGACTACAGGATCACCACTCGCTCTCACCATAAGACGTTCAGCAAACATGTGCGCCGGACCAGGCCGAACCTAACGGTCGGTACAGTGTGCATTTTGCTGGCTGGTCGGCATGCGGGTAAGCGCGTCGTACTCGTCGGCGTGCTGCCTAGCGGCCTGCTGCTCGTGACTGGACCTTTTGCTGTTAGTATTTCCTCATGTTTCATTACGATTTTATATGACGTAAACTTAAAAAAAATTACGCACTGAATGTCTGCAAACTTCAACTTCAAAAAAAGGAACTCATTAATGTTATTTAGCATAAAGAAAATTTGCAAAAAAGAAATCAAGAGGCTATAGTTGTTTGGTCTTATAAAAAAAAACTTCAACTTCCGAACCCTTTATGCAGTCAAATTACTGAATAACCAAAAAACCTTTATAAGAGAGTTATTGTCTAGCCTCAATAGACAACCTCCATAAGCGAGAAACGTGTAATAAAATATCGCAATCCCTTGGACTCTAGTTTGTCCAGATTCAACTTTAGTTGTAAAAAATAAATGATTTTCATTATGGTTAATCAAAATATTGTAATTTCCAGTTCAACTCGTGTCCGCTGCGTCGCATCCCTCAGCGCTATGTGATCAGCACTTCCACGAAGGTGGACCTGGGTGACTTCAAGTTGCCCGCTCACCTTGACGATGATTACTTCAAGAAGAACAAGAAGAGCACTAAGCGCAGCGTTAAGCGCAAGGAGGGAGAGGACATATTCGCGAGCAAAAAGGAGGTAAGCAGTAATAGTAATGTTGTATGTAAAGTGCAAGGCAACTATAAAAATAGACTTGTGTATCCACATTGGTATAAAAATGTTATGTATTTCAAGAACATAGAGATGTATATGTTTTATACATGTTTTTTTGGCTGTGGAAACGTATGTATTTGAATTTATGGTAAAATAAATATCTTGGATATGTCATTGAAACCTCCTATTTAAATTAACTTTTAATCAGTGTAAATCTTGACAAATTTCTGTTCAACTAAGTTAATTTCATCTTATTAATGTATTTGTGTCATGTTTCAGAAATACGTTCCATCGGAGCAGAGGAAAGCTGACCAGAAGTCGGTTGACGAAGCAGTCATCAAGGCAATCGGTTTGAGGGCTGACAAGAAGCTGCTGCGCGGATACCTCAGGTCGGCGTTCGGGCTGCGCTCCAGCCAGTACCCGCACAGAATGTGCTTCTAGATGTAGGCCTCAATAAAATATAACAAAAGAGAATTATGTTTTATTTAACAAATACTCCTTCCCACAAACTGTTATTTAAGAATATTGATTAGAGATATAAGAGAACAGTGATTTTAGTAAGAAATCCATGCAATGCTCTCCTTACTCTATGTTTGCTCTCGGAGTTCTCTGATTGAAGGATGAGAAGGTTGTTGAAGTAAAGAGAAAATAGTATCAAATCGTTTAAATTACAGCAAAATAAGGTTAAAACAATGCAGTGACGTTTTTTAGTATATTGATTTCGAAATATTTTCATTTATATTTGGCGACTGCTGGGCGCGGCCTCGCTGAGATGGCAACGCGAGGCCGCGGCGCGTACTTTTCCCGCCACTCTGCCTCTAGACGCGCGTATACACCTCCTATGTCAAATTAAACACACTTTTAGCACTCAGTATATATTTTCCGTCAATTGGTCTCTGCGTTCCGCCACTACCTGATATTATGTTCTTCACAATCTAAATGCTAAATTGCGAGCCATCGTAAAGTTTGTATATCACTTTACCTGGTGTGGGCTTGGGCCGCACTAGCTGCGCGTGTCGGCGAGCGAGCGCGGTGCGCATCTGAGTCGCAGCGCGCTCCTCGTATCGGCGTTGCCCGTCCTGATTGCTGCGTGCCGACACCGAAGGCAGCCACTGACGACCCACCACGCGCCCCTTCCTGAAAAAATATAACCAATAAACAGTGCAGGGAACAGAAGCCAAGACTATATTACCATTTGTGTCAAACTCACTTAGACCTAGCAGGCGTGACCGGCGGAGGACGCTGTGGGCGGCGCGGCGGCCGGTCCTCGTCACTGTTGGCGCTGTCGCTATCAGAGCTGGCGCTCTGCTCGCTGCCCGCTGAACTTCCGCGAACGCTGGCCCCCCTTACGCCCGTCGCGCCTCCCGCGCTGCCCGACACGTCGCCGCACCCGGACGCGCCTTGCTTCGCACCAACATGCATGTCAACACTTTACATTAATTCAATCATCAGATAAATTGTGCCTACAACTGGTAGGCCTCCCCTAAAGATTGTTTCGTAATACACTCACAATGTGAAACCCAAGCTTTTAAACATATTTTAAGGTTATGTGCCCCGCTCGATTTGATTAGCGTTATTTCACATGGATTATTTTAACAGTGCAATCTCTAAGTTTTAACAACTTTACTAGAATTAATTTCGTGAAACTAACTACGGCACTACAAACCATAACAACGAGGAACGTTCAAATCATAGTGCTACAAAATTAAATAGACACAACGCAACTAAGTGTAGAAAATACAATTTACCTAATTCCAAGAAAACGTAGAAATATGGCAATTATAATTTACCGGTAATTTCCCATTTGTCAAATTTAAATAGATACCATAGACAACAGCAAACGTCAAATTCAAACGCAAACATCCGATGTCCAAAATCGGGGTAGTTGTTCTTCGTACTTACCTTGATCTTGGGGCCGGATTCGGATATTAACTTTGCCTTGAGCTCGCGCTGATCAGAGAGGCAAGATGATATCGTGCTGGCTCTGCTGGTTCCGCCGATGCTTTGCGGCGGTGACTGTGTCTTGGAGACAGACGGTGAGCCGGGACGAATGCTCGCTATGCCGTTAAATTATATTCCGTAGAAGTAATCGCAAAGAACTTTATAACGCTTTTCTACTGTTGTATTATAGAATTTGGAAGTAAGTAAAAATGTCGAAATGTTAGACACATACTTATCGCTTGTGACTATAATTGTGTTTGGAGATTAAGGTAATTGGTTATTGTTAACTATGATTCTAATAGCGTTTATATTCAAGCTTGCAGACATGGCTGCTACATGTATTGCCAATGTGAAGAGCGTATTTACAGCGGTCTTACCATGGCTAATTAAAATACGATAAAATGTCAAACCATTTCATTTTTATAAATGATAACTATAACACGTCATCGCATTTGTCAAAGTGACGTTTAGATATAAAATTCTCACGGTTAAATTTGGTGTTGCTAGTGTACAGCTTCCCCAGCAATCCGAGAGGCTGTCGAGGTGGCACCAGCTGAATGCCCTCCCACCAGAATACTTCCCTGCATTGCAAACGACCGCTATTTTCTTCATTTGGCTCTGAAGAAATGTGTTAACATTAGTTTTAATATAAAAGCAACTAAAAAAAAAAATGTAATAAGATTACCTCTGGCAACGAATCTAGTAAGTCGCTCGGGGTAGACGAGGTGCGGTGGACGCATGGCGATGAGGTCGCGAAAGCGCGCGTACAGCGCCACCACAGCCGCCTCGCCCGCATTACGTTCCTCCGGCACGTGCTCCCGGAACTGGCAACCCTAACCGACGTCGCACAACGTTTCTTTGATTGTCTTATTCATTAGGGTTGTGAAACTGTCTCAGTTGTTATTTTCTGAGTTGGTTGTTTCGAATTTCTAAGATAGTAAGCTATGACTTATACTAACAGTGTTACGGGGTAGAGTTTCAAAGCGGTAGGCGCGTTGTCCGCAACAGGGGTAGCGGCCAGCCGCCGCATCACCCGCTACCAGCGCCGCGCTCTGCTCGTGATGCGAGCACCATTCCATCTATCATGTCATTGCAGGACTTCAGTTCAGGCATTAGGAGATATTTTACAGATAACGCCAATTTTTTACGTATCGGGTTACCTGATACACGGGGAAGTATGTGTCGCAAAGCTGACATCGCAGGAAGTGGCAGTCAGCCCACAGACGCCAGTAGACGCGGCGCCATGACCGCAGCTCTCCGTATAGCCACGTTATGTACTCGTTCAGGCTCCAAGAAAGGTCTCTTACAAGAAAAATTTGAAAACATAACAACATTTGAAGAACTACTAATAATGGGTTCAGTCTATTATATTGTTCGGGGAAACCTTCCATTTTCCTGTATATTATTAGAATGTATACGCATAATACATACATGAATATGGACCAAAGTTTGTACTTACTTGGCGTGCGCAGAAACAACGTTACCGCGGCGGTCGATTCTCATGCTGGAGGGCTGGCAGGGCACTTGCTCCGCCACGTGACGTCCCAGGAGCTTGTTGCATCTGTAGCGATACATTAAAACTTAAATATTTTTATACAACTACCTTTAAAAAGGTTAGAAGGGGTATCCCACCTAGATAAGTGTAATTAATTAAACTGCTAGTTTCAGATACTGCAATGTCCCTTTGTCAGGTAGTATGCATATATTCTCTCTAGTGTAGTAGAAGTTTATGACTCTCCACCATCGATTGTGTGATGGGCACTAACTTGGTACATTTAAACAATGTGGCGAGCGTGGCGTAGTGTCCGCGAAGGGTCTCCGGTACAGGTTCTGCCAGAGAGAGGATCAGTTTGCAGTACAGCCGCGACTGGATTTTGTCGCGTCGGTCGCGCACCGCCTCCAGCTCCGCGTTCGTGTACATTGCTGCCAACCTATAAGTTTACCGCTGATAAGATCTAGAAGGCATCAACTTTGAAAAACGTTTTGACAACGGGTGAGCGCCACGTTATTAGCGCAGCGATAGCTTCCTGGGAAAATGTAATAGGTGATAATTTTTATTGTCCTTTACTCAGCTTTTATTGTTTAATCATAGCTTAACTTCAATCTTTTAATAAATATTTCTCCTTATAAATGTTTTCTGTACGACTTTACCTGGTTAGCAGAGCATCGCTCAAACAAGCAAGATTGGTGGACGTTTTAACAATGTCGTTCATGTGCGCGTGGCAGTATATCAGGCAATCGTGCAAAAGTGGCTCCATCTACAATAAAACTATTGTTTGAGACTTTATGGTCTATGCTATTTCCGTTATTTTATTTAGTGTAGCCACATGTTGTCTGGAATTTACCTGAAGAAATGATGCCGACACAAGTATGGGTATAACGTTATGAGGATCCAACAGCGGCCAATCAGCGACGAGAATAGTATCTCGTTTCACCCATCTCATAAGCCAATCAAAAATCTGCACAACATTGTATTTTTAAAATACGTCTACCATGATATTTTCTTATAAATTTAATTTATTTTTTCAGATTTATTTAATATATAAAAAGAAAGTAGACCTGTATATCACAATGTACTGATATATCCATATCTTCAAGTCTCTGGCCAGCGGTTACGTCAGCAAAATAACCCATTTTGGACACAAGTAATTTTTGAGGACACTTAAAGTCTTTTTTCAAACCTTTCACTTCGTCGCACACGTGAATTTCAACGTCACCCCTAAAATAAAAATTAACAAAAATGTATTCCGATACCGGGAATCGAACCCGAGCCTCCTGGGTGAGAGCCAGGTATCCTAGCCACTAGACCATATCGGATGATGTCTATAGCACTGAAATTAATGAGAAGTTTGATGAAAATGTACCAATGTAAAAGAAATAATAAAAACAATACCAAAGAAAATTTACAAAGATTATTCATGTTCTCATTATATTACTTACTCATGCTTTTGATTTAGTTTTTCCTGAATTGCAATTATAGAAGATTTACGTCTCCCTAATCGATCTTTCGACTCTTTTTCGTGAACGAAGCCTGAAAAATAATGAAAATATTGAAAACTTTTTAAAAATCGGCTCCTTAATTAAATAAATAAAAAATACATATATACCTCCAAAACTAGCAGGTTTTTTCACATCTGATTCATTGTTAGATTTTTTAATAATAGGCGTATAAACGCTTGTAGTTTTTGACGGCTTTTTATATCCAACTAAATAGGGTAAAATGGAGTCTAAAATTCCTTCGTTGATTACCTAGTATAAATATTTTATTTTATATTTTATATAACGCCATCTATTGACAGACATATGTAGTCTACATTAAAATTAACAAATATAAAAACTGTACTTACATCGTTTAATTTACAGTTTAAATTGGCCTCTGTCCAGGCCCCAAGCATCTCTACTTTGATTTCCCCATGAATAGAACGTTTTTTGCCTAAAAACAGTAAAAACATTATTACAGTTCCAGTTACATGTTCAAAACAGTACTTTGTTATATTTTTAGTTACTTTCGATATCATTGTAACTAAACCGCTTTTCTAAGAGCACTATCTCGCTAGTTTTCTTTTCTAAAGCTGTATCGCTTTTACTGGTTATTGGCTTTTGTTCTGTATGTGCCGTATTCCTCAAAAGTTCTCTCTCTTGTGGTTCTATGACATGATTTATGACGGTCAATTTAGTAAGTGCCTCCCAATTTATTTTAGCCTCGTCTTCATTGCCTTCTAAATGCTCATAGACTTGATATGCCGTTTTCATAAAATCAAAGAAGTCTTTAACCGTAATTATTTCCGCTGGTTTACTCGGTTTGACACTAGAGTTTATTCGTGTCGATGTATCACCTCGTTCAGGACTTTTAAAATTCCTTTCCTTGTTGTCACTTTTATGGACAAATATGGAAGCTGCATCATTATCTGGATTCGGACTAGCCATGATGAAACCCACACGATCACTAATCCTTGGAACTAATACAGTTATCGATTTAATAAATTCCTTAGAAACATGGTATTGGTAACAAGTAATTTGATTTGAAGTAGGCTCCGAACATCTTAATATTTTTATAACAAATAAAATAAAAATAGTGTCTTGTTCCTTATAAAAAAACGTTAATAAAATCAAAAGAGTCAGGGTGGTATAATTTGATTGTCAACTTCATGATATTTGTTTGACAGCTTTTACTTTAATATTTCTATATATAAATTAAATAGACTCCGTATATTCTATATGTGGACCAGAAATATTTTTTTACGATGTTATTATTTCATTATTGTGTGTTGGTCTGGCTATTGGTATTGGCTGTGCATTTGCGAACTGAATCAGTGAATGAAATGAATACACAAAATTGTCTATGGTGCATGTGATATGTCATATCAAACATTCTCTTATTTTGTTGTTCAGTAAAGATTTTATGATGTTCCTGATGATATTTTATTATGGAAAGTTACCAAGCCGAATATGACAAGAACAGTGTTTTGTCTGATACATTTTGGAGGACACCACAACGTGCAATCCCTGGAAGACCTTTACAAAGGGTGGAGAAGAACGAGGTTATGTCTGGGTCATCGTATCAACAATTCCAGGCATCTGTGAATGATGCCTGGGATCTTGGAGACGACGACATCATATCTGGTATCGCGGAGGCGAAGATATCGAAAGCCATATCGGAAACTGCAGCTTTAAATGTGATAAATTCGCATAGGAATAGTACTAAAAATGTAAACAAAAGTGACGTCAAAGTAGAGAGTGAAAATATAAAACCTAAAGAGGAGGCGTTGGCTGTTCGTAAAAATGAAATTAGAAGGACTGGTGGTGCTGTGGGGAGTAGTACGGGACTTATCAGACATTACCCTGGACGTCCCCGACCCGTCAGACTGTCCGCGCTAGCGTCACGCGAGGAAAGCAGTGAATCAAAGCTAGAAAGGTTTCAACAAATCCTTGAAAGTCCTGTTTTGGATTTGGATGAGTTGAAACAATTGAGCTGGTCAGGAATACCTATCAAGGTAATTGGTTTATCTAAAAATATCATTTAGTGGTGATAACCTTAGTTTAAAACAACACTAATTAGTTGAAAGAGATTGCACTGAATTTATGTTATATAACAGACTTCTCATCTTTGACAAGTAATTTGATTTGATTGATTTTATCTCTGTTTCCATTCCTTAAACCTCGATATGTAATTCCTGAACCCAATAATATGTTATTCCCTAATTATTTCCTCATCTTAATCAGATAAAAATATGCAAAGAGTTTTAATTATGCACTTTAATAATTGTTTGTTAAAACTGATAGAAAGGTCAACAGTTGATCTCTTTGACAAAAAAAATATTATTTATTTGCTTTGATATGTGGATCGGCAACATTTATAATTTCATGAGTAAGCATTTACTTACCACAAGTTTAAACAAAGATTGTGCTAAGTCTATATTGTTAATTATTATTATTTGTTCACACATTGCTAGCTTATTGATGCATGTGTTGAATAATTAGTAAAACACCAAACTAATATGAAGAGGTTCTTTGTTAAAGAATGATATACTTGAATTTAAAGGTGAAATTAAGTAATTTATAACCCTAGTAAACTTTCATGACCATTAGTCACTATACATCTACCCTAAGTTAGGGGTGACTAGGCCATAGTCAAACACACTGGCCAAGTGCGGGTTGATTGTCTTCACACATATCTTTGAATTTCTTCCCAGATATGTGCAGGTTACATTATAATGTTTTCCTTCACTGTAAGAACATTGGATAAAATGTACATATACAAAACTGAAATCGAAAAACACATTGGTACATGGCAGATTCGAACCAAGGACATGCAGATTGCAAGTCAAGTGCTTGACCCCTGAGCCATTGTTGCTCTACTACTAGTAAAGTTTAGATTAACACTTTCAGACAAGAGCTGTAACATGGCGTCTCCTAGCTGGTTACCTGCCGGCAAATGCGGAGCGTAGAGCGGAGACATTAGAACGGAAGCGTGCAGACTACAAGCACCTTGTGAGACAGTACTATGATGCGGAACGTGAAGAGGATACATACAGACAGATACATATTGATATACCACGTATGAGTCCGCTCGTTGCATTGTTCCAGCAGATTACAGTACAGGTATCTATTAAAAAAAAAAAATTAAAAATCCTTTATTGACCAAATAAAAAACATTTTCACAAAAATTTTGTGGGCTCTGTCTCCTGAACTAGTAAATACTGTGTTGAAATTTACTCCATAGCGGAACAGATCTGAACGTAATTTGAAATAGTGAGACTAAATTTTTTTTCTAGTGCGCAAAGTCCCGAGCGGAAGCTAGTTATATTATAATATGTTTATTATTATTATATGTTTATAATTATAAATTTGCATATTTATTTGGCATCAACTTCTAAGTTTTAGAAGTGTATTGACCTTAGTTGTATTATTTCCATATTTTTACATGACAACATATAAATTTTTATTCTATAATAACATGTTTATATTCTACTAAAATATATTAAGTTGTATGTTGATAGATTTGATGTAATTTTATTAGTTTTTCCAGAATCTTTTTACATTGATCCAATTTACCAATTACTAATATTATAAATGTGAATGTGTTCAGAACATAGCCTGGAAGAACACTTAGTTTATACTAAGTTTTTTTTTTATTCTATACTAATACAGTTGCAGGCGACAACTAGTCTATCCATATGTTTTTATGCATTAAGTAGGGCAAATACGTAGACAATCGCGGTGCGTGTTAGTCGGTTATAGTTGCGGCAATATTGCGGGCGACCACCTGATACTAATTGCAATATGATGCATTTCCGCCGTAACCACATTATTTATATTGTAATCAAAGGCAAAAACAGTTTAAATAATAATCAATGTATGTCTATTATCTATGTTTCCTGTTAAGCCCATAGAACGATCGGCCCATTGGTATTTTTTTGTTTTCGCATTGGGCAAAATGATCGGTAGGCGAAACGGGAAAATAAATTGAAAACAGCTGCACGGTAGCCAAAATAACTTGATTTGTTGTTAAACTCACTTCCACTACACTATTTACGTAACAATTATCTTGAGCACTATTCGAGACATCTAAACTCCCGCGCTATTGTTCACTGTTTTAAATCTATCTTTTTATATATTTAAACAGGCAAAGGTTCACTGGCCATTATGCCAGAATGCCACTTGGCAGAATGTTTCATTTTCCTAAAATCGCCCTGTTTCTAAGGCCGGGTTACTACACCGTATTCAGCTTTAATATAGTAAAAGCGACAGATGATAAAAATTATAATTAATTAATTAAGTCAAAATTAATAATATTTCATTATTTGCAGGTGATGTTCGAGCGTATCCTGTACATATGGGCAATCAGACATCCCGCTTCTGGCTACGTGCAAGGCATCAACGACCTGGTGACTCCATTCTTCATGGTGTTCCTGCAGGAGGCTGCGCCAGGCAAAGAGCTGGACAACTTTCCTCTGGACGAGCTGACGCAGGAGCAACGGGATATAATAGAAGCGGATTCCTTCTGGTGCCTCTCCAAGTTCCTGGATAGTATACAGGATAATTATATATTTGCACAACTTGGTATACAGTATAAAGTAAGTAACTTTTAGAGTCTTTTTTTGATCAAATGTAGAAGTAAGTTACATTAAATACTAAGGTGTCCTTGGAATAGACAAACTTAAGGATTATTTTGAAGTTTTTATATATATATCTCACAATTTTTAAACACCTTTATGAGAGTATAGCATAGTAAGGGAATATAATTTTTTTTAACCTCAAAAAACATTTTTTCAGGTAAATCAATTAAAAGAACTGATACGTCGTATCGACCAACAATTACACGAGCACCTGCAGACGCACGGAGTAGACTATTTGCAGTTCTCGTTCCGCTGGATGAATAACCTGCTAACGAGAGAGATACCTTTACCTTGTACTATACGCCTCTGGGACACATATCTCGCGGAATCGGACGGGTTCGCGACCTTCCAACTTTACGTATGCGCCGCCTTTCTACTGCACTGGCGGGAAAAACTCATGCTGGAAAAAGACTTTCAAGGCCTTATGATATTACTACAAAATGTACCAACACAAAACTGGACGGATTCCAACATAAGTCTGCTCGTAGCTGAAGCTTACAGGTTAAAATTCGCCTTCGCAGACGCGCCAAACCATCTGCACAATGCCGCCAAATCTGACAGATGACGTGTGACGTCACGCTGACGCAATCAAGCGATTCACCGCCTTAAGTACGACGGCGCAAAGCTCTATTTCGGATGACATTTGTCAATAGTGAATGGACTGAAGAGGGCAGGGTATTGGATATTCAACTTTATGATGCGGGAATTAAGGTTCACATTCGTATTGGTAGCTTTGTATTGTAAAGGGCCTAATGTTAGTGTGGATTTGTTTAGCCTGTATAAAAGTGCTACCCGTTTTATGGAAAGCGACACGATCTTTGGTTTTACTTTTATTTCTTTTTTTTTTGTATGTCATTTGTGTATTATTTGATTTTATTAATATGTTATTTTACTTAGATTATAGCACAGTATGTTTATAAAGTGTTTTATTTATTTCCTATAATAACATAATAAAGTTTGCTTACTGCAAAGTCACTTTCAATGGAAAATGTAACCTTACCTTGGATAAACTTACCAGTTTGACATTTAGAAGACATTTAAAAAGTATAAGATAAATAATAAGAAAGGCTAAAATGAATTTTTTCCTCGATGGAGTTAAAGCGCATGTTTTTATACTAATCAAGCTAATGTTTATAAATGATTGCAACATAACGTTAAAAACTTTTTAGTAAATAATTTAATCATGAAGATTAAATAACCACGAATGACGGAAACGTTAAAATAGCAAACGGTGTTAACCCTATTAATATTTTGCTTTAATGCTTATTAAAACATGAAACATAAAAAATATGTTTTTTTTTATTAAACCAATGTTTAAAAATTGAGTATTTTCTCCTGCAAGTTTATAAAAAAAAACTTTATTACATAATTTTTGCTATTATTTAACTGCAGGCGCTTGGCAACATTGACCTTCGCACTTGCGCAGAACGGAATTGACCTTGACCTAGACGTATTGGCAGCTGATCAACCTTCATAAACATAAATTTCCCCACAGTGCAATCCTCCTTAAGCCAGAAGAGTCAAGTAAAAGTGAGTTTTAAGATGCTAGAACAACTAAAATAATGAAGCGTTTTTAAACTTGCTACCAAAACTAAAGGTTTAAAAAATAGATTTACAAAGGCCAGTTAGTAATCGTATACTTATTGGAATATGACTGTTGTGGTTCCCCCGGGAAATGTGCAATCGATTCAGCGTCCCTGGATGTAGTAACCTTGAACTTAGGTAGTAAATACAACTACGTTTTAGGTAAGTAAAGTCATATTTTTTGTTATTAAGCATTTATTAAAACATAAATTTAAGATTTAATAAGGAAAAGTTATAGTTTTTGTTCTAAATTTCTATTCAAATCATAGATTAACAAAGTTAGTTGTTTTAATTAGTAAATAATGTTTGTATGTATAATTATTACATTAATATTAATAAAACGTGTGACATAAAAATTTTAATACGGACGACGTTTTTGACGGAAAACATTAAAAAGAAATAAACAACCAAAATGTTTTCATAATTAGTGCGTTTCGTTATTAGGTTAGGTATGTCGATAATATTGCTTGTGGTTTTCCTCCATCTAATAATTAACATGATGATGTGTAAATATATATAAATATATTAAATGCATAAATATACTTAATTAGCCCGCGACTACGTACGCACAGAATTAAAAAAATCTGAGTATGTCTCTTTCAAAGCTATGATCTAAATCTATGCCAAATTCAGCGAGATCCAAGCAACCATTCTGAAGATGTCTTCAAACAAATATACATCTATCCATCCGAACTTATCTATCTAGTCTTATGTAAAAAAAACGTAAAATAGATATACGAAATTACGCCTTTTTTAATACTAAGAACCACCTCATTTCACAAAAATAGAGTTTAGCTACAAATGAAAATACGTTTAATATTTTTATGGACAGAGGTGGGGAAGTTCAGACAGGCCAATTCCCTTTCCTTTCAAAGGAGAAGACGACTACAGTTTGGCCTAATTCTGCGTTTCTTCTGATGAATGTGTGACAAACAACTTACATTTTACGCCTGTCTTTGTGGTTTTGAAACGAGCGAGCATTAAAACTGATGTTGGCGTTTGAAGATTTCAATTTGGAGAGATATGTTGGGATATCTTTCTTCCTTGCTACAACTTAGTCTACACATAGTAGCATATGAAGAAGTATACGGATTATGCTCCAAACTATTATTTTATACATTTTTTATCTGTCTGGCTAATTTCAGAAATGGCTGCCGATTTTGACATTTATTGGCAGCTAGCTAATGTAATATAGAGTAACTAGGCTACGTTTATTTTAGAAAAATAAAGTAATGTTTTAATATCCAAGTACTGTCCAGTACCGCACAGTTCAGACAGTATTTCACACGGCAGAAGTCGCGGGCACATCTAGTTCAATATAAAATATTTATTGCGATTGATTTTGTAACAAATAAAATATCGTCATAAGTAGCAGGTGCATGTAAATAATATCGTGCGTAATTATGAGGTCATTTATTGTGTAGCAGTAATTGCCTATTAGTTGGTTGGACCATGTGTCCGTTACCGCGGCCGCTATCTCCTGCGGGAGACCACTTCATCCGGCTCGCCTTCCTGCTATACAAGATAATGAAATTTTATATTTTAATAGTGATGGTACTACCAATTATTTATTTGATAATAATCAATTGATTTTACAAGATTTTCTAATATAATTAATCAAACTCTAGAGAAGCTTTTTCCAAATTCATGGTGTGTACGAATGTGAAAGAGCCGAGGTAAAGAACCGCACTATGGATCTCCAAAATCTTTGTCTACGCCTTGGTCACATATAAACAACAACTTTTAAAAATAAACTTTACATACCACAGAGTCAACAAATTAAAAAAAAAGTTATTAATGGTTGTTAAAAGACTGTTGGTCATAATATACACCGTTAGTCACTTTTGTTTTTTTAATTATCACGAGAAGTCAAAGGAATGTAACTAAATATTATGTAATGTTTACTTACAACAGTTCTTACTGACGCGGCCTTAGTTTACCACTAAACCATTAAATAGAACCCTTAGTACATATATTTCTCATACTGAACATACACTAAGTGGTCCCCACTTGAAGACTCTGAGTACAGCAGTTTCAATATTACTTATAACAATTAAAGTAAATAAGCACACGCATGAACGAGATTTCTTTTCTACTATATTTTTTATTCAAACCCTTAAAATAATTCTAAATTAACATGGACATCACTAATTAGACAACAAAACAAAATGGCGTCGTACAATATGGCGTACAAGGCATTGGTCGTACTTAATTAGAGCTATGTATTAACTCGCGGCTTTCCTCGTAGATAAGAGGGATTTATAATGGTGGCACAAAAGAATCGACGGTCAATTGTTCTCTTGTGAATTTGTTGTATAGGAGCTTAAAAAATATTGTCCTGTTTTATGGGTATGTATTACATTTTTTCTTATTTAGTTGTATTAATAATTAATTCGATTATTTTTTTTATTTTAGTATTTAATATATCAGTATTTTTTTAATTCAAATTTTTTATTTAAATCTCTTTATCTGCATCTATTGTCTATTGTTAATATTGTAAAGCTCTATATCGGTTGTAGCTGTAATTTTTTTAATCTGTAAAATTAAAAAGAAGACAAGGAGATTGTCGGAAAAGAGAAGAAATAAAACTCGTGTCAGTTGCGGCTCATCGTATGGCAGTTTGCTTGATAATATTGCCAGCTGCCTAGCGAAGGGCAACAAAAGACAGAGTTTGCGACGGATTGAGAAGAAATCAGAAGAACAAAAGAAGATTATCGTGAAATGAATTAATGTATGAAGTTATTTTATAATGTTTTTATTTTAATAATGTATATATGTGATTATAAGCTGTTTTAATATTTTTCAGTATAAGTGTTTCGACAGTTTTCTCGCCGTAAAAATTTCCATCCAACTTTAACTAAACCAATGACATCGTAACTTCTTAGAAATTAAAGTACGACTCATCTTGTACGTACGTCTTGTCTACATTTGTTGAAATAATATAATATTGATGACCGCAACAACAAATTTATTCGCGTAATTATCGGGTTTTATAACAATAAGTAAGTAGCCATTTTAAATAAAATTTTCGTCAATAGCAGAAAACATAAGCCCATTAAATTAAAAACAGGCTATTTTCATTAAAATGCATTCGTAAATTATTCTCAGAACACGATATCGTATTAACAGAGTGCATCGACACAAGGATTTATGTGTGCTTGCCCATTGCTACGAGACTTTTCTTTAGTGTCGGAACGCAGTGTCGAAATTTTTCTATTTCGGATTAGAGCCAGAACGTAAAACTTTACTTCACTACTGAAATGTTTACTGTTACTTAATATAAAAATAACTAAAATATCAACAACGAGGAGCAGCAGATCGCGTATTATTAGTTGATTCGATGCCCATAGACATCCACGTGCTAAAAAGATGCGAAATAAAGCTGGCTGAAGAAAATTGTAAAATTGTAAACTCGAAATTATCGTATATTTTAGTTTCTTAATTTACGAGATGTTAAAACACAATCGACTCTGTCTAGTAAAACAAATATTTATGTCGGTTCAATAATATCGAATTAAATCAAGTTAATTTTTGTGTCGGAATTTATAAACAATTGGACAACGACTTGTGAAATTCGAAGGGCGCGGTACATCCCAAACTGATCGTTTTACTTGAACTTGGTTGCAAGACAAGATGCCGTCCTTGACGAGCCGGTTGTCTTTATCTTACATGTTTACTAGTTTATAACAATATGTACATTGAATAACGTATAAACTGTGTGAGATTGATTTTTTTGTCTTCTTCATCACCCGACTTGGACCCGCTGCGTTATAGCTTTAGTCACCTTCCAGGTTTCGCACCCATACAGTAGTACGGTTTTTACGTTGGAAAGGAATATTTTAGTCTTCACTCGGTGCGTAAGCTTCTTAAAACTTAAATAAATAATAACTATAGTTAAAAATAAAACACAGTATGTTTTCAATTTGTGTTGTAGATTAAAACCTATTTTGTACAAATGTGTCAAAAGAGAAGTGACGTTTGTTTTAGAGTTTAAGAAAAATAAGAACATCTGTCAGAACATGAATAAAGAACCTGGAAATGTGAGGAAATAATAGTTTTATTGCAAAGATCCCTCACATATATAAGTGGCGACCGTGACTTAAAAAATCATGTAAAATTGATTTGGATTAATATAGATAGCACGAAGAATACGAATAAAAATGGACCTTAAAAAATTAACCCGAGAAAGGTGTCAATTCAGACGTATTTTTAACAGACATGCGGCGAAGGAAAAATTTACAGACGCCGATATTGAATTTTTTGGAGGGGAATTCAAAGCTATAATAAGTTTAGATCAAAGAATACAAGAAATTTTGTTAGAAGACGTCAACTACGACGAAGAAACAATAACTAACGAATTTAACGACTGTCAAAAAATAGAGAAAAGATGGCTGGAGATAAAATGTAATGGAGCAGGCTCAAGCAAACAGGGATGTACTCAGATACCGTTGAACCTACCTAAAATAGAAATGCGAAAATTTGATGATAACCCGAAGTCGTGGATCGCATTCTGGATGCAGTATGAAAAAATTCATTTGGACGAAAAAATCCAGAGCGAAGATAAATTTACTTATTTATTAAATTGCATGGCTCCACATTCGAAGGCAAGAGCATTAGTGGAAAGTTATCCGCCTACAAAGGAGAACTATAAGAAGGTAGTAGACACATTGAAGAAACGCTTCGCCAAGGATGAAATTTTGATTGAAATATATGTCCGAGAAATTTTAGATGTTGTTCTAACAAAAAATAACTTAGATATAATTTACATTTTTGATAAAATTTCTGTTAATTTACAAATTTTAGAATCTTTAGGAATAGTTAGAGAAAAGTACGAATGCATTTTATTACCATTTATAGAGTCATCATTACCAGATGACATTTTATTACAATGGACTAAAATACCAAGCCAGAAAGGGTCGAAACTTAAGCAGTTGATGGAATTCTTAGAAAATGAAGTTGAGGCACAGGCCAGATGTAATCTTGCCAAGTCTTCTTTTTGTAACACGTTTCAAAAACAGGTTATTCCGACGACGGCGTGTTTCGTGACGAAGCAGGACCAGAATGATAGAGAAGGTAAGGTGATAGTCTGTTTTTTCTGCGACAAAAGTCATAACACACTAGAGTGCAGCAAAGCAGATAAGCTGTCACTGGAAGAAAAGAAAAATGCATTAAGGAAAAAGGTGGGTGTTACATATGTTTAAAGAAAGGACATCTCGCCAAGTATTGTAAAGCATTTATTAGATGTATGTATTGTAGTAAGAGACATGTTGTTATGTTATGTCCAAAGCTCCACGCACAACCGAAGATCTGTGAGCAGAACACAACAGAAAAACATTGTGAAAACAATAAGGAAGTAAACAATAGTTTCATAAGTAATGACATAACTACCTTGTTACAGACGCTAGTAGTCAAAGTTTCTAATGGTAAACAAGAGAAGAAAATAAGAATACTTCTAGATTCTGGTTCACAGAGGACGTATATAAAGAGGGAGCTGGCAGAAGATCTTGGACTTCAGGTAACAGGCAACGAGAACCTCAGCCACTCGCTATTTAGCGGTGTGAAGAAACCAGCAAAAATACATAAAGTCTTCAAGTTTAGAGTAAGTAGTTTAGATGATAAGTTTCATACTACTATGACAGCATTAGAACAAGATGTGCTTTGCGGAAGTTTACCCAAAGTGCAAGACCCAAAGCTGATAGAAAACTTGAGAAGGCATCAGATCTCGTTAACTGACGCAGCGGAAAGTATCAAAGATATTAGTATATTAATTGGATCGGATCAATTAGGTTGCATTATTAAAGAAAACTTCATTCGGTTAGATGACAATTTAGTAGCAATACCAACAAAACTGGGGTGGACACTACAAGGCCCAGTTCAAGGAAGTAAATTGGAAAGAGTTAGAAGAAGAAACAAGCTCTTACAATATCCAATGGAAGTTTTCAGCTCCAGCAGCTCCCTGGTGGGGAGGGTGGTGGGAGCGAATGATAAGGTTAGTAAAAGACATGCTCAGAAGGATATTGGGCAGAGCATCGGTTAATTGGATTGAGCTATCTACGATATTGTGCGACTGTGAGGCAGTCATAAACAGTAGACCGCTTACTTATGTGGAAATGGGAGACGTTAGACCGTTAACGCCAATGATGTTCCTGCATGGTTTACCGTCTAACGATACACCGGACTTAGATCAAGTTGATCATAATAATTTGAACATTAGATACAAGTATCTACAACAATTAAGAGAAGATTTTAGAAAGAGATTTAAGACTGAGTATTTATCACTATTGATTAGTAAAGGAAAAGAGAATAAGAGAGAGCCTAAAGTAGGGGATATAGTGATTATACAAGCTGAATCAACACACAGGCTACATTGGCCTATTGGAATAATAAAAGAAACCTTTACAGGGAGAGATGGGTGTACAAGAACAGCTAGAGTTAAAACAGCTTCAGGAGAAAAGGTGAGACCATATCAAAGATTATTTCCTCTTGAAGTCTCAGCAGCCTCTCAAGAATGGCTCAACAATGTACCCATACATAAAGGGCCTTCAGACACAGGTAATGTGACGAGTGATGCTAGTATTAACGATAACCCTCCCTCAGGTATTACAACGAGGTCAGGACGCACAATAATGCCTCCAATTAGGTTTTAGTTAAGATTAACAGATGTTGTTGAAGTTCTGACCCTTGCTGTTGTTTTGGTCGCTTTTATATACTATGTTGATTTGAAAGTTGTTGTTTTTTTTGTGTGATAATTTTATTGTTTTAAAACCTTGTATGCCTCCCCCGGGAGTGTGTTGTAGATTAAAACCTATTTTGTACAAATGTGTCAAAAGAGAAGTGACGTTTGTTTTAGAGTTTAAGAAAAATAAGAACATCTGTCAGAACATGAATAAAGAACCTGGAAATGTGAGGAAATAATAGTTTTATTGCAAAGATCCCTCACAATTTGCTTCCAGAATATTCTACTTACTTTATAGCTTTAATAGTCAGAGAAATTAGAAAACTCTGTCTTATAACAAAACTCACACTATTTGTAAATGACAATTGACATACAGTTTTTTAAATACTTTCTATAAACAAACAACATTTACGATGGGAAAATAATCATGAACTAGATCATATTCTTAGCATCTGTTTCCACTAAGCTGGTATACGCGAGACGGTGATCACACGCGACTGTCACACGTGATCTCATAGAAACGCGGTCTGTCACACGCGGTTAATCGCTCAGTGGATATAGGAACTAAATGTTCGTTGTTCATGGGAAGTAAACAAGTTCAATAATCAATTAACTTTTACGGTTTTTTATTTTATTTTTTATTTATGCATTGATCTATATCAATATGATACTTTCCTGTAGAATAATTGAACGATGTGAAATCTTTGCATACCAAGAATGATTTTGCTATAGAGCAGTTTAAAAGAAAACATTACCATTGAATTCCATTGCACTGACTCTTTTGTTATTACATATTGTCATCCCTTTCATATTTGTTGGCAAAACAGAGACAACAATATCTAATGTAACGGTAAAGGAATTCTACTGTTAAGTACGTGTTAGCAAAATCTTGTAATAGACTTTAGCGAGACTCTTCATATAATTTCACGTAATTCTCAAAATGATTTTTCCTAACCTTTTTCTTTAGATATAAAACTTATATTTGAACTATAAAGAAGGTATTATTTCATTTTAATTTCATTTAATCGAAAAAAAATAAGAAATAAATTGATAACTATGTCTGTTACAAATCCGCGTTTATTCCGAGTAATCTCCAAAACAATTGAACTGACTTTGACAGGACTTTTACTGAAGATGTGTACTGGAATAATTTAGGCCACTTTTTATTTTTTTATTCCGCGCTGAATAAGTCGCGGTCGACAGCCAGTACGCAATATGGTTTAATTATTATAAATACAAACTAATTAGCTATAATAAGCAGGAAATGCCGGAGGATAAAGATAAAGATGTAATAAATGCTAATTATAATAACAGTAATCCGCAAATGTTATGCATTATTTAGTTATGTTCATAGATTCCCACGCAACTAATGAATTATATCATGTTATGATAGTCGGCCAAACCAAAAATTTATTAACACCTAACCTTATTAATATTATAAATGTGAATGTTTGTGAGAAGGTATCTCCCGAACGGCTGAACGGATCTCGATGAAATTTGGCATAGATGTAGGAAGAAAGTAATGAGATGTAGACTTAGCCTGGATGAAAATGAAGGCTACTTACTATTTAAGGTTCTTTTTTAATTACGCGCAGAGTTCCCGTGAATTAGCTAAAAAGGGAAAATGTTTGGCCATGAGTTCGTGTCCTTTCCGTTGTCACTTAAATCGTCTCTGTATTTTCTAAATCTATATGACAGTGGGGTGAGCTAATTTTACCTCAATATAAAGGAATCTAATATTCCTATTTTTTCCTGTCACAATTAATTTAGTAAGGTATTGATTTAATGTTTACTTATTTGTATAAGATTGAAAAATCAAATACTTATATTTAGATTTATTGAGCACCAAACCTGGTGCGCGTACCCCACATAAAATCAGATGAGAGCACTCTACAGATCGTTAAATTAGTTTTCATCAGAACTGTCACTGTCAGATGAATATCCGCAGTAACTTCTGTGTCATTGCCAGTGTCTATGACTTCCTTGGCGAGAGATTCTCACAGATGGAAGACAATAAATAATTCAAGTTCACAAACATTGGCTACGAATAATTGTCTTGACTAGTTATGTGATTAGGTTTTGACTGTGTACTATTGTTATTTTAGGCTTGATGTTTTTTTTATTTAAATTTTAGAAATATAGTTACTTGTTAATAAAATGAAAAGCCTAAAAAGTATTTTGTTCGACTTTTAAGCTTTGTTTATTTAAAATATATTTGTGAAGTTAACGTATTATGTTTACTATTGTTTTATGACATGTAAACACATAAATTGATAAAAATGCTGTAAAACATAATCATAACGTCATTAACAAACATAAAAGCCATATTTGTAATACATGATATAAAGAGTAATTATTTTAATTAGCTGTTATATAGCCCTAGTTTTTCTCGCCAATGTTATAATTACTTCTAACGGTCCCTTAAGTATTGATAAATGGAAATATAAAATACTCGTCATAATCATGTAAATTAAAAAAAATCCAGTCAGAATATTAAAACATTACGATAAACATATCGACAAAAACCGACAAACATTGAAGATTTCACAGTAATTACGGAGCTGTCAAGTTTCCCGCGCACGGCAATGTCTTCCCGCCGCAACTCGAACGCAGTTGCTTACCGTTGACCGAGAAAAAAACAACGTCGCCATCTTTTTTTATATTTTTGCGTCGCATTTGCCGTTTTATTGTATCGTCTAGGCTGTTTATATATAGAGGTGGATCCTTCAACCCCGAGGCCATATCAGAACAATCCCGCGAAGAAAACACCGGCATTGAAATGTACCGGTTAGTGATGTTTCTTATTATAACGTTTATTCCTGATAACGGTTAATTTAAATTTGGTGATAGAATACTTTAAAAAATCGTAATTAAAAAATTTGCTGATATCATCTGTCATTATTGTGTTTTGTGCATTTACACTTATGGATATATTGTTAAATGTTTAAAGTGCGTAAGTGAACACAAATAACAAAAGCGCAAGATGTGTATAATATTCTTTTGTTTTAATTAATGTATAATATTTATTTTTCGAAGTTAAATAATGTTGACACTATATAAGTTAAAATTGAATAATTAAATCACTTTACTTAAAATCTTCATCCTTCCTAGTTAATTAGTTTGAATTAAATATAATATTTATTCATTTATTTGAAATAAAATAAGTTTAAATTCAATAATTAAATCAATTAATTATTTAAGGTAATGGTATAACTTAAATTGTTTTCATTTTTAGAAATCAATAAGTAACTTAAAAATAATTAAATATTAAATACTATTGTTTAAATCGATTTTATTTTAGGAAACATATAACATTAGGAGATATAAATCAAATAAAATAGATAAATTAGTCGGAATATTTGTGAACTGCGGACGGCGCGTTTCCCTCTAAACAGCATTGTTTTTATTACAATGATGTTTTTAATTACCATCAAGTTTTAAACAACGAATGTACTTGACGCATTCGGTCCGTGTTAACACAGATTCATAGCCTTACGATCATGCACTTTGTAACTGGCAGTTTTTTTTTTATAATCTGTTGCCCTCGACTATACTGTGTTTCCCGCCCACCTGAATGTGATTTTATTTCGTAAAAACGATTTTTATTATTATTTGGCTTATTGAACCTCTACGCCATGTCTCTTTACTAAATACGTTTTTTTAAATACATTGGGTTTGATTTCCAATAGATGTATAAATAAAAAAGATAATATGAATCTGATTTGGTTAATTTAGGTTGAATGACTGCTTAATTTATTAATTAGGCGACCAAACTAGTAATCTATAACTTGTCTATGGTGATTTTTCTTGTCATCTGTTATTTGTTTTTATATAATAGCTTTTTCGATAATATTTAATGGCATAATGATAAGTTCAATACACCCACAATCGCTAACAGACTGATGGAAAATATTTTGTTTTTTTCCCTGAGGCAAGTTTACGTTGTTGAGGACTTTTTAAGAGAGCTAAGAGATTAACTATGTTTTGTACCAACGGTGATAATAAGTTTTAAAATATGAGAAGCAAAATACATAGAATTTTACTTACTATCAAGGCAAGGGGGCGTCCATAAATTACGTGAGGTGTTTAAGGGGGGGTGAGGGGGTCGAGTCAAATCTCATCTAATCTTACGTTGGAGAGAGGGGGGTTTCGGCAAATATCACCATTTTTTTCTTATTAAAACAAATATAAATTAAATAAAAGCATGAAGCATTTTTTTTTCTTTTACAATAACAATCCAACGCGTTTACGTAAGTAAATCAAATTTTGAAAAATCTCAAGTGAGATTGGGGGATGGGGTTGAATAAAATCTCACGACATGCCACCAGGGGGTAGGAAGAGGAAGAAAATTTAAAAAAACACCTCACGTAATTTTTGGACGCCCCCCAATCTGCATTGCCTTTCTACTTTTAGATTAATTTTTTAATCGTAACGGACGTTCTGAATTAAGGAAGGTCTTTTACCATTGTTTTTAATAGTAAACGAAGTAACTGAATGCCAACTATTATATCGTATGTAGGTTTTATTGTTCTCGATGCAATGATAAAAGTTTTTGTGTCAAAGGAACTACGAAATGTAATTGTAGTAATTGCTAGCGTACAAGGAATTTGTACCGGGCAAAGTTATCATGAAACTGAGATTAAAGAATGTTTTATTGCATTCGTTCCATCATACTAATATTATAAATGCGAATGTTTAGCTGGTAGGAAGGATGACTTGGCTTCATATATCTTGATGAAATTTGGCAAGGAATTTTTTGTTTAAATTAAGTTTTTTTCCGAACGGAGTCAAGGGCAACAACATTTAAATAAAAATGTTGACAGGAATTAAATTACCTATCCATATTTTTAATTTATCTTTACAAATTTAAGAATAAACATTTTTAAAAAGATTTCGAAGTATGAAAATATGTTTTCGTATGATTACGTAGATGCAGAGGAAAACGATAGTGAGAGTTGATATGCCTCTGAGATGCTTCTGTTTCATTCAAGAGCTTGTTGACAGACTACCATAGATTAGCAACAAACAACAATAACATGTTAAGGGTATTACGTTATTGTGTACAGCAAAGCGGGATGTAATTTATTTTACATGACTTTGTTATTCATATTGTTTCATTGTGGCATTGCAGTGCCTGTTCTCACGAGTTATTTAATTAAAAAAAATAGTATCGTAAAAACCGCGTAATAATTACATGGGTTTTAATGACCGAAAATATCTTGACTGAACGCCTGTACATTGCCATCCTTGTTTCTCACAAATAGAATAAAAGGGACAACAACATTTTGTAGAAGTGCACTGCCGGTGGAAATTCACATTTATATTGGACATTGATATCCCTCCAAAAAAACCGACGTTGTATTTTTTAGTTTCAGAAACATCCTGAGAAAATTCATATAGGAAATGTTAAATTGAGTAATTTTAAAGTGCAAATTATTTGCTATTAGCATATAACTGTATCGAATGATATTACTTAAATAAAGATTAAATACTATATAAATACCGGATAACAATATCCAAGCATTATTTTTACGATTGAAATTAACTTTTTTTTAAACTAACTGTCGCTTGCGACTCAGTATTGCGGTATTAAAAACAAACTTAATAAGTAGCGTATGTGTTCTGCCAATATTCTACATCTATGGCAAATTTCATCGTGATCTGTTAAACCGTTCTGGAGATACCTTCAAACAAACATCCATCCATGTAAGATCCATGTAAATATTAATAAGATTATCATCAGAGACATGACTCTTGTGCTTTGTTTACTTTTCGTACATATGTAAATGAGTTCATTGACTTAAATAAATCAATTTTAAAACTAGTATAAAACAACTATGCGAAATTAACATGATGCTAATGAAGAAGGAATTCCAAACATTTTGATTAATTTTTAAAATAAATCGGATAATATAAAAAAATAAATAACAGAAATAAGTTTAAAAGAAACAAATAAACCAAAGGTTATGAATTACGAATTTAAACAACCTCATCATCATTGACAATCTTATCTTACTAATATTATAAATGCGAATGTATAGATCGGATCTTCATGAAATTTGGCATAGATGTAGAACATAGTCTGTAAGAACACATAGGTTACTTATTATGTTTTTTGCCTGGATGGAGTCGCAGGCGACAGCTTTTTAAATAAATTTACACTTACTCGATACACAAACAGTATTTTCAAAATATTGAAATTAGTTATATATTTTTCAGAACACTATTATTCTTGTTCCTGTGCGGGCGAACGTTAACTGCGCCTCAGCAGGGCATAGAGACGATCGCTGACGTAAAGCCGACTATCTTCGACTACCCTGCAGAGGTATACAACTTACCCGCACACTACCCCACCGCGGATACCCTCATTAATACGGGTAGACCGTACAGCGCCCTCTATGGTATGACAACTGAAAACATCGATCTAGAGACCACAGATTATAACGAACAATTAACAGATGGATATGATAAAATGGCAGAATCTATACCACGTGATTATGAAAATAGAGATAATACAGCCGAAATATATTCCAATATTGGTCTATTCGCAAACAATTATTTACCAGGACATAGAAGACTTGAATACAATGAAGGAAATCAAATCAAAAATGTTAACATGAACTATACTGGATTTAACAATACGTCTGATTTTAATGTCAATTCTACCAAAGATGAATCTAGTAAAACAGAAGAGACAATCATATCAGATGTTAAACCTACAACTATCGATAAAAAGTCATCTGACAAAATCAAAACTGACGATATCACAAATTTTAGCAACAACAAAAATATATTGAACAATCAAAGTTTCGGAAGCACACTTAATATTAAAAACATCGCAAATATAGTAGAAGACAAGCCAATATACGAAGTTAGCAAACCCAGTTACTTCAGCAATGGTCGAAAAGGTTTAAATGAGGAATTTCAAAAAGGACGAAGAAAGTTCAGATCGAATTGTCGATGTGAAAAGATATGGAACTGTCCTAAGCTACAGATAACAGTGCCCAGATGTCCTGACGAATATTTTATGTGTTGTTTCTGATTTAATATTAATCCAAAACTCCAATGCAGTTGTGTCCCTTTCATTCTCTCAGACAAAAAAGAGGCAGCAATATGTCACAAGTTTGACCGTAGTCATATTTACAATTATAGTATTATAGCTAACCGTTGGTTTCTGAGACCAAACTCTCTGTATAAAATATATCGTCATCCTTGTCATTATCTTTGACAAAACAGAGATAACAGTAAGTTTTAAAAGGAGATTTTTGTCTCAGAAACCCACAATAAGTCTTACTTCGTCAATTTCTGATTTAATTTATAAGGATTTCTTAATTTATTTTTAAGTATAAAGTGATTTAATATTTTTTATGTAATATAATTTGATTTCGATTTGAATAAATGATGTTAAAAATATTGTAAAAATATGTACAGTTACGCTGGAAAGTGTTAAAAAATAATTTAATTCCTGTAACAAACAAACAAAAAAAAACGATTATTTTTTGTATAAATCTTAAATTTAGAAAAAATAAATTAATTTAAATTGTATATTATTAAAGTAACTATAAAATACAACAAAATATAGGAGTAATACATAAATTCTTTATTAGGCTTTTTTTTTTAAACACATACGAAAAGACAGTCAACCTTAATCTATGGATGAATGATTCGGATATTTAATAATAGACATCAATTAAACATTTATTATCTATGGTTAAAAATTGGTACACAAACAGAAATACATTTATAATATGAAGAGTATGAGATCGTTTGGAAAGATATCTTTCCTTTGACATGTTTAGTGTGTTAACACTTACATCTATGTCTTCCATTGCGTATACCATAGACAACCAATATACAAAACATAAATTTACCGGAATCCTGCTTCGTACACGTTAAAATAGACATTTAATGAAACAACCATAGACAAAAAATAAAAACAATCATGGAAGTTTTTTTTTAAATTAATAAAATACGCACAATTAGACTTAAAAACATATACATACATAAACATACTTTCCTTTGGTTATTATGAGATTAACATTTACTTATATACTAACATTTAGATTTTCATATGAGCTTGAATTAACAACTAGGATTAAATACACCAATAGCCTAACCAAGAATATGAAAAATCCTATCCTAGGACACTCCAAGATTCTTTATTACATCACTGCTAAATATGAGGAAGTGAATTTCTATATTTTTCCGCAATATGTCGAGATTTTTTATATTCCCGGTCAAACTATAATTAATAACCAGTGTAAACACTGTCTAAGTATTAAACGTCTACTTCCACTTGCGAAATACATATACAAAAGAATATTATCTCTGATTCAAAGATAAAGAGAGATATCAATAATTTAAGGTTTACTAAATTTGGTGCAGTGGAAACCCACGCTAAAGGATAAACTGCCCTGATGGCCGGTAACAATATTTCAATTCAACTCATACAATTAACAAAATGAATTTATGGACCCTAAATGTATGACACGGATGACACTTAACATATAAAAAATGTCATAATAAAAAATATTCAGTAATAAAACAAAATCTCTTAATAAATTTTCAACGCATAAAAATCATTAATAAAAAATATGTATATCAAGATTTTATTCGCCTTTGGCACTATTTGTCTAATCACAATTAAAGCGTTCAAGAAACTGCACTTATTTATATGTAGTCGAAGTACAGTCGACGACAAAAGTGGTTAATAAATTATTAATAAAAGAGTTGCATTTGTAAGCCTTTTTAAAAGTACACTCTTGCAGTGTAATTTATAAATAGGAAAAAAAATTGTATTTAAAACATTTTTAGAGCAATAAAAATAGATAAAACGATACTACTAGACAAATTAGGATAAATAACATAATCAGTTATATTAGAAAAAATATTAAATATAAGATTTAATGTTTGTCATAAACCACTTTTGTTGTCAAGTGTACTATAAACTTTAAATTACTAATCGTAACCTTAATTATAGGGGAAATGATTTATTTTGTGACCTAAGACATTGGTCGTATAAAAATTGGCGCCAAATAATTTGCCCAATTTTGGAAAAAATTCTTAATATCTAAAAACTTTTAATAATAATTATCTTTTAAATATGTAATAATCTATACCAAATTAAAAATATAAACATAATAAACAAACAAAAATAAATAAAATATTTAAAAAAAATGCGTTTATTTTGTTTTTTTTTTTTAAATTAAATGACCTGGTAACATTACCTTTAGGTCACATCCTAAAATTACCGTTTAAAATGGCATGCAACCATAGAGTAAATAATTTAAAGAGTGGAAATTCGAAACATTTCCATACAAAAATCTTACATAAGTCTCATCTTAATAACCAATGCCACTTGACATACGATAGTGACAAACTACTTTACCTAATGTTAAATCGTAGTTAAAAGTTTTGTTGTCATGTCTATTGATCAATATCTCTGTGGCTTTATCGCACATGGAATATTAATTTGTCATGTCTATTATACTATTATTATCCGACTACAAAAAGAAGGTTATCAATTCGTCTGTATGTTTTTTTTATTTTAACATATGTTTACAATGTTCATGTATACATTTGAAAGTGTATAGAGTTTAAAATACTAGTATACTAAACATTTAAGATATATGCGAGAGACTTATCCTATCCATTCCTGTTTTATATCCATTCCTATATCCAATCCAAATCCGTTTGACTGACATAAAACGATTGTTTTCGTTTTTTATATCATCCCTGCAGTTCCGTTCACTTACCTTTCTTATACAAAGTATATACGCATTACATGCTAGAATTATATATTATATAAATAATAAATAACTATGTATACAGCGTGTTTCAAAATTCAACGATGAAACGGTACTGGTGTATAACCAGATCGATAACTACATTGGGAAAAATACTACAAAAAGCTCTTTTTATTTAAAAGTGACATTAACATTTGTTGCCCTACACCATATGATTAGATACTGTGCCTACAAATATGAACATATTCCTGCCTATCCTAAGAGATGGATTTTTTCAGTAATTTTCCCCATGTAGTTATCGATCTGGCTATAATTCAGTACCGATTTATCATTGATTTTGGGACACGCTGTATAACAAACTTATATCCTGAACAAGTATAGAAAGTGTAGAAAGTTTAGACAAAATTATTGTTCTTGATCACATGAATGATACGAAATAAATAGTTATCAAAGTTTTTTTTATAGTAATTTGGCAAACAAGTATGCGATCACCTAAATTCGCCAAGATAGCGAAGTGACCGCTAACCGTAAACATCTATCCCAAAGGCTTACTTACTTAATGTAGATTTTTACGTAATTTCTTATGTAAAAATCGACACTAAGCGAAGTCACCAAACGTCCGTGAGTGCGGCTGTTAGAATGAAGATGAATTAGGTCGTTGTAAAATATTGTATAGAAAAAATATAAAATTTGAATACAAAGACAGTTTGAAAGAAAGACAGGAGCTTAGTTCATACGATTCATCATACGGCTGCAGCGTTCCTAGAAAAAAAAAGAAAATCTTATAAAAACAAATGTTTGGATGTATGGATGGATATTTATTAGAAGGTATCTCTAAAACTGTTGAACGGATCTCGATGCAATTTGGCATACATATAGAACATAGTCTGAAAGGACACAAAGGCTACTCATTAAATTTTTATTTAATACCGATTGGACGAAGTCGCGGGCGACAGCTAGTAAGCTATAATTTATTAAATTGGATCCCTTTCATTTTGCAACTCGATGCATAAGTCCGCGGCAACAACGCGTATACAACGCGTCCGTACCTGGTGATCATCAATAAGGTTCAGTGGTAGATGGTGAGCGCAGAACTCGCAGGGGATGTAGGGTATTTGATGGTCTTCCGACATCCCCTGCAGCGTCACCACAGGGCGGAACTGCGCCAAGTCCGGTCGGCAACCAGTCTGTACGGTGCATGTCACATGAAAATATAACCGACATATTGTGACCTAACTCATTAAAAATACGGAAATCTTACTAATATTATAAATGCGAATGTTCAGATGGATGTTTGTTTGAAGGTATCTCCAGACCGGCTGTATGGATCTTGCTGAAATTTGTTATAGATATAGAACATAGTCTGGATGGACACATTGGCTACTAATTAAGTTTTTGTAATTCCGCGCAGACAGAGTCGCGAATGATAACTAGTAATTGAATAAAGTGAAATTTGCATATTTAGGCTTATTCATTACTTTCTAGGGTTCCGTACATCGAAAGGAAAAAAACGGAACCCTTATGGAATTATTTTACTGTCTGTCCGTCTGTCTGTCAAGACTCTTTTTCTCACGAAAGCGTGAAGGTATCAAACTGGAATTTATTTTTTAATTTATTAAATAGACCTATAATATTTCGCCTATTTACGTTCGTGCTCAATAAATCTATTTCAACCTTATCGCTATAAAAATAAAGTGCACATTCCAACAATCACCTGATGCTGCACCAGATCATTGGCCTGTATCAGCTCGCCGCAGAACTCGCAGGGCAGCTTCACATCGATGATATCCAGAGCACAGGCTGCCTCCCCTCCTGCGGCCTCATCTCCTCCCCTCGCCTCATCTTCCCAACCAGCCTGAACCCCACCAGCCACCTCATCATCACCATCAGAAGTAGAGTTGCTGGACTCAGTATCAGGTTTGTCACATGGTGCATTACCACGCTCGTTTGCGCTAAAACAAAAGAAATTAGTGTCAACCTTGATTACATTTTTTGCCAGTATTAAAACTGCTAACTCTTATAAATGGATAGGCTATAAGATGCGGTATTTAGTGCCTGTTTGATCTCCGCCATTTTGGCGTTGGCGTCAGCGATTTATAGCGGTGAGAATTCGAACTAATTATATAGATTAACTGTCAGTAACATCAACAGACGTTTTTAAGTCTAAACGTAGTCAAAGCTGTAATTTCCTAGGATTTAATCATTTATATATTTCAGACATTAATTAATTCCTATGGTCCCTTTTCTTCTGTCAATTAAAGGTACCACCGTACAGAAGACAGGCGTGAAGTGGAAGCAATTCCGCGTTTCGTCTGATGAGTGTGCGTCCCAGAGGCCTAATTTACTCCTCTTTCCCCTCCCACCCTTTTTCTTATAAGGAAAAGATGGGAAGTGGAAGTGGACTTTCCGGATGAGAGGATGCAAGGAAAGGGAAGATATTTTCTTTCTGTGCATCTTCTCCTCCGTCGATTGAAGGTAGGCAACGCATATGCAATTACGTATGTGTATGGGCAACAGTCACTTCGCAATTCAAACGGCCCCTTGCTCGTTTTTCTAGATTATTACTACGAAATATTTATTTAACACTTTAACTGAAATAATATATTCAAGACACGTACTTATTATTGTTGTTATACGGCGCTGTGACCTGTAAAAAAAAAACAATAAAAAATATTTAAAAATAATGACATTCAGAATGTGTTTCTAAGCTCAATACTAAGGCAATAATAATTTAGTATATTCAAAAGTAAGAGCGCCGGTGGCTCAGTGGGTCAAGCACTTGACTTGCAATCTGCAGGTCCTAGGTTCGAATCCCGCCACATACCAATGTGTTTTTCCATTTCCGATTTACATATGTACATTTATCCGACGTTCCTATGGTGAAGGAAAACATCGTGATACAACCTGCACATATCTGAGAAGAAATTCAAAGATATGTGTGAAGTCAACCAACCCGCAAATGGCCAGCGTGGTTGACTATGGCCTAGTCACCCCTAACTTAGGGTAGGCTCCGAGCCCCTCGGTGAGGACGTATAGTGAGCTGATGATGATGATGATGATTCAATACTGAAAAATGTCTACACTAGATGGGGCTGTTGTATAAAAACTAAATTTTTAATATAATCTTACCTCATTCAATCCCCTTCGTAATTCTTTCAATGAGGATTTAATCGCGTTGAATCTATCCCCAGGAGTGGGGGAGAAGAATCTATCAGGGGGAGAACTATCCTCCCTTTTGAAAAATCTTTCCCTTGGACTCTCCTCCCTTCTGGAGAATCTTTCCGGGGGAGATGTCTCCTCAGTTTTATCCAGCTGCAGTTGTCTGAATCTCTTCATGAATTCCTCAGAAGTCATCGGCTTTACGTCCTTAAAGTCATCTGGCTTGTTCATATCCTCTTTTTGAATTCTATCAATCTCAGATTTTTTTGCTGTAAAACATTTTATACACCTTTAAGTTAAGCAAAAAATGGCTTATATAATCTTGGATTTAACATGTCATAAAAAATATCTAGCGTAAATAACTTCCTTAGTAACAAATTAACGTCTCTGAGTGTGACAGTAAATAAATAAATCAAATTTAGTATCAAAATACCTGGCAAATTAACTGGGTTGGCTCTGATGGGCCTTTCCTTCTGTTCTTCAGTTGAGGTAGCTTCAGAAACGCGATCGTTTGTATTAGCCCGTCCCGGGGCGTTGTCATCCGGTGATTGTGGTGTGTTGCGTCGATTGTAAGGACCAGGGAATGGCCCATGATTTGGACCTTGAATCGGACCAGATGTTACACTAGACGTTGGCCCAGTCATTGGGCTAGAGATTGGAGTGTTAGGTGTGGAATTGGAAGTAAAGGAGAACAACGAGTATGGTCTAGCAGCCGGCGCCGCCTGCGGCTGGGGCTGGTCAGGCTGGGACTGTGTATTCGGTGGGTTTGGTGCTTTACGCTTTTTAATCGCCCCGCGTTGTGGGGGTTTACTGAAAAAAATAGTATTCATATTTTTAGACATTATTAGTTAGCTACTTGGCGTATGACATGCTTTCGTTACAAAGTCAAGTGTCAGAATGATTAGTGAGGGGACATAAACGTCGATATTTTAGTAAAGCTAGTGTTGTGCCACACCGGCATAGTGTTGGATTTTCTTACTAACAATATATGCTAAAGAGCTATATGTTAACAATATTCTATAACATAAAATTACAACTACAAGATATTTTACACAATGACGATGTAAATTCTATCTTATTTTATAAAAAAAAATATTAATCTTGTGTCTCTCTCTCTCATAAAAATATCTAATTAACAAAATAATAGGAAAATAATACAAGTAGAGTAGTACTTACAAATCATTATTCCTGATACCGGAAACACCCGGTGCATTAACTTGAGCAAAATTATTCCTCGGCCAATTTGAACTTATGTTCTGTTGCCATTGATTCAGGATTCTACCATCATTATATGGTCCTAGATTAGGATAAGCGTCAGGGCTTCGGGGGCTCACGGTGCGGTTGAAACGGGCATTATTGTAGTAAGCATTTGTGATGTGAGCTTCTGTGATGGAATTGAAGAGTCTTGCCAGCTCAGGGTTCACAGCTGGCGGTTGTTCGGGCAAGTCTAGGAGTCGAGGCAGACGATCTGCAGGTCTCTGGTATGGCGTCATACCGAAACCACTGGCAAATACACTTGGAGTTATAGTAGATGCATCCATTCTCTGTCGGTTAACACGAGCACGAGGGACGGGATCTGAAAAGAAACAAATTTATTCCAATCATACCGAAGCTCAGTTTGATTAGTCTGTGATAGAAAAAAATTATATAACGCGAAGATGATGAATTTTACCCTCTAATTGCGAAACTCAACTTTTTAACATTTTTTTATATCATAAGGTGGCAAACGAGCGAGCGGCCACCTGAAATCGCTGATATAGCGAAGTGGCCGTTGCCCATAAACATACGCAATTGCATATGTGTTGCCTACCTTTAATCGATGGAGGAGAGGATGCACACAAAGAAAACATTTTCCCTTCCCATGCATCCTCTCATCCGAAAAATCCACTTCCACTACCCATCCTTTTCTTATAAGCAAAAGAATGGGAAGGGAAAGAGGACTAAATTAGGCCTCCGGGACGCACACTCATCAGACGAAACGCGGAATTGCTTGTAGTTTATGTATGCGGCAGTAACTTAAGCTATTTTTCGTTGATTTTGCGCTGATGAAGTTAAACACGATGTTTTTGTAATGTTTCCACAGTGCAAACTCACATTCAAAGAAATACTTATCAAGATACAATGTGCAATATCAGAGACGACAATAAGAGCGTCGGTGGCTCAGGGGTCAAGCACTTGACTTGCAATCTGCAGGTCCTGGGTTCGAATCCCGCCATGTTCCAATGTGTTTTCGATTTCCGATTTACATATGTACATTTATCCGACGTTGTTACGGCGAAGAAAAACATCGTAATGCAACCTGCACATATCTGAGAAGAAATTCAAAGATATGTGTGAAGTCAACCAACCCGCACTTGGCCAGCGTGATTGACTATGGCCTAGTCATCCTTTATCTAAGGTATGCTCCGAGCCCCTCGGTGGGGACGTATAGTGAGCTAATAATGATGAATATCAAAGACGAATGAAACTGTATGGTATATAACACGTACACTGCTACCAATTCGACAGTTTACATACATAACAATCGTAGTAGCACTGAAAGGGTTAGAAATATATGTGTATCTCACCATCGTCAAGCCGTACGAAGCCGTGGTTCGAGTCCAGATGCAGCTGCCTGTACTTATGCATGACAAACTCTCCGCACTGCTCGCACTCTTCAGTGCGAGTTCCGCAATAACCCTCATGCAGAGGCAGCTCACGACGAGACAACTCCAGCTCACACCACCTGTAAGCATCATAATTGTGGTTCAATTCCTGCTCCTATTTGTGATCTTATAGTCGAAGCGAAGACCACTTTGATGCAAAGTCTTTACAATGCCATGTTAATTATCGACGCATTTTTTATAACAGAAGAGGGCAAACGAGCAGCGGGAACACCGAGGTGTTTAACGTCGCCCATGGACATCAGCAATACCAGAGGAACCGCAGATACGTTGCCGGTTTGAGATGGTGATAAGGGCGCTTCTTGAAGGACCCTAAGTCGTAGCGGTTTGGAAATACCGCCGAGGACAGACCATTCAACAACGCTGCTGCGAGGCAGGAAGTTTCTCGCAAACCGCACGCATTGCTCTATCCGTAAAAATTTTATGACCTTTTTTACAATGTTAGATTAAACAAGTACGAAGTATTACCTGCAAGACTGTATGGTGCGGTCACAGGAGTCACGAATGTGGTCCTCCATATCGGTCCCGCGTACCTTCTCCCCGCATTGCTTACAAGGCACTATATAAACAAAATATATTTTATTTAAATAATATACTTAACTATTACATATAAATAAGCTATTTTGCATCAATATTTAGCAAAAAAATTGACGGCGATTTTTGTAAAACTTTGGAAACTGTTCTTTCGTAACATTTTATGTGTAAATTTTCTCTGTCGCTACGTCCGCGTGGAGTTAAAGAAACCTAATTAGAATATATTATTCCCGACTATGTTCTAAATCTATACGAAATTCATCGAGATCCATACAGTCATTCTAGAGTAACCTTCTAACAAAAATCCACCCATAAAACATTCGCATTCATAAAAGAAAGTCGTGTTAGTTACACTATTTATAACTCAAGAACGGCTTTACCGATATGGCTGAAAATTGGTGAGGAGGTTGCTTAGAGCCAGGAGACGGATTTAGGATACTATTTATTTATTTTTTTTTTCAAATTTATGCCTTAAAGAGCTGCTTTTTATTTAACTTATCTATATATTAAGTTTTTTTATATATATCTACGCGGAGGGAGTCGCGGGCGACAGCTAGTTTCATTATATAATAACTAGCTGTCGCCGACGAATCCATCAGAGCGGAAATAAAAAAACTTAATTATTATCCTATGTTATCCTAGACTATGTTCTACATCTATGCCAAATTATAGTACAATCCATTCAGTCGTTCTGAAGATACCTTGAAACAAACATCCATTCGTCCAAACATTCGCATTTATATATAAAAATACATATTACAAGTGAATATAGAAACGCAGACATGATATATACTATATACAGCGTAGTCTACACGCCTACACAAGCAAGGGACTATAAATCAATACTTCAGTTACTAGCTCAAAGCTCGCTGCAATACCGTCCCTCCCACTTTACTCCCCCACCCCTATCCCTCTCCAGGGGAGGTATCCCCTTTCTCTCTTACCTACGCAGTTTACATCATACCGACTCATACAACGCCCATAGCAACATTAAATCGTCCTTGTAGGTCGCCCTGATCGATACAGCTAAACGATTCTAGGAATTGTCGTGGCCGGGACAAAAGTACATCTGGTTTGGTAATTTATTACTCATTTGAGTAATATGGTTTATTTATTGATGGTTCATTACATCAATATAGGTATACAATGAAATAAAAACTACGTATTAAATGTTATAGAATTTAAAAACAGTGGATTATGAATACATATATTTATATTTTTATTATTAATTATTTTTGTTTATAAATTTATATTATATTTAGTTACTAAGTCCTATTTCTGTGCGATTAAGCGAAGTTGTGTGCTTATGCGTTTTTTTTTATATCCTAAGGTGGCAAACGAGCGAGCGGCCGCCTGAAATCGCTGAAATAGCGAAGGGATCGGTGCCCATAGACATATGCAATTGCATATGCGTTGCCTACCTTTAAACGATCGAGGAGAGGATGCACAGAAAGAAAACATTTTCCCTTCCCATGCATCCTCTCATCCAGGAAAGTCCACTTCCACTTCCCATCCTTTCTTTATAAGAAAAAGGGTGGGAAGGGAAAGAGGACTAAATTATTTCGTTACGTTGCGTTATTTCTAACCGATTCTGCGAATCTTTACTCCCCGTGTGGCATCTATCTAAGATCCCGTATGATTCCTCAAGCGATGTTATAATTGTTATATTGCGAAATATTGTTGTGTCTCACATAATCCCACGAATTCGACATCTCAGCGACGGATGTGTGAATCAACTTTAAGGCAAATTACGAGTACAATGCACTGTTATACAATCCAAACATAACGCTAATTTCACACGAGGGCTAAACGGTGATGTAGAAGATAATACAGCACTGCTATGACTTGTTCGCATAAGCCAAGACAGAACAACACTGTTGTTAACAGTCTTACTGAATTATCTACTGCTCTGCCTTGCTGTTCTACCCATGTGTGAAAACTCGGGCGATGCCAATTTCAATCTGTTATTGAGAATGAGCCAACACGAAACAAAAAAGAAATGTGTTTTAATGCAATTTAATGCTTGGACGGAAGTCACAACTTGTTGATAGCCCGACAAGTATAGATAAATGAACTCACGAACTTTATACAAGAATCAGTATAGATTATGGATGCTTGGACGTAACGTATCATTCTTGATTTATTCATACATGGAGTAATCATAATTTATAGTCTACTAACTGTAGCCCGCGAATCAGTCCGCGCGGGATAAATAAAACTTAATTAGTAGTCTATGAGTTCTTCCAGACTATGTTCTACATTTATGCCTTATTTCAGCGAGATCTGTTCAGCTCATTTGGAGATACCTTCTAACAATCATCTATCCATCTAAACTTTCTGATTTATTATATTAGCAAGATGTATAGACATTATTTCTTAATAGGAGGAAATGAATAAGAAATAGAGTAAAGAGAAAAAGGGAGATGAGGTCAGACAATCCTGCTATAAGATACTTGAAATTCTGACAGTACAGCACCCACTTTCGGTCGTCAACACCTAGTGGAAAAAAGTTTTAATATATACCAAATGGTACATTGCTCATATGAAGCCACCTCAGCTGTGTAGCTGCAGCGCTAGTGGAAACGAGTTCTACCAGTTACTTGGTTTATTAAGCATACTTACGCAATTTATGCAGCTTCTCCGTATGTTCCTCCAGCTCCGTGAGTGGCACGGGCTCCTTGCAGACCGGGCACATGCGGATGTTCCGAGCGCAGTGCACCGAATGTATGGTGTAGTTCACCGCGGGAATCTCCCGGTTGCTGCAACAATACACAAATTTATTGGACTTTTTACAGCTCATTGGAAATGAAGAAATTGCATCTAAAATATATAGCATTTGTTGTAAATTTACAAAATGAAGGTCGCATAAAAAATAAAACTAACCATCTTGTCTTCCCTAATACTAAAAGTTATTTATGTATTATAGAAGAGACATTTTTGAGTGCTCTTATATAAAGATCTCTTGTTATCTTATTTTGTATATACATTAAGATTTTTTTATTTTTCATGCTAAATCCATACAATGGTCAGTTGTACCATGTGTGGGTGTCACAATGAACTATACTGTTCATCTGGCAAATGACATTTGTCCTAATTTCTTGACCTCTGTCAATCAACAAGTATGAACTACATTTATTACTATGCCAGAACAAAAGAACCTAGACCTATATAGACATTGGCTGATCTAAGAAAAGTTAAAGGATCTTAGTCCATACCCCTAACTCAGCATAATATTTTTTTTTCTTTCTTGGTGTTATATTTGTAAAGTATTTCAAGCAATGATAAATTATTTGTGATAATTAACATCATAAATCAATTCATGAATCAGCAAAAGTCCAAGGGACCATGTTTTTTCTTGCTTATAGCGGTAACTCCCTTATTAATGTTGGCTTATATTTGTTACCTAATTTTTATAACATCAAATATACATAACCACATGTTAATACAAGTATTCTTCCCTGACTTTTTCTTATCATATAGTTCAGTCACTGCTACTTCACTTAACTTCTCAAAGATTAAATTTTTCCTGAATTTTACTTGCATCCATATTCTCCCAATACATATTGATATTAAAACAGTATTCCTATTTATATCCTATTTAAATAATGCTGGTTGAAAAAAGAAGAAATATAAAAATGATTTACCAAAGAGTACAATTATTAAATTTCCTGTTTTCTATAACAGCTTTAACATGTCTGGAACCATTTTGTTATCACATTGTGTATCGAACAGCAAGGATTTTTTTATATACTAAGATTCATATTGAACAATGCAAATATAATTTTTAAATATGTTCGCTTACAAAATGAAATTGTGATTCGCAATACAATGACGGGCGGGACCATCTTGAAATTAAAATATTGAAAAATTATAACTACAAAAGTGGACGAACTTAAATGCGAAGAGCGTCTACTTATCATTTTTAAAATTAAAAATTAGTATCGTAATTTATAAGCATGAAGTAAACAACCGGACAGATATCTTGCAACAGATGTAAGACGCGCTCTATTATTCTATAAATAAATCGACAACGTACTAAGATATAAATAGGATAAATATTGACACAACATGAAACACCTCGAGTCCAAAATCTTTACTTACCAGTTTTCGCATATTTTGATCTCCTCGTCCATTTTATATCAAGAAATTAAAGCTCCGGTTTTTTACAGTAGCATGAGGCAATCGGAATAATTATTTTACACCATTATAACGGTTATATTCGCACTTATATCATCATTTAAATTTATTTAAAAAATTCTATCCTCTACATCAAAATATACTTTTTCAATTACACCATTTATTAATCAAAATATTATAATTTCACTCCGGTAAATCTCGCAATCTATTTGACACTTCGATATCGCGAATCGAGCCGAAACCACCGACAACATCCGACACAACCAGAGACGAGAGAACACGTAGTATTGCCAGCTGTAAAATGAGAAAACATTTTTATTTGTGAAGTGCTCACAACCTTTATGGTAAGTATTTATGGTTTCTAATAACATGGAGTTATGAAATAAATTTACCTTATTGCAAGAAACAAATCAATTTATTTTCTCTACAATGAGTAACCAGTACCGAAATATTAATAAATGTAAATTAGAAGCTTTTTCAACATTTATGATGTAACGATATGTACGTTTGTATATTTTTTCTTTTACAAACTATTAAAGTTAAAACAGAAACAGAACAGTGGAAAAAAGTCTCGTTGCATGGTTTAAGGAACATGTTTGGCTTTAAAATACCGTACTTTATTTTGAGTACATTTTAAATGAAAAAGACATGTAACTTTATAATATTTATTCAATAAAATAAGTGAAGAGAAGTGCGCAAAAGATAAATCAAATATACAATGAGATATGTTTCACTAAAGTATATCACACAAAAATCTATATCAGTATTAAATTATTAACTAAATGCAATCACAATATTTACATTTATCAGACGATAAAATACACTTCTTAAACATAACCTATAACAACTAAAAGTAACTAAATTCATACAGTCTGTAAGTTTTAATTGAGAAAATTTAAGTTTTAATAGAGAAAAAGAATATTAATCAGTAGGTTCGATGCTCAAATAATTTGAGGGCAACACTAAATTTAGTCTCTTACATTATTTTTTTATAAAAGCAAGGGGGCAAACGAGCGGAGGGAACACAGAGAGGAACTGCACATGCAGATTACTGCATAGCACTTATCTAATCCATTACGCTTATATTAAAACAAACACTATGTTATAATCTGGCTTTGTATAGATACATCGTTTAACTTTTTTTTTCTTAAAATATACAAAGATATCACACATTAACAATTAATTTACTAAAACATGTAAAGTTATTGGTGTTCTAGGTAAAAAAACTACATACTTTTTAGTAACACAAAATATTAATTTACATGAAAATTCAATGATTGTTATACAATACTTCTAAATCTTACATTAAAAACTCTACGCAACAAACTATTTTCTGCCCGCGACTTAAAATATAAATGACGTCACATATGAAGTCTTGCCAAATTTCCGCAATAATTCAACATGAATTGTAACTAATCTATTTTAAAGCATTTAATCATACGCCAAAATTATTTATCTTTTCGTACAAAACATTAATATAAATCCACAACACATTTTACATTTAGTAAATTTGTAATTTAGAATTATGAATTGACGGTGGCTGCAAGCTGGAAGCCTTTGCCTTTTTAAATGGCAACAAAACGTACCTGTCAAAGTGACAGCTGACTTTTGCAGCAATTTATTTTCATTAAAATATAAAGTATTGATAAGAACATTCTAGAACTGTCCCCGTTGAAATCCGAGTCCCACGCCCCGCATGGTGTGAGTAGTCGCTCTGGCCACTTCGTACTGCGCCTGCATCGCTTCGAACAATTCCTCTTGTTTCTTGTTTGGGTCAGCAGTTGCGTCCACCTCTGGTTTAACCGCAGCTGAAATAGATTTAATTAATTTAAAAACAAATAAATAACTCGAAAAGTCAATAATCAAATTGTTGAGTGTAAGGATTGTCATGAACCATATCCTAGCCCAAGCTCCGATCTTATTTAGAATAGTTGCCATAAAAATTATGGCGGTATTTTATTACCTGGTTCTTTGATGCCCATAAGCCTCATAAACTTAGAGACTTGCTTGCCATCCGAGTCCTGGGCAAAGCGGGTGCCACTCCACTTGGCCGCTTCCTCCGCCTCAGACTTCGACTTGTTGGACCACAGTAATTTGCGTTTCTGTACAAAAAAAAAACAAACATTATTATCATTAAAAAACAGACTCTCGTCAAATCTTTTCCTGCGACTCCATCCACGCGGAATTTAAAAACTTAATAAGTAGCCTGTGTGTTCTTCCAGACTATGTTCTACATCTGAGCCAAATTGCATCAAGATCTGTTGAGCCATTCCAGATATATATACAAACATCCTTCCATCCATCCAAACATTCACATTTATAATATTAGTAAGTAAGATATACACTAAACACTGCACACAATTATTGTTTATGGAGATAAAATATTATAATATGCTGTGTTGTCTTAATTTAAAATCTTCGTGAATATCCTAACCTGATCCTTCATCTTGTTGCTATTAAGGGCACTGGCATTGAAGTATGCAGGCAGTCCCGTGGGCGCGGCAGAGTCCTGTGACGCTGCACGCAGCTGCTGAGCTGTCGTCATCGAACCATCCGGTGTCTTTATCTGCAGACCTACAAACACAAATATGATAATACTATCACGCCACTTCATCAGCACAGAATAAACTAAGCCTATAATATTCTCGCCTACATTAGCTACCATTTTTTTTATAACAGAAGGGGCCAAATGAGCATTGGGAACACCGAGGTGTTCAACGACGCCCATGGACATCAGCAATACCAGAGGAACCGCAGATGCCGTTGCCGGCCTTAAATCAGTGGGTCAGTCATCCAGTGGATGTTGCATCAAAATCAGTGCAGCCGTTCTACAGATTACCCGGAACAATCGCGTTCTTGCGGAAGGATCATAATGTCAAAAATTGAATTTACAAATGCATCATGTTTGTGAAATATTGATTTTTTTCATATATTAATTTTAACAGATAATGTAACAATTTAACAATGACATGTGTAAATAAAAAGTATAAAATAAACTTACCCATTTTCTCCATAACCTTCAATTTCTTATTCACTTTGTATGAAGACGGCCGGTAGTCACCCGATGGTGGTGACGAACGTCTTTCATTTGAACTGGAAAAAAAACTTCTATGTAAAAATAGGTTACAATTTTGAGTCTTTCCAAGTTTTTGAAAACTTTAAAACCCTCATATTCAATAATAGAGTCAAACAAGGACATCTAGCTAAATGAGAGAAGTAAAGAAGAGAAGAAGAAGAAGAAACAATACCAAAAGCTATCTTAATTTGAATTATGCCCTGTGTCATATATCCTTATAAGTCTATATGCTATGTATTTTAATGTCATATTAAAATACCTAGATGCGTGTGTTGGTGGTGGGTACGCCGCACCCCGCGACCTTGACCTTCGCTCCCTGCTCCTGTGTCCAGATCTGAAAAAAATAACGTGATTCTAAAAAGTCCGACCTCAAGCTCTATTTCTTATAAAATTATAGGATGTTAATTTTTTTACATGGTTTTTCTATTTAGTAAAATTTTCTCTGTACATTTTTTGTGCTCTTTTAATATAATTTCATTGGATATTGTGGTAGTTAAACATTATTTGAAAACCGACCTGCTTTCCTCGGAACGTCTGTTATGTCTCTCCTTGTCTCTGCCGCGCTCCCTTTCTCTCTCACGTCGTTCTCTGTCCACGAATCTGTAATACAGTCATAAGAATATTCAAAAAATCTAATGCAAATACGCTTTACATCATCTACCAATATCATATTGACAACTATCATGAACAAAACATAAATAATTATTTTAAAATAAAGTTGTTTTAATAGTATACCTGATTTATGTATTTTTTTAAGTATTTGTCCATCAAAAAAATTAATTACCTTGGCGAGACTGCATCTCTAGCGTCCTGCGACTTGCTATAACTCAGTCCTGGGGGAGGTTCACCTCCAAATGGTTTCAGATCCATTAATGCAGGCACCTTAAAAGAGATTAACATAATTTTACATTATACTAAAATACTTTCACTGTATTACTGGTTCAAACTTAATAATATCAACTTACCCTACTATCTCCACTCCGATCCTCAGGTCTATCCCCAAGCAGGCCGCGTCGAGAACAACCCTCCTGAGATCCACGGCCACGGTCACTCCTGTCAGACCTGTAATTGGTATGAATATCAGTCTTCCTTTTGGTAAGATATGAATTAATTAGAAAAAAACCTGGGATTTAGTAACAATTTCAGATTTTAGATTAACTAAATCTAAAATGAAAATTATATATCGACCATTAAAAAACATGTCTGTAATAAAAATGTTTCTCTTACTTGTATCTATCATCTTTGCGCGGTGAGCGGCGGTCTTTGTCGCGGTCTCCCCGATCTTTTTCAGTCTTCGACCGCGTTGGGGACTCGCGTCTCCGCTCTTTGCGGTCCTGATCACGATCCCGGTCGCGATCACGACGATCACGTTCTCGGCTATCATCTGAAAAGTGTATGTTAATAGAGTACAGTGCAAAGAATGCATATATAAGAGGTAAATCGTTTAGCAACCTTTCCTAATTTACCTACACAAATGGTAAACACTCGGCAAAGCATATTGTAGGCATTTGTTTGTTAATAGAACAATTCATTCTTTGTACAATTTTTTGTAAGAGAATGGGGCTAACTAGCAGCAGGTACAGCGAGGTGTTCATCGACGCCCATAGACAACAGTAAAATCAGAGGAAACACAGATGCATTTCCGGCCTTTGAGATGGTGATACCCTGGCTTATTGAAGGACCCTAAGTTGTAGTTGTTTGGAAACACTTGTTAAAACACATGTTGTAATATTACATTTCAACATGATCATACCTGAGTTAGGCCGATCATTATCCTGTTGGCCATGATAACTGGATCTCTTGAGTCTTTCCGGCCGGTCTGGGCAGCGGTGTGAGCTGGACTCTGACTGCCCCTCTGCCTCCGACTCGCCCTGAGATTCCTACGACAACATAATGTCACACGTCTTTATTAATATACTGCTAATTGTTACTAAAGTTTGTTTGGATATATTCTATTTTGTATATTTACGAATTTTTGGGTTTTATATACGAAGGATTTGTGAGTAAAGATTAATTATTTAATTGTAATTTCATAACTTATATCTTTGTAGTTTTTATTTTTGATTCATTTTAATAAAATGTGAATTGTTGCTGTTGTTAAATTATAGAATATCAAATATAAGTAGTATTAGCCCATAACCAAAACACATATTTTATTTAATGTAAAAATATTTTTTTTTCTTATCTGTTAATACTTTTAATTAGTTATTATTTATTTATCTATGATTCAACAAAATATATATCAATTTGTTTATAGTAATTGAACAAGCCAATTATTCTTTTTGTCTTCTTTTTCTTTGCTACCAATTACAAATAGTTTATGTACAAAAATCTTTTAGTCTATTGTTAGTTTAGAGAGAGTATAGCATTTCTTTTTACCGATACCAATTCATTACCATATATCACCAATGTATTGTAACAATATATTCACGGTGTATTCTTATTTCTATGTACTCACGTGTACTCACGCGTATGTCGTTCATTGTTGGCGGCCCATCTTCACGCACCGGGGGGTATTTGACTTTTGTTTTGTGTCAATTTACAAATGGGTAACATATAAAATAATAAAAGTGTTAATATCATCGTTGAAAAGAGTGCAACGAATTATATATGTTTACTTTTTGACCAATATTGCTAGAATTTAATAAATATATTATCTATTATTTGGAAGACACCCCTGACATTTCTGTTGAATTTACAGAAGTTTTGTAAAACAACTATAGAAGAGAAAGGATAGCATTGCGACTTAGTTTTACTAAGGGTGCAAAATTTAGGATATAATTTCTTGTGTATACATAGACATATCGCCCCGGTAAATGTTTGAAGATATAAAGTGACAATTACCTCACTAAGTTCCATGTTCACATCGTCGTAGTTGGTGTCGTCATCCCGTCTGCGGGCTGGCTGGCTCGGACCTTGACCCACCTAGAATATCAGTCTATTGTCAAGCAGAGAATTGTATTAATATCAAGGAATTATAAACAACACATACATGTATATTCTAATATAATTGCAAAAAGTATTTGATCTTGTTTGCATTTGACAGTCAAATTATTAGGGATCACACTAAGACATTGTAAGTGAAACTGGAAAACAGATAGTAGAGTAAGATTTTGATAAACATAGGTTATTCTACTCAATGATTGCTACTGATGTAGCTTTATAATGGAAAGGAAATTGTTGAATTCGGTCCAGTAGTTTTTGAGTTTATACGTTCATACAAAAATAAATATCTTTCCTCTTTATGATATTGGTATTAATGACTTCCCTTCAAGAATATTAGTAGGTAAACAGTACGGATGCTTTACCCAGTTGACGGATCATATTTTAAACAAAAGGACAAAATTGTCATTTCTAAATTTTATAGATTCGAATATAGCAGAGGCAATTATTGTTGAAGGCCGACCAAGACAAGATTACTTACCGAACTATGGCTGCTAACTCGTTCAGTTTCATTATCATCATCGCTCCCATAACCGACAAGAGAATCCATTTCAAAGAAAGTTTTGAAAGTACAAGAATGTAAAATCACAAGCGAAAATCACTATAACTTTCCGTAAATTTGTTAAAAATTTGAGAAAAACAATATGGCTGACCACGTTGCTAAAATTTTAAACAAAGAGTATGTAAGATGCAAGCAATCAATTCAATTTTCAAAGACAAAGAGTAACAGTTTTCGGATACACACCCACGAAATTTAACAAGTGAAATTGTTCTAAAATTTTCCCTTGATATCATTTTTAAGTTTTCTAACCTTCTCAACAGTTTAAAGTATTTTAAATTTACAATTAAAAATGCAGCACTTTAGTAATGTCAGCAAAAGTATCCAAACGTACAACGGTGCATAATTCTTTTCTCTTTGGAATTGGATTGAGTATTTTTTAATATGGCGGAAGCATTGACCGCCGACGGGTTATCTGATTTTTTCTTAAGTGCAGATCGAAAATTTTACGCAATTATTATACGAGTGTAATGATAATCTACCGATTGAAAATAGTGTTTCCGTGTTAACGAAAAAAATAGTCAATTTGTATTATTAAAACTGTTAATTCAGTATTAAAAATGGTAATGATAGTTTTTTGTTTTGATACTTTTTTACGAACTTTACTTTGTTGAACGTCGTGTTTTCAGCTGATATTGTTTGTATATTTTTGAAATTACATGTGTAATAAGTGAAAAAATGTGTGCAAATGTAATGAAGTCTGAAAAAATACTATTTTTATGCAATTTTTTCTTTGTTTTCAAGTTTTCTAACCAAAAAAAAACTGTCATGATCTGATGGCATTCTCACATGTGTGATTACCTGAATACATTTTGACTATAATTCTGAAATGGTTGATGGTACTGAGGTGTTAATTATGCAAGCAGGGTGTGGCTGTATTGATTTTCTTAGAAGGTTCTAGGTGTAGTATTAGGATACGACCTAATAATTGCACTGAGCCTGTGTGGAAGCACACTAGTGCAATGCGGTACGTGCGCCATCGGGAATGTTTTATTCAATGTCTTTGGCTCTCTTGCACAATATTAAACTTTATTACAATACGTAAATTCTTTGATGATAAATTGAAACAGTGGCGTCATAAATTTTCGTGGATTCATTGAGATTTGTATTGTAACATGAGAACAAAAGTCGATGGCAATTGTTAATCCTAATATTCGTATGGTACTTTCATGGCTCATAAAATAGGATTTTAATAGACTTCTTATCAGTTATGTAATTTTACAATAAGCTTGAAATGTTGGTAACTACTGACTTTTTACATAGGGTTTTCCAAATAGTTTTTTTTGTTTACTTTGAATATACAAAAGTATGTTACCAGTGGTAAATGTGTTTTAGTCGAAGAGAAGAGGTTTTGGTGATGATGAAGACAACCCACCGACTCCGTCTGACGATTCAGACTTTGATGATGATGAAGACCCAGACAATTTGGAAGTGCCAGGTATATTTTTTTTATTAAGTATTTTTTTTTTACTGTACATACTCTGTCCACTTATATTAAAAAACATTTGGAATCTACTATGCTGTATGTTAATTTAAGAGCATATGAATGGATTTATGATATGTTTATTTACTCTGGTGTAAATATTTATGTGATTGTTTCCATGTTGTGTTCATTTAGGCAATACAACATAGTTGTATGAAGTAACAACAATGTTTTGATAATTAAAAGCTTCATCCAATACATAATCTTTTAAAAAATAAAAAATAAGCTTTTGCCTTTGTCTTCATTGCTACGGAATAAAAAAAGTTGTAATAAATATAGTCTGTTTTGCTGATAGACTTTCTTCTTATGGTAATGGCCTTTCCATTACCAGCGAACCTATCCCTGTACTGTGCCAAGCTTTCTTATGCCAAACTAATTATTGATATTGATCCAGTAGTTTTTAGTTTGTCAAATATAAAAATACAAATGTTTCCTCTTTTTAATATTACTTTAGAGATAATGATTAACATTAAAAATATTTTTATCTACTATCTAAATATTGTTTCTTATTCCTTTAAATAAGTATTACATAAGTATTCAAAGTATTTTAGAACAAAAATATTATTTTTTATTGTAATTTTTAGGAGGTGGAAAAACATTGGCTGCTGCTGCTCAAATGGGTGTTAAAGCAAAAGTCACAGCTGGTCCGCAACCAATTATTATTAGACCTACTACAAATCCACTAGCAGGTAAGCATAGGGATGGATTTTATAAGAAACTATCGGTAGCATTCGTGCTGCAGTAAGAATGTCACAGTCGACACATGCTGCCGGTCCAGATGTCTGACATGGACTGACGCCCCCTCTCTCCGGCATGTACTTAGGACATGTATGCTTGAGACAAACAACACTTCATTTATGCATACACTACACTGTCCGTGAAGGATTATACGTTAATCTTAGTATACAGTACCTGGATGCCCATGGTGGTATTTTTTTTTAATTGTGTTTTTTGGAAATTATATTTAAGTACAAATTACTAATAAAATGATGAAATATGAATAATATTTTTCGATCTTACCGATAGAAAAAGTTAAGTTTATTTTTAAGTTGATTATCGATAAAACACGAATAAAATGACATTTTCCAGAAATGATTCCTAGCTAGATCGATTTATCGCCCCTGAAACCACTTATATACAAAATATTATGAAAATCGTTGGAGCCGATTTCGAGATTCCAATTATATATATATACAAGAATTGCTCATTTAAAGATATAAGATTTAGCTGAAACTCTCACACAAAGCATATAGTCGTCCCTTTCATTTAATTGTAAACCTGAGATAATAATATGTATAAAATGACCAGGAATATTAAAACCCTCGCCATATTGTGGAATTATTATGGTACGGAATTTTTTTTGGGCACATAAGTGACATATGAAGTAAACATTAAGTTGATTGAATCACCCGTAATCCTAACTACTTTATATTCAAATGTTTTTTCTTTAGTAGTTCTTAAATAAAAAAAAATAGCAACACTAAGGTTAGTTTTGAGTTTTTTTTTATTCATGGTTTCAAGTTTTAATAAATTCCATACTAAAGATGTTTGATGTAGAAACTTATGTTAAAATTAAATCTTAGTGTGAACATGGAAAGTATGATTTAACCCTTGGTATTATTTCAGCTGCATCAGGGCTGGCATTTGGACAGGCATCTAATATGAAACCTATTAAAATTCAAGCAGGTCTAAATAAACCCAGACCTATGGTAACATTAGGACGTGGAGTAGGTAAGTTTTTTTTACAGTTTATAAATGAAGGAAAAACAGATCATTTACATATGGTAAAGAAATCAAAGAAAAAAAGGAATAGAGATGAAATTGGCATTTCTATATATTTGTTAGGCTTGTACTGTTTTTTCTAAGCCTTAGCACTGGTGGTTTAGAATTATATATGATGTCTCGATACCACAGTAGACCCACAATCGTGGTACTCTACCACTTTACTGGACGATCGGAATATGTCTGCCTCAGTCTGACATGAGAAGTACATTCATGTGACTCCATAGACAAAAGTCATGACACAACATATGTAAAAGTTTACTTGCCAAAGGTTAATACATTATTTTATACTTAACATAGTTAAAGATTAGTTTTGTATAGGGTATATGGTCAAATTTTTGAAGATATGCGTCTGATCAAATTTGGCTATGTCTAAGTGACTAGGAATGCTTATGAGTGTTAATATTTCTGATGATATATAATGAAGGGACCTTTGTATAGTGCCGTCTGTGGGTCCTGTCCCATCTTTCGCCGGTGCCGGCTCCTCGGCCGCGTTCAATGCCGCTTCTCTACTCGCTCAGAGTGAGTAACTTGGTTGTATGCCAGTAATGTATGGAATTAGGGTTGCCAGGATAAAAAAAAGTTAAAAAATAAAATATTGTTGTGATTTAGGATATTTTATTTTTGTACTGGTAATAATACTAATATTATAATAATAGATGAGATATTTTAGTTATAAATAAAATTGACTGGCAACCCTATTAATCCATAGATATTGTTGTTTGATTTTCTTTTTAGTCTACTCTACTCTTCTTTCAAAGTGTAATTATATATGGTACTGCTTCCCATATTTTTTTTATTTATTGCTTCAAATTCAGTCTTGAATCTTGACCTTTTTAATGCTATCTGCATGACTCATAAGTACTAATTTTCATTTAATTTTTCCAACCTCCAATCTTAGCTCTTAACCCTTAATTTGACGATTTTTTTTGTAGCAAAAAAACTGTTTTTTTTAGTAAAGTCATACGTATTTTTCTGTAAACTAGTTCAGTATTTTTTTAATTAGTTGTTCATCACACTGGACACCATCGAATTAAGGGTTAATAAAGAAAGAAATTTGCTATTAAATCATTTTGCTTAAGCAATAACGTTTTTTTGTCAGTCTTCCGTAGTACAAATTCGTTGCTTTTCCTCGATTTAATACAATTTAATTTTCATATCGTGGTTTTGTTTACATTTCTAATGCTTGTATTGTGTTTTGCTAGTTGTAGTGAAATAAGGATTTTTTTATTTTTTTTTCATTTACATCTTTTGGTTTTATAAATATAACCAGTATTAGACTTGTTTTCAGTTTCATTTTATGCATATTTTTAGAATATTACTATTTTATAGTAAAATGATGATTTATTTATCTAATATTAGTAAACTAGTAATGTTAGGAAGAAAATCCGACGCTGTGCCTTTGTACTGGCGCAACACTAGCCTTACTAAAATGTCGACGTTTATGTCCCCTCACTAATCATTCTGACATTTGACTTTGTAATGAAAGCACGTCATTCGCGACAAAGGATTCTAACTAATAATGTCTAAAAGTAATGATTACCGCAACTTCTATTCATTACGATGTTAAAAATGTTCTTATTTCGACATTTACCAACTCAGTTGCTCCAACGTGACAATATCACGTGAGTTTAAATACAATCCTATTTTAATCTCGAGAATCATAAAACTTTGAATGTTTTGAAATGTTATCAATGACGTTAATTAAAACTCGGCTCAAAGTTTTCCGTCACAATCCAACTTTGGAAAGTCCCAAAGTTTTTGTAATGTTTCGTAAAGGGCAAGATTTCGTATAATAATTGTATAAAAAATCTGTTGAAATTAAAAACACCAGGTTATGTTTGATTGTTTAATAATGATTTAATTATTTATACAAATGCAACCTAATTTTGAATTAATGCCTTAAAATAACAAAGATAGGCTTTTAATATGTCTAATGGTACGCGTGTATAGACCCGCGCCGAATGCATCGCGCACTAAACAGATTTGCTTTGACTTTAGTAAAAGGAAACTAAAATCCGATGGACCCTTAAATCTATTTAATTCTGTTTCTTATACATACGCTTTTAACATATTTACTGTATATTAAGATTAACCCTCAAGATTCACTGTTTCTTGGAATATAGTTAACATATAATTTTCAGTGGAGATGGTGGGTGCGCAAGGGATGAACTCCTATTTGCTGCAAAACCTAAATCAGATTCTGGTTTCTGGTATGGTCGCACAGTATGGCCAGATGCCACCCTGGGCCCAACCTAAGCCTGGCATGTGGCCTCATGACAAGGTACATAATGTGACTATATGTTGAATTGTTAATATCAAAGCATTTAGGGTTATTTATTTACTATTTTGTGTTTTTGGAGACCCCGGAACCCTCAAATCCCACATAAGTTTGTTTCCCCCCCTGAAAGCAAGCTAACTTTGTAATATATATTGCTTCTGACACAAAAAGCTGGTTAATTTAATAGATATCCAAAGAAAAAGGTTATTTGAAGCTTAGCCAGTAACCAAAATGGTCCTTCGAGCCGGATAATGTAAGATTTGTTATGTTAATATCATATTGTGATGTAAATAATGTGTCGTATATTTCAGTTGCAAGGTGAAGAAGAAGAAGTGGATGATGAGGAGATGGGTGTGGCTGAGACATACGCAGATTACATGCCGTCAAAATGTATGTATTTTCTTAATCATCCATTTATAGGTTACAGACATTTACCTATACACTGTTGGTTTTTAATATGACTATGATATAATCTTACTAATATGATAAATGCGAATATTTGGATGGATGGATGGATGTTCGTTAGAGAGTACATAGGCTACTAATTAACAATTTTCTTTAAGTCATGCACGGACGGAGTCGAGGTTGACGACTGTCGCATAATTTATAGGATTTTCACTCTTAATGCATTAATTAATGTGACATAATATTGTGTCCAGTGAAACTGGGTCGTAAGCACCCCGATCCAGTAGTGGAGACAGCATCCCTGTCGTCTGTGGAGCCAGTGGATGTGACGTATACATTGAGCCTGCCGGAGGAGACGGTGCGGGGCGGGCTGCTGTCCGCGCTGCAGCTGGAGGCGGTGGTGTACGCCAGCCAGGCTCACGAGCATACCCTGCCTGATGGTACACGAGCTGGATTTCTCATAGGTATGCTATGATTTACTTTGTTCAACGATTTGTAATTTTTTAAGGTTCCGTACCTCGAAAGGAAAAAAACGGAACCCTTAAGGATCATTCTGTTGTCCGTCCGTCTGTCTGTCAAGTTTATTTTTTTAATTTTACATTTTGTAGATCATAGGTATACTATGAGATGCTTGTATTTTGTTAGTAAGGTCAAAGTGTCTTAGAGGGTGAATTGTGAAATTGTTAATGTCAAAATTTGTTATCGGAAATATTTAATTGCGAGAAATGTTTACTAAAGTAAGAAAGAAATTAGTTTAGTAGTTAAATAATAAAGAGAATAAGTGTTATTTGGGTTTTGTTATAATTTATTTACAGTTGGTTTCTAAGACCAAAATTTCTGTATAAAATATATCGATATCATTGTCGTTGACAAATAGAGTCTCAGAAACCAAGACAAGAAATATAAAATTTGATGAAATTTTGTTTGATTGTTTGATATTTGACAAATGTAATTGTTTAAAGGTGACGGTGCTGGTGTGGGTAAGGGACGTACGATCGCGGGCATCATCTTTGAGAACTACCTGAAGGGTCGCAAGCGCGCCATCTGGGTGTCTGTCTCCAACGACCTTAAGTACGATGCTGAACGTGACCTGCGAGACATCGGAGCTGGCAAGATTGAAGTACATCCCCTCAACAAGGTACTACTAAATGCGACACTTGTACTAGCTATTGCCCGCGACTCCGTCCGCAAGAAATAAAAAAAAACTTAATAAGTAGCTGTTCTTCCAGACTATGTTCTGCAGCTATGCTAAATTTCAGCGAGATTCGTTCTGCCGTTCTCGACATATCTCTAAGCAAGCCATCCATCCATTATCCATTCCACTATCCATCGTTACGGGATATATGTAGAACATAATCTGGAAGAACACATAGAGTATTAAGTATTTTAAATTACAAATGGACGGCGTCGCGGACGACAACTAGTCAAAGCTAAACTGCAAGTTATCTTTGGAAATTAAAAATCGTAGTGAATCAAAGATGTCTAAATACTTGTATTTCTTCGTTTCCAGTTCAAATACGCGAAGATATCATCAGCTGTGAACGGCAACGTGAAGAAGGGGGTGGTGTTCTGCACGTACTCTGCATTGATAGGGGAGACTCAGTCCTCCAGCACCAAGTACAGGTCCCGGTTGAAGCAGCTGCTCCAGTGGTGCGGTGAAGACTTTGATGGATGTGTATCCTTTATGGTTATAGACATAAGTGTTATTTTACTTTGTGTTTGAATGCGAAAGTGAATATCAAAAATGAGGAAAATCAGTTATTGTGTCACTTTACTTATATTAATAATAGTTGAATCTGGATAAGCAAGAAGCCTATGTAAGCATTGTCCGGTCCCAACTGACCACCACAAGCGAGACACTCTGGTTGGAGAGTGACCTATAGGAAAAATATAGCGTCCTTTGGACTCTACCTTATCCAGGATGTACAGTATTTGGTAACTTAAAGTTAACAAATAGATATCTCCTATCCGTAAAATCCTTAAACACCAAACAGATTGTATTCGACGAATGTCACAAAGCGAAGAATCTCTGCCCGGTGGGGTCGGGCAAAGCTACCAAGACGGGTCTCACTGCACTAGAGTTGCAGAATAAATTGCCCAAAGCGCGAGTCGTTTATGCCTCAGCTACGGGCGCTTCAGAACCAAGAAACATGGCGTATATGGTGCGCCTTGGCATTTGGGGCGAAGGCACGCCTTTTCCTACATTTATGGATTTCATTAATGCTGTTGAAAAGAGGTTTGTTAATAGTTAATGGAAAAAAATAAAAAAAATAGAAGTTACTTGCGACTCCGTCTGCGGGAAAAAAAAACATAATTAGTTGCCTATGTGTTCTTTCTGATTATGTTCTACATCTATACCAAATTTCAGCAAGATCCATGCAGCCGTTCTGGAAATACCTTCTAACATCCATCCATCCAAACATTCGCATTTATAATATTAGTATGATGGTTAAAAAATATATCATTAATATAAAAAAAAACCTTGTCTTCAGAGGTGTGGGAGCTATGGAGATAGTTGCGATGGACATGAAACTCCGAGGCATGTACATTGCGCGTCAGCTCTCTTTCCACGGGGTCACCTTCAAGATAGAAGAGGTTCCGCTGTCTGATGCCTTCAAGGAGACATACGATAAAGCCGTCGCTTTGGTAAGTTTTGTTACGATTAGTCTTTGTATTACACAGACGACACAATTTCCATCAAATAATATCTAAAATTGTAAATTTCTTATATAATATTGTATCGCAAAGAAATGTAAATTCATGTATTAAATTTCAGGCCAATAGGAAGTAGATCTAATTTTAATGACTAGATTTGAGCCAAATACATACAAATAAAACATTTAAAAAAAAGGGCTTTTATGACGTCACAATGTCAGTGACGTCATAGACATTACATTTGGAGACTAATATGGGTTTTTTTCAACAGTGGGTGGAGGCAATGCAGCGTTTTACAGAAGCAGCGGAGCTGATAGACGCGGAGTCACGCATGAAGAAGACCATGTGGGGACAGTTCTGGTCAGCGCATCAACGGTTCTTCAAGTACCTGTGTATTGCTGCCAAGGTATCACTATGTCACTTTATATTAACTAAGAAATATTGAAATTTAATCTTTATGTCTGTAAAATAAGGTTTAGATTCCAATAACACGGTCTCTTATGTTGAATTTCTGTTCTTATTAGCACTTTTCCTGTAGAAAAAGGCATAGCAAATATAATTATTGTGATTGTTGCAGATGTAGGAGAAGTGTTGTTTATTTAATATCCACCTTCGTCATAAACAAATAAATGGTATGTGATACAAACAATTGTATGGAAGAGCACAAAAAAAAACTAGTACATACTGTGCCGACCCATTGTAGGGAAAAGGACAGGAAGATGATTGTCATACAAACATTTGTATGTATGTATGTTTGTATGTTGTAGGTGAATCACGCTGTGGTGACGGCGCGCGAGGCGGTGAAGTGCGGCAAGTGCGTGGTGATCGGGTTACAGAGCACGGGCGAGGCGCGCACCCTCGACCAACTCGAGCGGGATGACGGCGAGCTCAGCGACTTTGTCTCCACCGCCAAGTGTGTACAAATTACACACTGCACACATGTACACTGTAATACACACTACAGACATGTACACAATATTACACACTATAGACAATGATATAATAAAATGTGTTTTTGTGTACCATTTTCGCTTTCAGAGACTGGAACTAAGTTTAGTTTTATTGAAAATGTATTCCAAAGATCGTATTTTGAATTTGTATTCAAAATACCGTTGCCTAAAATTAAAATTACATCAAAACTTATGACATTGTATTTATCAAACTTGATACTAAACATTCGCGGTTGTTACCAGGGGCGTATTCCAGACGTTGGTAGAGAAACACTTCCCTGCGCCGGACCGGACGCGCATCAACAGACTGCTTGGCTTGGAGGCGAAGCCCGCCACTGTGACACATGCGCCCGCGCACAACGGACGTAATGGTGACGACGCTAACACCTCAAAGAGGAAGTGTAAGTTTTCTCTTTTTATTATAACTGTTTTTTCTTGTTGTATCTTACTTAAGTCTCCACTTCAGATTCATACATTATTTGAAAAGCTAATATGCTTCCAGTAACGCCCCGTCAGCAAGCTAACGTGGCTGCAAAGCGAGCGCGTGGTGGTTCCTCTTCGGACGAGTTCATCCGTGGTTCCGACGATGACCTTGACGACGAGTTGGCTGAGGACTCCGATGATGGCCGCCACTCTGACTCCGATCAGAGTGACTCAAATCCCTTCAGAGCGGGCCGAGAGAGCGACAGCGATGATGGTCGGTAATAACATAGTAATAGCATTAAATTTCGTTCGATGGCGCTGTTCTATACTATAGAAAATTAAAAAAAACTAAGACAAAACAAAAGAATCGATGCATTTAGGGTCAATTAAGGTCACTTACTAATAAAGAGCTTTGAAACATTTTTTTTAAATCGGTTTAGTTTATAATTGTAATATACGATACAGATCCATGGATCAATCGCAAGAAGAAGCCGATAAAAAAGAAGAAAGCGGCATCACCTAAGAAGAAGGCGGCGAGCACGCAGGACAAGATTGAGACGATGTTTGAGAGGAAGACGACCGCGCCCTCTACCGTCACCGTCACTACGGCCGGCGGACACAGCCTCACTGGCACACCTGTTGGCACTAATGGACTATACCTTGGTAAACTACCCTCAATACACAATTTATACAAGTACCCTCATCACAAAACAATCTTACTAATATTATAAATGCGAATAGTTAGATGGATGGATGTTAGTTACGACAGGCGAAATCAACACTTAAAAACTGCTTATGTGTCTCTGAGTGCTTCTTAACATATAATGATACACCAGGACCCAGTCGTAACCAGCCTCCACCGCGGTCGGCAATCGAGCGCGCGTGCAGCATGAAGGAGGAACTTCTTGCAGCAATAGAGAAGCTGGGCCGCCGCCTGCCACCCAACACGCTCGACCAGCTGGTGGATGAGCTGGGTGGTACTGAGAATGTTGCTGAGGTACGTGTCAAGATATAATAGTTTATGTGTAGGCGGAATTGTACATCTTGATACTTGAAATATATAAATCTAGTATCAAGTAATATTAAACTTTGTTTAGAAGTACATTGCAAGTACGCTGATAAATTACATTATAATCGAACACTAATTTATTGTAAAAAGACAAAATAACTCGTCAGAATTTTAAATTGTCAGCGATAGACGTTTTAACAAAGATTGAATTAGTATAGTGGTATTCAAATATAGTGACGGCTCGGAATATACCACGAATCGCTGCACAGAATAGCAGAAGAGACATTCAATAGTACGCTGATGACCTTGAGCCACTAACGTAGTTTTTTCATGCAGATGACAGGTCGTAAGGGTCGTGTGGTGCAGACAGAAGAGGGTCAGATACTGTACGAGAGCAGGTCGGAGGCGGACGTACCTCTGGAAACTCTTAACTTGACGGAGAAGCAGCGGTTCATGGACGGCGAGAAGGACGTAGCTATTATATCTGAAGCGGCATCCAGTGGTATTTCACTTCAGAGTGATAGGAGGTAAATATACGTCGTTCACGTAATGACTTGTCACTCTTTGAATTGCTTAAACTGTTTGCTTTTTTGCAATATTGTAGTAAAGTATATAATTTATTTTAAGATTATATAAGATGTATTGAAATTGTTTGACAGAGCTCGAAATCAAAGGCGGAGAGTTCACATAACATTAGAGTTACCGTGGTCAGCTGACAGGGCCATACAGCAATTTGGTGAGTGCCATACAATACCATAAATTTTACTAATATTATAAATACTATGCCTAATATAATAATACTTGGCCTAATTTAGTCCTCTTTCCCTTCCCACCCTTTTCTTACAAGGAAAGGATGGGAAGTGGAAGCGGACTTTCCGGATGAGAGGATGCATGGAAGGTGAAAATATTTTCTTTCTGTGCATCCTCTCCTCAGTCGATTAAAGGTATGCAACGCATATGCAATTACGTATGTCTATGGGCAAAAGTCACTTCGCTATTTCAGTGATTTCAGGTGGCCGCTCGCTCGATTGCCACCTTATGATATAAAAAAAATACGAGTGTGGATGAATGGATTTTTAATACTACGTAGCCTAAGAACGGCTCAAAGAATCTCGCTGTAATTAGGAATAATTGTAGAACACAGGCTACTATTTTTTTACTCCTCCAGAACAGTCACGGGCGACATTTAGTGCTGTGTAATTTGAAGTAAGCAATGTATGTACCAAATGTGATCATCTTAGCATCATTTTTGGTATGAATCTGCAAATAAATCTGCTTAGCAAGTCTCATACAGGAATAAAAGTAGTATGCAACTTTTTTCTCAGGTCGTACCCACCGTTCTAATCAAGTGAATGCACCTGAATACATCTTCCTGATCTCTGACTTGGCTGGAGAGCGGCGCTTCGCCTCAACAGTCGCCAAGCGGCTGGAGTCCCTCGGCGCCCTCACGCATGGAGACCGCCGCGCCACTGAAACAAGGGATCTCAGCCAGTTTAATATAGATAATAAATATGGTCAGTATACATTTTTGATAAAAGATTACAAGATTCTTGATAATTTTACCAGGAGGGAAGGGAAATAATGTAAATAATTAAACTGAAACTAATTTACAAAGTCAATAGTTGTGGTTTGGTTATTTATGCGGCTTTGGATAATTTAAAGTAAATGAAACACAAAAAGATCTAAAGACATGTCTTGAATTAATTGACTCCTGTGAATTTATTTGCTGCAATAAAAATAGCAACTCAAATGAAGAGAAAGTTTAATTTTCTAAAACACCGTTTATATTTTTTGATATAATGGTGATGATTAAGGCAAAATATTAAGGTTTCTACTCGTAACACCTCGTGCTCCGACACCACCTAAGTGGGAGGCTAAGGAGATGATGAATAACATTCAGGTCGCACTGCCCTGGAGGCGGTGATGAAAGCGATAATGAAGTACGACACTCCGCTGGTGGCGCCCCCGCGAGACTACGCCGGAGACTTCTTCCAGGATGTAGCTGTCGCACTTGTCGGCGTCGGTCTGATTGTCAACAGTGAGAGCGCGCCCGGAGTACTCTCACTGGACAAGGTAACATCAATTACATCTAGATTATGGACTGGCTATAAGACGTAATATTTTGTGCCTACTTGATTTTCACCATTTTGACACTGATGGTAGCGGTTTGTAGCTGTGATGGGTATTCAAGCTAGTAATGTAGATAGATTTATTTGTAATGTAACATTAGTAGGCGCGTTTAAATCGGAACTACGCTAAAGGCTATTTCAAAGTTATAGCCGGTCCAGTAAGATAAAAAGAAAAATATATTTTTGTCTCTTTCATTCCTTGTTACTTTGTCTATCATGTTGATTTGTCTAATACCTGTGTAATTAAAAGTTGGTTGTATTGTTTTTATGTTTTAGGATTACAACAACATGTCAAAGTTCTTAAACAGGATATTGGGTATGCCGGTAGAGCTACAAAATAGGCTGTTCAAATACTTTACAGACACGCTGGCGGCTGTTATGGAGCAAGGTGAGAATGTCATACAAAAATATGGGATTATTACCGTACCGTTAAATTAATTTAAATAAAGTAAAATATATACATTTTTGTATAGCAAAGCGCAGCGGCCGCTTCGACCTCGGCATCCTGGACTTGGGTAGTGCGGGCGAGAGTGTGCGCCGCGTCGCCTGCGTGCGCTTCCTGCGCCGGCACGCCACTGGCCGCGCGCCCGTCGATCTCATCACTGTGCAGACTGAGGTCAGCTAACTGTCTCACTCTAACACACGCACTCACTATCATGCTGTCTCACTCTTACAACATCTCATCGTCTCGCTACCTTACCACGGTGTTGACGTTAGCTGCCTGTCTCACTCTAACACATGCACGCGTTATCGTGCGTGCCTGTCTCACTCTAAGACATGCACGCACTATCGTGCTATCTCAGTTTTAATACATCTCATACTATTGCGTCCCTTAAACGGTGTCTACTGACTATCTGTCTCATTCTTACATACCCATTATCATGTTATTTTGGTTCTTTCTCACTCTCTCGCACTAATCATCTATATCTTTCACTCTCGTGTGTGCTCTAGTATCTAGGTTATTTCTAAAGTTGCGGAGAATGATAAATATTGATTTCAATACTTCCAAATAACTCATTAAAATTGATTCACAATTAAAGTGACAGAATTTAATTAATTTATTGTGATATGTATAAATTTAAAATTTCCACATTTTGCTTAGCGCGGCATGGACTGGATGGAGGCGTTGGAGAAAGAGTCTGAGCTGACAAGCCCCAAGGAGGGTTTCTACCTGTCGCAAGCTGCCCGCAACAACAAGCACACCGCCGTGCTCTGTGTCGCAGCGCATACGCCCAACAACAGGAAGGATCGGCCCACAAAGAAAGAGATCATGTTCCAAATATACAGGTAATTTATGACGTAAATAAACACGTACGATAGCACGTATTAAAATTATAAGATAATTAGTTTTTTCCGTCTTAATCTGGCAAGATGAGCTGACATTGAACCTATTAAAAGTATTGAAGCTGTCGCCCACGACTCCGTTCGCGCGAAATGTAAAAAAAACTTAATTAGTAGCTTATGTGTTCTTCCAAAGTATATTCTACATCTATGCTAAATTTCAGTAAGATCCATGCAGCCGTTCTGGAGATACCTTGTAACAAACATCCATCCAAACATTTGCATTTATAATATTTGTAAGATCTATTAGATTTTGTAATCATTGTGTAATAACTTGTATTTTTGTTTGTCATCGCAGACCGAACACTGGTCTCCAGCTGCGGCTAGAATCTCTCGCGGAGATCGAGAAGAAATACAAGAAGGTGACGAGCGAGGAGGCGGAGGGCCCGTGGAAGGCGCAGTACGCGGCCTCGCTGCGAGTCTGCAGCCACGCGTACTGGCGGTCCGCCTGCAGGAATGCCTCAGAGTGCGAGGTACACACATGTTGAAACATACGAACGCGAACACATACGTACACGTACACGTGTACGGATACGCAAAAATGCACGCACACATGTGCGTACACGTTTTACTCTCTGTTGTATGCTAAAAATTACTCACACTCTACTCAGAGACGTTAATTGAATGTTAAGGTAGTCTTTTATTCTGACCTTTCGTCTTAAATCTACACTACGAAAGACTTAAGGTTTCTGAAAGGGGAAATCTGTATGTGCAGGTGGGTCTGCGCGTGCGCACTCACCACGTGCTGGCGGGGTCAGTGCTGGCGGTGTGGGCGCGCATGGAGGCGGCGCTGGCGGCGCGCGCTGCGCTGCACAAGATGCAGGTCATACGCATCAAGACGGACGACGGCAGGAAGATTGTTGGTAAGTTGGTCACCATCATTACTCAAATAGTTATGTTTTATTTTTCTATCTACTTTCTTTAGACATAGATCTTCTGCAGTATTATTTTGTCCTAGGGATATTTATGTCTATCCTAGGTCTATAGATTGGATATCGATTCAATTTTAGAAACCTTAAGTGTAATTTTTTTTTCGTAGGTAACAGCGTATGTTTTTTTTTACAGGAACAGTTATCCCAAAGAATTGTGTTGAACCGCTTAAGGAGGCGTTAGCGTCGGACGCGGTGTCCGTCACCGAGCAGAAATTCGACACATCTGACGCGTTAAAATGAACCCTCAACAGTCTACATAAAGACTAGATTAGCTCGCAGCCCGCGATTAGTTCCTCTCTCTTCATTTAGCGCATAGTTCAGGACCAAAGTGGTCCTAAAGTAGGTTGGTCCTACAGGACGGTTATACTTCGGACCAGGTCCTGGACTTGGTCAATTACGATACGGCCGTATGACTGATTTTATTTTGCCCCAACCATCCCCGAATATTCAGGTCTTAAGACTTTTATGGAGTAATTTATTTGTATGTAGATACTTCTAGTTATATTAAGAGGATGAGGGTTAAAGTAGTGGTCCGGTTTCGTTTCCTATGTTTTGTGATTAGTCATTTGAGAAAGTGATGTATTTAAGAGCGATGTGTTCAATGTGATTATTTTTCTTGTTAATTTACTCGATATTTTACACATTGACTGAAATTATTATTTTTTTTTGTTAAGGTTTTGTTTACAATTAATTTTTAACTCATTAATGTATATTCAGTAGCCAAATGGCAACATTTTGTCTACGTTCTAAGATGTTGCCTACCGTAATAAAGTCTTATAATTATATAGACTTTATTTAAATAGCCGTTTTTTTAATTTCATAGTAAAACTGGTCTGTAAATTTTTTTCAATGTGGCTTATTGTGATCAGATCGTATGAATTTTTTTATATATTAAGTTTACGACAGTATAAATCCTATTGACAATTGCTTCACAATTAAAAAGTTAAACTTATATTCTTGCAATGTATTTAGTCGATGTTATTGCAAAACTGACACTTTGTGGACTAAAGAAATAGAAATAAACTGTTCAATGTTTTACCGTCAGAGAAAATGAACGGTGACTGTTTTACCGACAGAGCAAACATCGTGACTGTTTTACCGACAGAGCTACAAATCTATCTTTACTGTTTTAACTATAGATTTGACTAAGGATAAAGCAGTCGGTTAAAAAAATTAAGACTCTTAAGAAGTGATTTCCTTAAAAAGTGTAGATAAAATATCATTTATTTGATAACGTCGTTTTAAATACATATTTCAAAGTTAATATGTATCCTTAAAAAAATGTAAGAAATTAAATTTTAAGTTTTCAGACCCTAGTCTTTAGTAATCTCTCTCAAATTTATGACACTAATTATTATCGAAAAAAAAAACAATTTTTATCACGATAATGAGAATAATTTCTTAGCCCCGTTGACAGTTGATTTGTCTTTTTAAAGTAAATAAATTGACTCACGAATTTATTATTTGTACAAAGTTTTTAACCAAGTTTTGTGTGATGTAAGTTATCTCAAACTACCTACCTTTTAAACAATAATTTTCGACCCTTTATGTACTTGCCCTATTTGAAGTGTTAGATTCCGTTCACACAGACAGGGGCGGAGAGGAGAGCAGAGTTATATGGCAATTAAAAGTAAAATTAAACCTTTTTTCAAAATATCTGATCTCTTCGCCCCCGTTTATGTGTACGGACCCTTAATCATCATGTTTTAACCAAATAATGCACATTTTAGATAAGAAACAACATATTGTATATTGAAACAATTTTTAATTTAGAAGTAGTTTAAATGAAATGTGAAAGATTCAAGCAACATGATATAGCAAGGGGCAGAGAGGCCAAAAACGTCAAAAACTTCAAAATTAAACCGATTACGTTTGTGTGATAAATAACCGCGTGGAAAAAAGCCAAGTAAATTTAAATATGATAGATGGCGCTGTTGTCAAAACTAACAACATCGAATAAGTTTTACTGCTGCAATAAAATACGTTAATTAAGCGCTTAGTAGCCTTGTAGTGTAGGTTTGTCGATTTAAATCTACACTAAGGGTGATTTAACGATCCTTAGTGCAGCAGTAAGGCAAATAACTCAAGTTGCAGTCTATTCAAATCCTTATTTTTATAGATTAGTTTTTATATAACAGTAGTTTCAGATTGTCATCATTCTATTAATATAAGTGGACATTGATGGTTTAAATATTGCTTCAAATGGCTACGATCGGACGGTACAGGTAGAAATTTATAATGAACTCGATTTATAAATATTACTTACGTAACACATCTCAAATTAATGTTTATGGTATGTCTTTTGTGTATAAAGACGAATAAAAGTATATAAATATTGATATTGCCTTTTATTATCACTGAATTCTATATTTAACCTAGTTTTGTAGATCTCTCTAATATTCTAATAGGTGACCCTTTCAATAACTCGGTCCACAGGTTTCTATAATACAGTCGAAACTGGATAAGCGAGTTATTTTACCAGCAGCCTTTTTGATTCTCGGGTTCCAGCTTTGGTCAGATTGGCCAGATAAGTTTGTCGCTCTATATAATTTCTCAATTTTTTTATATTGTAAGCTAAACTGTGTTTAAAAACATATGTTTATCCAAATATCTGTGCAGAAATTGAAATGTCAAATACTTTCCAAACTCTAACGTAAATGTCATTTAAAACGTCAATGTCAATTCTGACAATCTCAATTTCTTGTTAAAATGGTCATTTTATTTCTAGTCTTTTTTAATAATTTACTTTAATTTTATTAATAAAAACATTAAAATTTGTGAGAAAGATGACTCAAAAAGAGGTAACGATGGTGGAGTTGGAGGAAACGGTGAGAATTGATAATTTTTTCTTAAGTAAACATAGGCAGGGCGAGCGGTACCTTATTTAGGTCAATGAGCCGACTTCTATATATAAATAACTTCGGTTAAGAGAAATGTAAAGGGCATTGATGTAGGCATGTCCATTGAGATTTTTTTTGGCTAATGAGGAAACCAACACTCTGTTTATCTTGAATACATACAGATTCTGTTTCTAATTTTAATAAGGTCTTCAATAAAAAGAACTTAGCGTTATGTTATGTATGAAAATATTACATCTAATTAACTATTTCAAGAAATTTCAATATATCATACTATTTTTTTTAAATAAGGTTTTGACACATATTAAAAGTAAGCACATTATGTAGGTAAAGTGCACAGATCAACAACTGGACCTGATGGAGTGGAAGATGGATGCTGTAGAGAAGCAACTTGCTGAGCCAGTCGACAACCAGGAAGTCTGTGTTATGAATTTGCTCAAATCTGTCTCTGAGGTAAGTGCAAAAAAAACTGTATTACATGATACAAAAAGCTGATTAATGCTGAGAAGAATGTTAGGTAGAGAGATGTAATACACTAATTGTTGGTTTCCGACATCAAAATCCTTGTATAAAATATATTCTCATCTCTAAAATTATCTTTGACAAAACAGAGATAAAAATATTATTTAAACAGGAATCTTGGTTTCAGAAACCAACAATAAATCAGTTACATTTGAAACTAATTTGTGATATTTAAATATTTCTTTAAAATATATCTAAAAACATATGTTTTATTTTCAGCTCCTTGGGTTTAGGGTTGATAAAAGGTCAGAGTAATATTAATGTCAAGGTGTCATGTTACTCACAACTTGAGGCTTTTCATCGTGTCCTTAGTGTAGATTTACTAAGAGACAATTAAAATAAATTAACCACAATATGACTGGTAGTTTGTAAAGTTGGCTTTAAATAAATGAGAAGTCTCATGTTGAAGCTGTTGCTTATTGAAGTAGACTGGCTTAAATGTGGTACAAAATTTAAGCTGTCATAAAAAAACCTAATAAACAGGGTGTTGCTTTTCAGTATAGCTTCCCAAAGTTTTTCTATAGGGGTGTCATAATATTATCAATGTTATTATTGGTTTATTTATTTTATTTCTTCATGTGTCTGTTATACCAGCTGGGTTTGTTATAAATATTGAAACTATTTCTTCTCGGTACAAATAATAGATGGATTTGCTTTTCAACAAAGCTTGGCTTGATTATGGTTCACGATAAGAGTGAAATGGTGGGATTTGAACTCACAAATTTATTAAAACTTTGCTATTGATGCTTGGAATATAAATTTTTGAATTTAATGTTGGTTTAAAGAGATGTCTTTCTTAACTTGTTTAAATATTCTTTATTAGTAATTATGAGTTTTATTTAAATAATAATAAAAATAATTTTAATTTCGAGTTTAATTTTTTTTCTATTATCTATGACCCAGCTGAGTAAGAATTTTACTATAAAGATAGTTTTTATTTAAGATTAATAATTGAATTATTTGAAAGAAAAAAAAGTTGTTTAAAAAAGCTATCTTTATTTCATGTCAGACACAAAAAACTGTTGCTTCCTAAATTTTTATTTTGACCTGTATTTTTTTTTTATCCACATAATTCATAATATACTTCAAATGGTGTTGCCATTCATTACATTTGATAGCAACAGATCGCTTGGTCTACTACTCTATGACCAGTTTGCTGAGAAAATGTCATTTTTTTGTGTTCAAAAACCTGTGGTTGCGGTCAAACTGATGTATGAATGTTTGGAGTGTTGTATAAAAATATTACTTGTTCCAAATGAAAGCTAAAAATAAAATATATTTATAAATATATATAATAAAAAAATATATAATATATTTTAATAAAAATCGTAAAGAATACAGAACTTTATTTGTTCTTAAAAATCTTAAAATCCTACATATTTATAGAACATTCTTTCTTATATTATTCTTATTTATCTATTTAAAATTAGATAACTTAAAAAAAATAAAACAGTGTTGTCCGCCATGTTTGGAATTTGACGTTTATATGTTTATTAAATTTTCCGCTTTCATTTGGAATGGGTTAATTATAAAGCAGAATATATTGATTGTGGTTGCGGTATAGGTTCGTTCGGAGTACCAGCAGCTGCGACGTGAGCTGGTGGAGGTTCAAGCACTACAGCGCGAGTTGTCTTCACGTCTGCGCGCGCAGCTGCGCCTAGTGCACGGCAAGTTTGCACGACTGCGGCAGCGCATCGCCGCCGCAGATCCGACGCGCTAGCCACGCGCACTACCGGCGTTATGGCAGCATGCCAACAAAATAATGCCCTTCTCTTGATTACATACTTTGGTCACGTGATTCTGTCACTCCTTGTATCTGGTGCGTATCCATAGCAACGTGCGTTACCATAGTAACGCCTTTTTTTGATGTAATGTTCGTGGCGGTTTAAAGGTCGTGTCTTTAGTATCATGTAATTTGAAATTGTAAGTCACCATTAAGTTTGAATATTACTATACTAGCTGTACACGTTCCTCGGTACTTTTATTGTTTCTCGATTCTTTGTTTTGGATCATTTTTTTATATTTACATGTTTGGTATGATAAATGTTCATGTTTTAACTGTGGGTTTCTGAGATCCAAATCTCTGTATAAAATATATCGTCATCCCTGTCATCTCTGATAAAACAGAGATAGCAATATATTTTAAATGGGGAATTAGGTTTCAGAAACTCATGGTTAGTAGTACTTAGCTGGTGGCTAAGTTTAATATATATATTGAAACAACGAATAATGTGAATTGTGTATTTCATTATGTAAAATTATATAGATAGTAAAGTTATTTTGTTTTGGTGCCATTTAAATATAAAAATAGCACAAATTATACATAAATAGCGCCAATTTTAGTGCCAAAAAATAGGAGTCAAACTTCTGTTTTCTACAAATATTATTAGATTCAATAGAATGAAATTTTTTTCTTGGCAAATTTTAAAATAAAAATTAAATAGATGCTACTTTAAAACTAGTGTAGACATTTCTTAAGTCTAGATTAAGAACTAGTCGGCTCAGCACACCTGACTGTTTAGTCTATTATCGTAATCTTAGTATAAAGCGTTAATTTAATTAATCGTTTGACTAGAATTTAACAAAATCGTAAGTTGGTGCTAAAGGTATGGTGTTTGATACTTCGAATCCGATACAGTTTTTTGAATGTTACTAAATTTATTATTTATTCAAAGAGTTTTATACAAATACCTTTATTTCTTAGAAGTATTAATAAATTTCGTACTCAAAGATGCTAATTGTCACTTAGGGAGGCTCCTAAACAACATTTACTTTTAAACATCGTTATAACAACAAAAATTTCGAATGTTTTTTTTTTATAAGAATTTAAATTTGAAAGCACTCCAATGAAATATAATCTTTGCAACTAACCTTGAGTTTCTGAGAACTAAAACGCTGTATAAAAGATATCGTCATCCTCGTCATTATCTTTGACAAAACAGAGATAACAATATGTTTTAAATGGGTATTTTGAGCTCAGAAACCCACGGTAAATAATGATTGTTTAAAATAATAAAAGCATTCGGTTTATTGGTAAATGTCAATTTTCACACTGTCGGATATGAATCGAATTTACGAGTACAGTCGAGTACTAAATGGTTTAGAGAAGAAATAAATTTATTGTTACAAAATCCAGCAATTTATCTCAGTTAATAATTCATATTATATCTAGATCTATCTTAAATTATGATGCATGTGATGTACAATTAGTTATAATTCTTTTGTCTAAATTTAAAAAGAGGAAAAAAATTACGTCACGTTTCTTTATTCGTATTTTCCTACTTATTATTCAAAAAAAGCACGTAAATAATTTCATTAAATGCAAATTTCTTTAAATTTATATTTTGTTAGAATTTTTTTTAAATAAATATTTCTCTTACATGTTTCCAAAAACGTTTTAGCAGATTTTTATACATATTTTAGACGTTTCGCCATGAGGCTATACTTTTATTGATTTAATATTACACTATTCCTATTTCTTACGTAGCGTAATGCATTTATTTTTTTCTATGTAGTTTGTTACGCTTTAAATTAAATTTATGGTAAATTTTAAATCGCACATATCGTATTGCATGTTAACGTAAGCACTCATTTGGCGGGAAATGAGGCGGAGGCCATCTTGTTTTTCATTTTAAACACAATTTTGTGAATTTTACGTGCTAATTTTAAAATTTAAAATAATAGCTTATTTAAAATATGGATTTACTATATTAATCTTTATGGTATAAGGTCGTGGAGCAGCTAAAATAAAGAAAGCGACCGCTAACCATAGATATCAACAAGTTTTTGATGCACTGATTAAATGTACAAAACAGTATCTATCCTTTCCGATCCCAGCTTTATTAGAAAAGCATGGGAATGGGAAAAGGACTGGAAATAGGCATCTAGCACGCCATAAGGTTAGTTATTTTCTGATGGTCCTTCGTCTTATTTGTACGTAGTTCACAGTAGTAATAAGGAAAATACATGTCTGAAACTATGTTAAGTCGTAATTTCTAAATTACCAAGTATACCTGATTTATCTAGACTAGATTAGTTGTGATGCCCTTAATGATTTTTGATATAATTTTTACACTAGGTGTTCCTAAACTTTGACATTGAATTTCCAATTATTGTGTCAAAGTTAAATGTGTTTGTGAGTGTACTTTTAGTATAATGCTCTATAGACTAAATTACTTAGTACTTATACTTACAATTAAATCAATTCTAAATATAATAATAATATTCGAATATTTATGTGTAAAATTAAAAGTAAGCACAAAAATTGGTAGGTAGTTCTAAATTTATCAATCGCACTTGTCTATTTACCTTTCGTGTACCTTTTTTAATGTTTTGAAGGAAAATCACGTCCATTATGGCACAAACTCTATTTTTTATCTAATCTACCTTATTTTCCTTCTGCGGTGCTATATGTATAATTTTAAACTGTACGTATTTTGTGGGTAGACGTTGAATTTTAATTACGTTGGTTATTTTGAATCATTATAATGGTTTCTTTTATAAGTCCTGAGTTTTTCAAAATTTGTAAGGATTTTATTAACTTTTATCATTGTTTATTAGTTAGTTTAAAATAATTATATCCATTTTTGGAGAAATTTTGCTCATTTTTGTACATTTTTGTTTTCATATTTCATTGGAAACTGAATGTCCAATAACGACAATACTGCACTCTATTTAAATCTCCGTCAAAATACTCACCGATTTACCCGAAATACATATATATTTATATTACACATTTTATTTTAATATAAAATTAGAAATACACAATTGTTTTGTGATGTCTCTTCATTGTTTTACGAAATAAACAATATTTTACAATCAATCGTTTTATATTTATTTACTACGATAAAAGATTACCGTGAAGATTTAAATAGTGGTCTTTTATCATAGAATCCCTTACCTTTATTCAACCTTCTTCAAATCATTGGTTATAAATACTTATTTAAAAAATTTCATCAATCACATTCTAGTAAAAAAAGTTACACTGCCGAATAATAAAAGTAATCTTAAGGTACGTGTACATTGGCCCGCGCGGATTAAACGGATATGCTTTGACTTGCTGCGATCCCGGCCGTGCGTACGGTGCGGGCCAATGGACGCGTACTTTTAAACTAACTACTTTTTTGTCAGACATCAATTTTAAATGGAATTTTGAAAATATCTTTTCAGTATTCGGCCGTATATATATTAATTTAAAGTATAACAACAGTAATCTGTGAAATTTAAGGAAAAATAGCAACAAATAAAAATGTTTAATATATCATTTATTCTTTTGTACTTAACATATAGAAATATAAAGGCGTCTGGAATGCAAGGAGACGGACACACTCGTTGTTACAGCGGTTAATGTGTTACAAATATATTGGACTGGAATTAACCGAACAAAATATACTTAATACAAAATAGAGCACCCTGTAGCTTGCATCACGTGAAAAGTAAAAGAATTACTTACAGAGTATGTTTCTTTTCAGCAAAAATTATATGAACAAAGCGAAATTGCTATAGACATCTAGTACTTTCCACGTAAAGTCTACGAAATACAGCATCCGATAAGAAAAAATCTAATTTAAACTAAGAACATCCTATAATACTTGTTATTGCAACATTTTACAAACAAAATGTATCACAGATAGACGAAAACATGAGCACGACCTCAAGTCATACAAACACATACACTGACAATTATTGCGAGAAATTGTGCCGTCAAATGCTTTGACTGAAACCATGTTATATAAAAAGAAAAAATCTTTGTTCCACATATTAAGAAAATTGTGCGAAAAAACGAACGTGAGATTTGACACAAATCTCTGTCATTTTTTTTTATTTGCAGTTTTTTGGTGTATAAAACAAAGCAATTTTTAATTAAAAAAAAATGTGCATTATTGTCGAATTTCGACCAAAAGGCGATCACGTTCAAGTTTATATCCGAATTATTTATATTATTAACAAAACTCTTAGTAAAATTTGAAATAACATTTCCTCAAATTTCAGCCAAAGCATTAATGACATTCAAATACAATATGGCACCCTGTGTCACAAAATAATATTCAGCCTTAAAAATATCTTAATAAAATCAAATTAAAATTAATTGTTAATAAATTAGATCGAATTAATATCATTTCAATTTTTAAAGCCAATTTATCGAAAATAACCGATTGGACATAGTTTAGTATTTATATTTAAGGCAGGCCTCCATTGGTACGAACCGAAAGCACGGCAACGGATTTTAGTTTGCTTTGTATACATAGAGCGTCGGTAGCTCTGGGGTCAAGCACTCGACTTGCAATCTGCAGGTCCTGGGTTCGAATCCCACCATGTACCAATGTGTTTTTCTATTATCGATTTACATATGTACATTTATCCGACGTTCTTACGGTGAAGGAAAACGTCGTGATGCTGCACATATCTGAGAAGAAATTCAAAGATATGTGTAAAGTCAACCAACCCACACTTGACCAGCGTGGTTGACTATGGCTTAGTCACCCCTAACTTAGGGTAGGCTCCGAGCCCCTCAGTGGGGACGTATAGTGAGCTGATGATACATATTTTACAAAGCGTTGCATCCATCATCCGCATCGAAAGATCGTTATTAGGCAATCCGTTGCGTGCCGTGCGTCCGGTGCGGACAAATGTACGCGTACCGTTATTCGAGAATTTAATAATTATAATGGCACAATAATCTATAAAAGCTTAACATAAGAGACGGAATTGTACGATAAATAATATATGAGAAAACATATTAAATAGATGATTATTTTTTGGAAAATATTTTTTTTTAGGATTTTTATACAATGTGATCATATTCTAGATATTTTGCTATAAATTGCGTTACAAAAAACTGTAAATTTTAACAATTTTCTGAATCAACCATTGTATACGACATATAAACTTGCTAAATCAACATAGCTTCGATACTATTTTAATAACTAAACAGGCAATATAAGGCCACTAACACACTACCGTTAAAGCGAAACGAAATAGTTTATGCCTCAGTGTGTTATAAGCCTAAGTAATCGTAGCAGTATTTGTACACCAATGCTAGATTTTTCTAATTATATTTTGTTTTTTTTCATATGGTACCAAAACTGTCTCATGAACGAAGATTTACAAATAGTAAAACAAGGATATCTGGACCGGTGAGAGACGCTGCTATGGTGGTTCAAAGAGGAACTTGTGGGGGGCGCTAGTGAGCTGTCATAATTTAGTATTGTTTATGGCCACCGGTACAGATAGCCTTGTCGATGAATGACGCAGAATTTCCTGAAATTAGCATTTTTTGTATAGACAACATAGTGATTTGATGTTGTTTTAAGATTTATATAAGTTTTAAGTATAATTATTTCTAGTTCTAGATGTTTCTACTGGTGACTATACAGTCTTTTACGAAGGCACCGGCACGGTTATATTAAATCAGGGATGATCAAACATTTACCAACTTCCTAGTTTATAATCGGACTAGGTATATTATAAACTGACAAAAGAAACTTAGTTTAAATGATTTTAGAAAGATACTTGAAATTAGGTTGTTTACAATTTGGTGATAATTTATAAAATAACTAGTGAGATTATAAAGTAACAAAGTTCAGAAACTAGGAGATGAAATGCCAATAACTGTCTCGTTTACCTGAATTTTTTTCTTAACCAATCTATTGCAAAAAGGAATCGTAATATAAAGCACTATTGAGTTAGATTCATGAACACTTGTAAAGCAAAATGAAGCTTATTATAAGCAATTAAAGTTTATTTCCTTATAAACTATTTTTGGCACTGTATTAAATACTTTTACAGCATGATTTAAAATGAAATTCCACTGACAAGACACTAATTAGATAATGTTATCTCTATTTTTTCTATAAGAATAAATGAGACGACATGTTTTCATTACGACAGTGGAAATCTTACAAAGCATTTGAACGTATAAAATTCAAACTGAAATATAAACACGGCTAAACACTCACGTATATTCGTCCGGTGGCGCACCGACTAGTTTTGAGGCCATCGGTGGCCCTTCATCAGGATGAGTGGTCACTCACCTAGTTCATCCTGATGAAGGGCCCCCGAGGACTCGAAACTAGTCGGTGCGGCCACCGGACGTATATACGTGAGTGTTTAACCGCGTTTATATATCAGTTTAGTATAATGTCTCACGAAAGTTTGAAAAATTAAATACAAAATTTAACTTCCCCAAAAGCAGACTGGAATATACTATTATTTATACTTAATATCTTCCTGTATACAATCGGACTTTTCTGATCATGTTGTCTCTATTTTTTCTATTGAAATGGATGAGACAATATGTTTTTATTTAGATAGTGGAAACTCACTTTAGAAAGCATTTCAAACATACAAAATTTAAATATATAAAACTCGCGGTTATCCAGGTTGGACTATATATAAATGATTGAATAAAAACTTTCCAAGCTGGGGTAGGCAGTGTTCATGAATCAATGCGTTAGTAAGCTACTTGAAACTTACAAGTATATAAGTACATAACAGTTTCAACAAATGTATATAAAATACAACATGGCAAGATTTAAATATTAAACATATTGAAACTACAACTACCATATACTGCCATCACTCAGAGATATTAAGGAAGGTCCTTAGTAAAGATTTAATGGAAGTTATTTCTACTCTTAGGTACTTAATTTCTCTGAATATGACAGTATTTTAATTTATTTCATTATAAATTGATTCTGTTACGTCAGCGTGATACAAAATTTTTAAATACAATTATTTTATTTTAAAAAAGTCATTATTACGTTAAGTTGCCTATACCATTAGGCCCTTCGTACATAGGACAACGTAAATCTTGGATACTAGACGATTTGAGTCAATAAGCAACTCTCTATGATGTACGTAACATCATAGAGGTTCATACAGCGCACATTGCCGACATTTTTAGGTGTTATCGCCAAAGACAGACGTTTGCAGTTCAGTTTGCAATTAATTTATCAAAATCGCCGTGAGAAAAGTCACTATTTTCAAGATGGCGGAGTAGATCTGTACAGTTGATATGTCGCTATGTACTGATGGAATAGACGACTCGCATTGATTCAACTTCCACGCGGTTTAGCGACGCAACCATATTAGTTACGATTTACGTTGTCTTGTATACGAAGGTAAATAATACGACACCGAAAACCCACGATAAATCTGTCCACCGTTGGTCCATCGAGCACTGTTTGACCAACAGATATCCGACTTGAAGGACCATTTTTATTTAACGTACTAAGTAAACTCAAAACATATAAATTTCACATAATTACACTTCTAACAAAGTTAAAGACTGTTTCCAACAAAAAAGCAATATTTTAAACTATATTTTTTTAATATTATTATTCTAACGGTCCATAAATTTCCACAACCAAATATAGAAAAATACTTATACTATTTTTTTCTACGTTTTGTACTTAATCTGTGGCACAAATGGTACTCGATGGACCAAACTTATTATCTATATCACCTTTTCCACTGGGGGACTTCCGTTCAAAGCACTCTTAGCTTTCTCTTTAGCGATCTGTCCTAACTCTTGCTTATTATTAATCTTTAAATTCGCCAAACTTACGTAATTACTCCTCGATATACCTAATTCACGTTTTTTTGGTACCTCCTTATCTGTTTTACCTTTTTCACAAATTTGTTTCTCTTGTACAGGCGCTAAAGAATTTACATGTGTATTTATTAAAGGGTTTAAATTCTTTTCGACAACATTAATAGGTGTTTTAATTCTATTTCTACCAATTTCAATGAATTTCTCATCATTTTTTGTAGTCCTTTTACGATCCCTACAACTATACCTACAATCAACAAAATCAGGTTTTTCTGTCGCCAAATGTCTACGGAATATGGGAGTCATTGGTTTACCAAGACTAGCTAACTTCAAATCACTTTTAATCACATCATTCACATTTGTCTTCCTCTCATCATCAGCTGGTCTGACTCTGTAAGAAGACCGCACGATACCCGGCGAAGAAGGTTTCTGAACGAAGAAGTTGCTTCTAGACTTTTCTTCTTTATCACTAGCACTATTCTTTCTAACAACTTCACCACTGTTATTCTTAAATAGTCTACTCAATTTAGGTGAAAGCAGTTTCTTTGCGAAGAAATTAGGTTTTTCCACTGATTTCTGTACATCTAAAGTCTTTGGGATGTTTCTAACGTTACTCTCCTGTCTATTGGAATTTTTCTCATTATTTTTGACATCTTCTATTTTTATTTTTGAATAATCTGTATTTTTTGGTGTATCTGTTACATCATAGCTTGCTTTTTTAGCTAAAATGCTTTCTCCTTTCTTTACGATACCTGCGAGGATATTCTTTGTGTCATCTTCTACTTTTTTGTATGAGATATTTCTATACCAATCACTGATGTCCGTGAGATCATCGTCTGAAGAATCACTGTTAGTGTCAACAGATTCGCAATTATCTGGGATGCTGTAATGTCTGCAGAAGGGTAGAGGAGTGTCCACGTCGTGCTTGAATTTAGACTCTAGACCTTCAACTGATTGGTTCCTGAGAAAAGATGGGAGGTTCCCGTCTAGTGAGTCTACTGACTCTTCTACTTTTCTGGTTTTTGGATGCTCCGATAGTATGTTGTTGAGCTGGTAGTCGGGGCTGGTTCGTTTGAGAGGTTGCGGTGGATCCAGCCATTCATTAATATCGTCCACCTAAAATATAATTATTCTATATTTACATGCATTCTGGACAAGAGTTATTATTAACAGTCACCCGTGACTTAGCGCTTAATTAAATAAAAAAAGCGTATATGCCCGCGTGCGTTAGCTACCTTCCAGCCAAAATCCCGACAAAAACGGTCCAGCCGTTCCCGAGATTATCCGGAACAAACTACCCTTCTTTACGGACATATACAGACAGAAAAAATCTATAAATTGGTTTTTCGATATTTTATAGACACTAAAATTTTATTAATATTTATAGATTTCGAAATATTTTATAGTCAATTCTATTTGAGCTATCTTATCTTATCTAGTCTTACTAATATTATAAATGCGAATGTATGGATGGATGTTTACTTAAAGGTATATCCATAACAACTGAATGGATCTCACATAAATTCGGCAAACATATAGAACATAGTCTGGAATAACACATATGATAATTAAGTATTTTTTTTAATTCTCCGTGGACAGAGTCGCGGGCGACAGGTAGTAGTGTGAAGAGGACGATACCTTAGTGATGTTGATGTGACGTCCGCTGGCACTGAGTATGTACCCGGGTGCGTGTGTGAGTGCGGGCGCGAGTGCGTGGTGCGAGCGCGAGCGTGCCTCTCTGCGGGCCACTGCGGCGCGCGCCAGCTGACCTGCTGACACGCACTTACCCAGCGCACGTCCACCACCACCCACACCACCACCTCCACCACCAGCAACACCAACACCGCACTCGGATACACACACGCTCGCGTTTGACTGAGACTGAAATATTGAAAAATTATTATAAACCTATAATTATACTTCATTGAAACTATACTGAAGAGTTCGAAGAAATAGTTACGTAATTTTCTAATTGACAACGATGGCTCTTACAGTAGGTTTCTGAGACCAATACCTCTATATAAAACATATCATTATCTATGATAAAACAGAGTTTCTAAACGGGGCTTTTGGTTTCATGGTAACTAGATTAAAAACTTTTTGATAAAAAGTATTTGAGATTGCTATATAATATTTTTCTTACTGTTTGTAACCTTACCTTCATAACTCCTTCCGCAAATTCCCCAGTAGGAGTACCACTGGGAGAGGTGTGACGGCAGGAGTGGCAGGAGAGGCAGGCGGGGCAGGAGTCGCTGTTGGTGCAGAAGATGCCCGCATCATTGTGTGGGCAGGACTCGGGTGTGGCGTGTCCCCTGCCCGGCAGCGCCCCCTGTCGCGCTCCCCTCGCGTACTGCTCGATGTCAGCCAGCAGTGTGGGGGGCAGGGGACCAGGGGATGTCAGGTGCAGGACTAAACTCTCCAGCCATATCTCCATCACTTCGAATGGCGGCCTGAAAATAACAATTTTACTTTTAAAAATAAATGTAATGATTCGGACATCGATAAGTAACTGCCACACAGAGACATTTAACGATCTATTTAATATATTTCAACAGTCCCTTAGTGTTGATTTCCATTTCAATCTTACCATTTTTATTGTTTTTTAAAAAAAGATTGTTAAAACTATGTAAAATCATACTAATATTATAAATGCGAATATTTGGATGGATGTTGGTTTGAAGGTATCTCCAGAATGGCTACATGGATCTTGATAAAATTTGGTATTAATGTAGAATATAGTCTGGAAGAATACATAGGCTACTTATTGAGTTTTTTTTTAAATCCGGCTAGATTAGCGATGGACATCTAGTTTATACCAAATACCTGGTATCTGGATCTAGCTGGCAGGCGAGGAATGCGACCCTATAGAAGGGTTCCGGGCAGTCGTTGGGTTTGCAGAACTTATCCACAAACAAAGCCTCGTTCAGACCGAAGTCACTACGTCGCGGTAGGAAGTCCGGGTCAGCTGATACTCGTCCAATTATCTATTGACAAAATTATAAAACGATCTTTGAATTCTTTTCTTTGTTAGTTAGGGAAAAAGGAAGAGAGATGGTTAATTTAAATGCATATATTAACAGTAGTAGACGCCAGCAAAATATGGGAAGGGAAATTATCTCTTTCTGTGCCTCTCCTCCTATGTCGACTAAAGGTATGCATATGCAATTGCTGATGTCTCTGTAGTGGTTTCGCCATTTCGGCGAATTCGGATGTCTCGTTTGACACTATCATAATAAAAATCACTCACCTCACACAGTATGATGCCGAATGAGAACACGTCGACTTTCTCATCGTATACATTCCCGTTCATCATCTCCGGAGCCATCCAATACGGATTTCCCACCACCTACAAAGTGTCAAACGTTTAAGTTTAAGAAAGAAAAAGATCATTTTTCTCCTAAAAAATTGATTTTTTTCCTAAATCAAAACTACTTAAGAACTAAACTAACCAAGCCCGGATAAATTTCTCGCTTATAGTGTTTTCTCTTTAAACCAAACTTCTCATTTACATTGATTCGACTGACAACTACTATATTGCCATCCCTTACATACACTTGAAGTAAACAGAGACAACAATATATAGTACTAACCGTGTACCTCTTCCTGCGCAGTGAGGCGTGCGCGTGATGTGCGCGCGGCAGTGAGCTGCTGGCTGTACGCTGTACTATACGTGCTAGACCGAAGTCCGCCACTATCACTGTCTGATCCTGAAAACATTCATTAAAAATCTATAACCACTCATCAGCTCTATACGTCCCCACTGAGGAGTTCGGAGCCTACCCTAAGGGGTGATTAGGTCATAGTCAATATTGGCAAGTGCGGGTTGATTTCTCATATCTTTGGAATTTCTTTGCAGATATATGAAGCGTCACGATGTTTTTCTTCATCATAAGAATGTCGGATAAATGTATTTGAAAGTACATTGGTACATGGAGTGATTCAAATTTAGGACCTGCAGATTACATGGATAACCACTCAGCCACCGACTATTCCATAATTGTCCTACTTAATTCTTAAAACAATCTTTCTGAGTGTTGATTTAGTACAGCAAAACGGACACTAAGGGTAGACCCTAGAGTCTAGCGGTAAATCATGTTTGATTTGTCTTATATCTTAGTGACACTATTATAAGAAATGTATAGATGTTATAATTATTTTCAGATGTATTGGCCGTTCTTAAGTTCGCGCAAGTCGCTGCGCAGAAGACAATATTGGAATTTGCGGGATACCGATGAAGGAAACAGATGACTTTGAGCTGATAAAACACTTTAAACGAGTTGTACCTCTCTGACGAGACAGTTGTGTGAGTTAAGGTCGCGATGTATAACATTCATGCGATGCAGGTAGCCCAGCCCGGCCGCCACGTCGCGCGCCAGCCGCGCCCGCTCACCCCAGCTCAGCGCACGCGAACTGTCCTACACACAAAAATACATACATTTTGTAAATGCTCCTCTAACCGTGGGTTTCTGAGACTAAAATCTCTGTATAAAACAGACATAACAACATATTTCAAACGGAGATTTAAGTCTCAGAAACCCACGGTAAGTCACGAGTATAAATTGTGTTGTTGTTTAAAGGTTAACGCGCATTTCTACTCTTCGTCGACTCAGCACTTAACTAAGCTTAGAAATGCGCGTTATCATTAAATTGTTTATTTGATAATATACTGTGTACGAGACACATATTTTTATTAATATACCTGTAACAATTGATGCAATGTACCACCGGCAACGTATTCTGTGACGAGATGCAATCTCTTGTCTTTGTACAGCACGCCCACAAATCTCAGCACGTTGGGATGCTGCAATGATCTTAGCACCGCCACCTGAAAATATTTATTTTAAAGAATATTGTAAAAAAAATGTAAAATTAACTGATTTCAATAAAACTTATTGGTTCTATGTAATTATTTAAACATTTGGCATCATTTAACTTTTACTAAATAAATAAAATATATAAAAATGTTTGCATGGATAGATGGATATCTGTAAGAAGGTATCACCAGAACGACTGCACGTATCTCGCTGAAATTTGGCATAGATGTAGAATATACTCTAAAAGAACACAGAGGGTACTAAGATTTTTTTTTAATTCTGTAGGAACTGCGTATAAAAGCTAACATTTTCTACATAAAGATTGTTTTCTCCCTTATTGCATTGGTAAGTACATAATTAAAAGACATTAAACTTTTCTCGCGTCGTCCCCTTTGTACGTAACATGCGTACGCGTACGTACAAAAAACGTATACAACGTACCTCTTTAAGGAAGTTCCTCTGGGCGTCTTCATCAACACGGTAGAGTTGTTTGAGCACCATCACCTCGTTGGTATCTCTGTGGGTCACTTTGTACACTTGCCCGAAGAAACCGGAACCCAACAGCTCCCCCTAGTGAACAATATTAACAATTTTAAATCTATTTTGTGCTTTAGCTTTATGTTTATTGATTCATCATCAGCTCACTATAAATCCCGACCGAGGGGTTCGGACCCTACCCTAAGTTAAGGATAATTAGGCCATAGTTAACCACACTGACCCAGTGCGGGTTGGTTGACTTTACACATATCTTTGAATTTCTTCTCGAATATGTGCAGCATCACGATGTTTTCCTTTGCAGTAAGAACGTCGGATAAATGTACATATGTAAATCAAAATTGACATTGGTATATAGCGGGATTCGAACTCAAGACTTGCAGATTGCAAGTCAAGTGCTTAACCTCTGAGCCACCGACGATCTAATGTTTATTGAATTATTTTATGTAATTTCAAAGATTTCTATGTATTTGGATATGTAGTACACTTACTTGCAACAGATCTGAGGCTCGGAAGACCTTCTGTCCCTGCGCGGGCTCAGCTCTGAAGGAGCGCGCTCGACTCAGGTCGCACAGCACACCACTCGCTTCCGGACCATCCACACTACTGTCAAATTATGTATGTATAAATGCGAATGTTTAGATGGATGGATGGATAAGATATCTCCAGAAATGGTTAACGGATCTAGCTGATATTTGGCATGGATGTAGAACACAGTCTGGATAAGTTTATATAAAATCCGCGTGGACGAAGTCGCGAGCGATAGTTATTATATTTTTGGCAGCTCAAGGTCAATTTTATTTGCACTGCGACTCGTGCTATGTTCCGAGCGCCCGACATATTTGATTGAATATTCTAAAATAAATTGATAGAAAAAACTTACACATCAAGTAATTTAGACATACTACTGCTCCTTTCTTTATCACCTAAAAGTGGAGATGATGGTATTTGCCGTCTCTTTATCACTCTCTTTCCACCATCTTCTCCCTTTCTCTTAAACAATCTCTCTTTCTTAGCTCCCTCGTCTTCCCTGTGTATCGTTCTTTGGGCATCAATGGAATGTCTGTTAGGAATGTGTTTTTTTAAGTCTTCTTTGTGTATTTTCCTTTCAATGGGCGATTTCCCTTCGAGTTTCGGTCGATCGTCACAGTCTACATGTCTGTCAGTTTGTGTGTTTGTTGTTGAAGGTCTCTTCATATTCAATGTGTCCGGATTATGTTCTATTGTTAACTACAAAAAAAAATAAGTTAAAGTTTCCGACTCGAAGGACCATTTTGTTACCAGAAACAATAGGGAATATAGTTTTAAATATAACCGATAGTAGCAGATTTATGGCAAGAGCTTTTAATCAGTACTTAAACCAATCTTGTTCCATGTTACTTGGGTTAATCTTACTAATATTATAAATGCGTATGTTTAGATGGCTGGATGGATGCATATTTGTTTGGTATAGATGTAGAATATAGTCTGCAAAAACACATAGGCTACTTAATAAAGTTTGGTTTAGACTCCGCACGGACGGAGTCGCGGGCGACAGCTAGTCTTAGCAATTTCATACATAGAACATTGGTTTTGTTTACTAGTTCAAACCAGTTTATTCAGGATATACCAAGATGTAAGCATACCTGCACTACGGCGTCAGGATCAAAGTCAGTGATAGTTCGGCCGCGGAGTGGTGCGCCGTTTATCTCCAGCACACGGTCTCCGATGTGTAAAGTCAGCACGCCACAACTTGAGTCAATCCTATATATTTTTAAATTATAAGTTGGTAGGCGAGCAAGCGGCCACTTGAATTCGCCGAAATGGCGAAGCGACCGCTGTCTATAGACATCCGCAATTGCAGATACATTGCCTACCTTGAAGGAGCAGGGGACGCACAGAATATTATTCCCCGTCTCCGTCAAATTCACTAGCCCTTTCTATCTTTTCCTTATAAGGGTGAGTTTAGGTCTTAAATTAACAACTCAAGTCATTCCATGAAAAGTCAATAAAGAAAATAACCAAGCGTCCACAACTAACCACGTACACAAACAAAAGCAATCTAATATTAATAATTAATACTAAATTTAGTAACCACATAGCTATAAAACATGCAAAATAAAATAAAACTTAACACGAATGGTATAAGATTCAAAATAGCAGTTGCATTTCAAAAGCCAGGACAAAGACTAAAGTATCATCCACCCTATATTCAAACGAAACTCGAAATTTGCAAACACCAGCTGAAAAAGAAGGGCATAACTACCACACTGGAAACCATGCTAATTCTAGAACATTCTATGTCTACCTAACAATCCATACTACAGCTGTTAGAAGATTCTACGTATATTTCCAATTCGTATATAGTTTCTAGAATGTTCTACTGACGTCATACATACATCTAGAAGATTCCATTTTTATATTAGCATGCATCTTCTAGAAGTTTCTATCATAGTACCTATGGCAGGTGAGTTGTATGCAGACGGAGACCGCGGCTCGGAGTAACGCGCGCGCCAACGCGGACAGCTTGCTGGCGCATCGCCCGCTATATTTGTTAATCGTTATTACCCATAGCATAAGGTTCATTTTGCTTTGTCTTATAATTAGTGAATTTTGCACAATGATATGACGTCACAACTAGTATGGTGTACAAAAATGTGTATATTGAAAAATAATATAAGACGACTAAGGAACATAGAGTATGTTTAAAGTGTTAAGTCTTTAACGTCATATTATTCGTTATCATGTTATTGTGCACGCATAGTAATGTCATTGTTATTGCAATACGTAAACAATTAAATGATAAATATTAGAACGATAGATGAGATGTTAAATTTTGATCTTGTTAATGTGCATAAATAAAATATATGTTGGTATAAAATATAAAAAAAAAACTCTGCAAACTTGAGCAAATTGACAATTTTTGCTGTACAATATACAGTGTACTATTATACATATGGATGTATGGATGGATAAATGTTTATTAGAAGGTATCTCCGGAATGGCTTAACAGATCTGGATGAAATTTGGCATAGATGTAGAACATAGTCTGGAAGAACACAAAGGTTACTTACCAAGTTTTTTTTTTAATAAAGCCAAGGGCAACATCTGCGACTTTGTCCGCGCGGAAAAAAGTAACCTATGCGTACTTATATGCTATATTTTACATCTATGCCAAATTACAACAAGATCCATGTAGCCGTTTTAGAGATACCTTCTAACAAACATTAATCCATCCATCCATCCAATAAGTAATATATGAGTTAGAATAGTCGGTATTCAAAGAAATACTGACTGTGCGATGGTGAGTGCGGCGCCGGGTCCGGAGCCAGTGGTGGGCGCGAGGCGCAGAGCTCGTCCCGGCAGCCTCAGCACGTGGATAGCGTGTGCATCACGTGGACCACGCATTGCATTCCCGCAGCACGCACCACTGTTATATTTGTCATCATCATCATCAGCTCACTATACGTCCCCACTGAGGGGCTCGGAGCCTACCCTAAGTTAGGGGTGACTAGGCCATAGTCAACCACGCTGCCCAAGTGCGGGTGCTTCACACATAACTTTAAATTTCTTCTCAGATATGTGCAGGTTGCATCACGATGTTTTCCTTCACCGTAAGAACGTCGGGTAAATTTACATATGTAAATCGGAGATCGAAAAACACATTGGCACATGGCGGGATTCGAACCCAGAACCTGCAGATTGCAAGTAAAGTGCTTAAACCCTTATTACCCCTACTATGAATTTCCAAAACAAGTAAATATAACAAAAAATTTGTTTAACAAAGCGCTTTACAAAATTATAAAAAAAAATTGCTCGTTCAACTAATACTCTTTTCTAAAGCTTAATTTACTCATCAATTGACTATGGCTTAGTCACCCCTTACTTAGGGTAGGCTCCGAGCACCTCAGTGGAGACATATAGTGAGCTGATGATGATGTCTTTATAAATGATGTACACACACTATTTTTATAAAACACAACTGACCAGTATAAGTGCGAACGTTCTAGCAACGCGTAAGGCTCTCCGTCTTCAACATGAGAACCACACGCAGCACACGCGAAGCACTCCGGATGGAAGCGATGCTCGCCTGCAGCCATCACCGGACCTGTTATCACCTGCACACATATTGTTAATAGGTTAACCCCTTCACACACGTACCTGTAATACCTTACTAATATTATAAATGCGAATGTTTAGATGGATGGATGTTTGTTTGAAGGTATCTCTAGAAAGACTGAACAGATCTTGCTGAAATGTGGCACAGATGTAGAACATGGTATGGAAGAACACATATGCTACTAATTATTTTTTTTATTTCGGAGCGGTCGGAGTCTCGGTCGACAGCTATTAGTATTAGTTAAAGCAATTATTACAATATATTTTCTATACAAATACTCAAGTGACTGCACATGCAGTATAAGTGTGTGATGGGCTTTACTCTAATTCATATTGCCATCCCTCTCATTGTCATTGAAAACAACAGAGATAACTATATTAATATTAGGGATTGGCGGCGGNNNGGGGGGTTACAATAAATCTCTTTTTTTATTCCAAAGGTAAAACAAAAGAATGGAAAAACTTGAAAGTAGTTTTTAAGTTATCTGTGTTTGTTATAAGAAAGTAGTTTGAACATCTATTTTATATTTTTTCGATTCCCTAGAGGAGGTAAGGCTGTTACATATTTTATAATTTTTTTTATTTAATTCAGCACCGCTGTGAACATGTACAGATGTTGCATAATATAGATTAGTAACCTGTGCACATTGCTGGCAATTATCCCCGTAACGCGCCCAGTAGTCGTTCTGACAGAAAAGTAGACCCGCCTTCTCGAAGTACCACGTCGATAGAGACGCATCACAAACCGAGCACCTGCAAATCAAATACATTTTGTCAAATGGAACATCACTTTTAAACGAAAGCGACCGCTAGTATGGAATAGGCTAGCACTTGACCACAATCACACCTATTAAAAAAATATATATATATATATATATATATCCGTGATGTTGCGAGTTAATTTAATTCATGTCCTCTTTTTTCTTTCTTTCGTTACCTTTTTTATTTTTTGTTGTTTTCACAATTTGTTTCACTCTATAAAATTTCAATAATTTTTATTTATGTATGAGGTTTTTGTGTTGTTTGTTTGTTTGTTCATTATTGTTTTTGTAATAAGTTTTTTTTTAGCATGTCGCAATCATAAATAAATAAAATGTTAAGTGATGATGTGGTCGAACTTTGCTATGAACTAAATTATAAAATGCCTACTTACTCTACTCTTGAAGGCTACTTCATACTTGGAGGACAAAACTGACACCTGCTATCTGTTCCAATCCTTTGTCCACACAAGGAACAATGATTTAAACCTTTTTGTTCAAATTTCATAGATAAACTGCCCTTATCCCTATTGTCGGCCGACTATATACTCCTCCATACATCTCTATCAGCCATCATATCTGAATCTACCTACCTACGCATATTCTCTTTCACACAATCCATACATAAGAATTAACTAAGGTTGTATTATTAGTACAGTTGTAAATATTACCTAAAGCAGTCTTTGTGCCAGTCTTGTGCCAACGCTGATATATATTCATCTTCACCAATATCATTAAGGCACCCTGCACACTTGAGGGATTCTGTAACAAATATATCAATTACATAGAACATAAAATAATATGTTTCCAGTGTTTTATCTATCCTTCTTGTTGTGTGGAAACTCTCCGTTTAATAAACTGTTAACTGTGGATTCCGAGTGATGTAATCTTACTAATATAATTGCAAAGTTTAGATGGCTGGATGTTTGAAGGTATCTCTATAAATTTGGCGCACATGTACAACATAGTATGGCATATCACATAGGCTTTTTATTGAGTTTATTTATTAATCCTATGAATCAAGTTGCAAGTGACAGCTAGTATTTGAATAAATTCATAATGGCATCCCTTACATGCTCTTTGAATAAAATAAAGATAACATGTGTCAATACATCACAGTATATTACTTATACCCCGTCCACATGGAATTGAAAAATAACTTAATTAGTTACTCGAAATGTCCTACATCTATGCCAAATTTTGTTCCTATCTATTCAGCCATTCTAATGATACCTACAAACAGACATCCATCCATCTAAATCTTTATATTATTACTAGCGGACCCGGCAGACGTTGTCCTGTCTACACGTCTTTAATTTAAATAAATTAATATGAAGTTAATATTTGATGAAAATTGTGAATCTAAACCATTCCCAGATTCCCTTGAACACACACAAAAAATTTCATCAAAATCGGTTCAGTCGTTTGAGAGAAGTTCAGTGACATACACACTCACAGAAGAATTATATATATATAAAGATTATTATAAGATATTAATTTATATTCAATTGCTCATTCTGAACTATTTAAATAAGGTATGAAAGAGAATTTGATATTACCTTTATTTAATACAGATTTTTAGTCACTTTATTATGTGTCATTATTTAATATAAATTTACCTGTTGGCATAATGATAAGTACCAGGCTATTGTTACAAACACCTAATGACTGGTTTTGAGATTAAAGCCCATTACACATTTTCCTTTTATTATAATTTTCTCAAAAGATGTTGGTGTTAATTAAATTTATGTTGTTATAAAATGTATTGTAACATACATACTGTTTATTTTATGTTACATATAGTTCAATAAGTTATGCTAAAGCATGCTGACTAAGTGGAGGACTCACATCTAAGTTATGTGTTGCTATGTTACATTTATCAAGTACTAGTAACAAAAGCATTGTTGTCTTATTCCAAGTAAATTTAAGATTTATTTAGGACACAGAGTTTAAAGTAAGCCTTTATTCAACATAATGCAAAGGTTAAATATTTTAATTTAATAAAACTATACACAATGGAAAAAAAACACGGAAGTAATTTTTCATACTTCAAATTTATTAATTAACTAATAACTCATACTATTTGCTCGGTATATAACAGAATAATTTGCAATAAAAATAAGCACTCTAGAAATTCATCGTAATAGGTAAGTCAAGTCTAAACAAAAGGCAATTCTCAGTATAAAACAAGTATCGCCCACTCAAAATAATTACAATAAAAGTATATAGAAAACCCAAATTTATTTTATTGTGTTGTATGTGAATAGACAGGATTAAAAAATAAGCCTTACCATTCACATTCGATTCCTCCATTTCATTTCAAAAGCTCGGTTTTAAACACAAAAATAAATGAAAATTATATCAAACTCCTATCCATGATTGTTGCGAATGACGTAAATTGACATAATAAACTGAAAAATAAAAAAAATAGAGAATAGAGCGTAGAGAATCTATGACTAATGCCAACAGATTATAAAATTATGTTAATCATCATGTTTTTTTTTATTGCAGGTACACTGAACTCTATTAAGGATAGGCTATAAGCCGTACCATTTTGTGCCATTTTGATGCAAATTTTTAAGATTTGGAGGATGATCCAGAAGGAACGAACAATAGAGACAGAAATAGAATTAACTGTAAAGTTTTTCGTACAAAAGGTGACGATATTTTTAATACAGTTTATGTCTGTGGTAGTAACTTGGGCCATTTTTTTTTAATTCTGCGCCGATTAGGTCGTGGGCAACAAGCTAGTGTATTGTACATTATTATTTTATATACTCTTTGATTATTGTGTGTATTAATACAAGTGTCAGTGCAGTAGAAAGTACAGGGGTTAGATTGTGGATAATTAAACAAATATATAATAACATTAATATTTAATTTAAATAAGCACTATAAAATGAGTCGGTTGCGTTTCACACTTAATAAGGCAGCATTGTAAAAACATTTAGATTATCGTAGTAATGATAACAAAGATTAATTCGTGATCGTATGGTTGTGTTCGTGCTTGTGTGTGTACTTCTTTTTATTCTTCGACAGCTCGACCTTCACTTTGACCTTCACTTCCAACTTCTTGCGTAGCTCGTTTAGTTCAGGATCCTCGTCTAAATCCCAATCTTCATCTGACTCAGACGAGTCTGACTCGGGTTCTTCTGTTGTCGGTGGTGAAGGAGTTGTAACGTTTGTGGGAGGGTTTGTTGTAATTGTAGGCAAAGCAGTTGTTGTCGTGTTTGGCGCAATAGTAGTGATGTTAACAGGCGGAGTTGAAGTTGTAATATTCGTTGGAGCGGAAGTTGTTGTGTTGGGTGCTACTGTTGTAATCCCGGGATATTCGGTTGTTGTGGTAATTGTCGGTGGAGTGGTCGTGTTAGTTGGGAAGGGTGTAGTAGCGTTAGTTGTTGGAGCACTGGTGGTAGTGTTAGTTGGGAAGGGTGTTGTAGCATTAGTTGTTGGAGCACTGGTGGTAGTATTAGTTGGGTAAACAGTGGTAGTTGTCGGAGCAACAGTGGTAGTGTTTGTTGGAACAGGCGTAGTTGTAAGTATCGGAGCACTAGTGGTAGTGTTAGTTGGGAAGGGTGTAGTAGCATTAGTTGTTGGAGCACTGGTGGTAGTGTTAGTTGGGAAAACAGTGGTAGTTGTCGGAGCAACAGTAGTAGTGTTTGTTGGAACAGGCGTAGTGGTCGTTATCGGAGCACTAGTGGTAGTGTTAGCTGGGAAAGGTGTAGTAGCATTAGTTGTTGGAGCACTGGTGGTAGTGTTAGTTGGGAAAACAGTGGTAGTTGTCGGAGCAACAGTGGTAGTGTTTGTTGGAACAGGCGTAGTGGTCGTTATCGGAGCACTAGTGGTAGTGTTAGTTGGGAAGGGTGTAGTAGCATTAGTTGTTGGAGCACTGGTGGTAGTATTAGTTGGGAAAACAGTGGTAGTTGTCGGAGCAACAGTAGTAGTGTTTGTTGGAACAGGCGTGGTGGTCGTTATCGGAGCACTAGTGGTAGTATTAGTTGGGAAGGGTGTAGTAGCATTAGTTGTTGGAGCACTGGTGGTAGTGTTAGTTGGGAAAACAGTGGTAGTTGTCGGAGCAACAGTGGTTGTGTTTGTTGGAACCGGCGTAGTGGTCGTTATCGGAGCACTAGTGGTAGTATTAGTTGGAACGGGTGTTGTACTGGTAGTGGTTGGAGCATCAGTAACTGTTGTGTTAAAAGATTCGGTAGTAGTTGTGTTGGGAGCAACAGTTGTAGTAGTCGTTATGGGAGCATTGGTTGATGATACTGTAGTTGGAGCGTCAGTGACAGTAGCATTCGTTGTCTCCGTCGTTATAGTTGTTGGTGCTGAGGTAGTAGTAGTGGTTGGAGCGACAGTTGTTGTTGTAGTTGTCGGGGTTGGAGTTGTAGTTGTCGTGGTGGTTGTAGTGGTTTCCTCTACGACATCAAAGGTAATTCCAGTGATTTTTGTCAACCATTCGTGGTAGGCTCCAACACGCACGAAACCTGAATAAATTACAATGACATTAATTATTTATCAAAGACATTCTTACGTATTCCAAGATTCCTTACTAATTAAGAAATCCTGGTTAGATTGCAGGCTTGTTTTACTTCGCAAGAGATAGAACTAATCTCCAACCTTCGCTAATTAGAGAGGCATCTCAAGAAGAAGAATAATAAAATCAAAAAGATTTTCTTCTTCTTTTGCTTTACATTTATTTAGTACAATGGTGGTATACGTCTGGTTTTTGTGTTTATTAAGAGGTTCGTTGTTATATTAGTAGTTTTATAATATCGTAGATGTTTATACCTGCAGGCATACCACCTCCGCAAGGCCAGGGTCCTACACCGAGGAATGAGGTGATACCAACTAATACGGTGGCGTTATTTCTGCTCTCATAAACTAGAGGTGCGCCTTCGTCATCCTGTAGAAGAGAAAGGTGCTAATTATCATCATCATCATCATCATCACCACGAAGCAATAAAATGTGCAACGGTAGTTCTAGAAACTGTAATGTTTGTCGCAGGAAAAAGTTTCATGCATCCTAAACGAATTTTGATCCTGTCCCATCTCTACCTTCGTTTTTAGGGTTCCGTATCTCGAAAGGAAAAACGGAACCCTTATAGGATCACTTTGTTATAAAACACAACACTATAGAAGGAAGAAAAGTCGAAGTTTCAAGTTTGAATTTGAATAAGGGTGCTATAAAATAAAATTATACTCACAAGGCAATGAGAGCTCATGGTGACAGCGTCCTGGCTCGCACACAGCGTTGCATTGTTGACGAGAGTGCCGTATATCCGCTGGCATATGTCATTTGTGATGCCGTTTAGGTATAACCAATGCAATCTCTCAATTGGCCCTGGAGAACGAGAATATCGGATTAAGTATTATGGCATATTTCACTATTGGACGCAAATGATGCATCATTGAAACAGTGTATATGTTCATCAGTCCGACTCACAAGTCGGTTACTTCGAGCCCTTATATTGTTGTTTGCGGTGCGCAGTCATGTACTGTGATATCGCCACTTTACTTCTTTGGATTAAAGCGTTGAAACTAGTGAAATGAAAAAGAGCACTGAAGGTAACTTACCAGTAGGTACTCTCCTTCTGTAGCCGCTGACTTTTACCATAACATCGCTAAATTCCATGTTAGCGTCAGATGATGCCTGGATGGCAATCGCTTGCACGTTTTCTACACAGAAAGAGAAATAATTAACTTCTTCATGAGCTTAAATCAATAAAATAGGAGTAATTGTACCATCATATTTGTGTCACTCTCTAATCTCTCATACTTACTTGATAAAGCGACCTCAGGGCTAAGTCTCAATAGTGCGAGGTTGTTGGGCTGCGCGGTGGGGAACATCGTATTGTACAATTCGTGGATGTGGAACTCCCGTGTTTCCGCGACATATTCGCCGGTGCTTCCTATGATGCCGCCGATGCGAACTGTGGCGCTCACAGCACTGGTAAGGCAAGCAGTAAAAATTGTAAGTATAATCTAATTACTAACTAACTAAGAATGATAAATCACAACCTATTAGGCAGGATGTAAGTCAAAAAAGATCTTTTACTATCTACGTATGCAGTCAGTTTAAAAGGAGAGTATTTTCTTGAATGTCATTATGTTTAGCCAATAACTTAAAAGAAGCAATAACAAGGACCAACAGTTCACAGTAATGTAATTTAAAACTTAACAAGATGCATACTCAGCAACACAATGCGCGGCAGTGAGCACCCAGCTGCGATCGATGAGGGCGCCACTGCAGAGTCTCGGCCAGCCGTACCGCGTGATAATGCGTAGCGTCACATGGTGCGGGAACTGGCCCGGCTGTGCAAGCCACTGCGATTCCCAACGAGGATCGACTAATGAACAAACACAAAACTAAAACTCAATTCCTTGCCCTTTCTCTTCCGAAATCCTTTTTCCATCTTATTGTTATTTGTTGAAAGAGATGAGTGGTAGTAAATATTAATAATTCTTACAGAAGATTAACAGTAATATTTCAATCATGAAAATGGACTTGGAAGATATATCTTGTAAGATGTGGCGCAAAAGCCTGGGAGCTAAATCTCGAACTGGGATTGGCTCCCGCGTTTTCTCACGACATAGAGAGGGCGCGAACACGACACGTCGAATATAAAATACTGAGAGTGAATTAATTGTAATACCGTGCCCCTTTAATTTAATATATTTCGTGCGTTTTATTATTGTTGCTTCACGTTATTGACATTTACGTTCATGGGTATATCTTAAACCTAACTAAGAAAACCCATAAAGATATAATATTTTGTCGCTTTCATATGAATAAAATAAAAATATGAGTCTTACTTTCATTTATCACTTCTTGACCATAGTCTGGAATATATTTTGCACCAATCTAGAAAAAAGAATACAAACACTATAATTCACTTCATTACTACTTTATCCATTTTACGGAGAGGGACGCATGTCATTACGTCACGGTAAGTATTAATTATTAATCATATTAAAAACTTTTTACTGTTAAACCGTTCGGATCTGCTATAATAGAGAAATAATTGTATATTTCAAAAACATGCCAAAATATATGGCATAGATTTAGAACATAGTCTGGAAGAACACATAAGCTACTTATTTTAGACACTATTAGAATCATGTGGCGCTAATGATGTGCTTTTGTTACAAAGTCAAGTGTCAGAATGAATAGTGAGGGGACACAAAAGTCGACATTTTCGGCTCATTTTCGGATTTTCTTTCTAACACTAATTAGTTTTTTTTTTTAATTCCGAGCGAACGAAGACGCGGGCTATATCTTGTAAAAATATAACATAAACATTAAATGAATATAACATGAATTATGGGAACCTTTGCAAAACGGATAACATTTTCCTGTAAGAAGTTCTTTTGTTTGATCAAATTTTACGTACTTAATCGTATTTCCGACGACTTTTAAGCAGGATTAATATTATCATATTATCTTTGGGTAAAGACCAAAAGAGAATAATAATGGAAAGTCCTGAAAATATTCATTAAATCAATCTAAATCAGCTTTAGATTGGATAAAAAGATAATCAACCATTTATAATTTTACAAACTATCAGTTTAGATAATTCATGAATTAGTAATTACGTAAGTTTATAAATCTTTTTTATTAGATATACTAGCTGTCGTCCGCGACTACGTCCGCGCGGAATTAAAAAAACTTAAATAACAGCCATAATAAATAAGTCAATTTATTATACATCCTTATTTCTATAATTACATATAGTCTTAACTCTATGATATAAATTAAAATATAAAAAAAACGAATAATTCACTAAAATATGTTATTAAAAGGAGTCCCTTTAGGCAAGGTCCCGAAGATACTGGCAGCGTTCCCCCTCTGACATAACATCCTATATGTTCTTCCAGACTACGTTCTATATGTAAGCCAAATTTCAATGAGATCCATTGGAGATACCCTTTAACAAACATCCATCCATCCATAATCCAAACATTGGCATTTATAATAATACTAAAATTAAGGTAAGTTAACTTATTTTACAATATAACTTAACTTTATCTCACAATCTTTACCTTTAAAAGTTAAAAAATCGAATATCGTAATGGCGGCCATGTTTGAAATTTTACTTATTTCGATTTTGATCGAAACAAAGGATCTCATGAAAACTTATATTCACAACGGACAATTAAAACAACTTTTATTTAAAATTTAACAATAGTTGTTGTTATAGCGAAAAATAGCAAATGGGCATTTAAAAATGATAACTTTATGTGAGGTGCATTAGAGAAAGTCAGACCTTTAATCGCTGACAAAAAGAAACGAGTTAGAAGGAGCAAGATGGGATGACAATGCATTATTTAGGTCCCTATTGCCGAAAATCTAATACAAAAAATATTGCCAATCCTTGAATTATCTTTGAAAAAACAAAAATAAATCTATGTTTCAAAACAACGATTTCCGCTGTTGAATTTTACGGTAAGATCAGAACGCAAAATATATACTCGTTCATTAATGCTTCGGATATTTTGGTACCTATGAACTTTCCATTAAAACGCGTTTTTAAGTTCGGTAAAAAAAACTCCCGTGAAAATGTAGTCAAATTAAAAAAAAATTAATTAAAGAAACAAATTAACGCGTTAAAAAAACTTACCAAATTAGTTGCTAAAACTATAAGGATAATATGCGTTATTTGCAACATCTTTCCGTCCACTGGATTAAAACATTTAATTGTGACTTATAAGTAAAAGTTTTATCATATCAGCCAAGCAATCGGCATTTTAAATAGAAATAAAAGTAAATCATAATGATTAATACATTCTGATATAATCTGTAATAACTGGCAATCGATAAATATGACAATTGCCTGTATCAATATACTTCCTGACTTCAAACGTTAGGGATTTTGATAAATTAGCAGTAGCAAATAAGTATAAATAAATAGTATTAAAAAAGAAGGAGGCTATCAATTCGTCTGTATGTTTTTATGTGTATTACCGCGTAACTAAGCTCCTGGTTCTACGTTTTTGTTTTTTTTGATCGAAAGGCTTTTTTTAATCATTCATCGTCAGCTCATAAATCTAAGTGGTAGGTCCGAAAGATTTAGACTTAGAGAGAGGCTTAGGTGTGTGACATATCATAAGAATGTAGCCTGTCTTTTCTCTGGGTCTAATCTATCTGTGTACCAAATTTTATTTAAATCCGTTCAATAGTTTAGGTATGTAAATAGTCAGACAGAGTTACTTTCGCCTTAACATATTAGTAGGGAAGTAAGGATTACCTAGTTATTAATATTAGATAATGTTTATAAAACTCTACTATTTATGAGATAAGATATATAAAACAAGACAGCAAAAAGGATTAATTTAGTAAGCAGAACTTTTTTGTTTCTGTTAAATGGCGAGTATTTTTTTTTAATTTAAAAACGGTGGCTTTCCATAGCTAAAACATTTTATTTTTTCAAAGAGAAAAAAAATAAATGGCGAAATGTTTTTGGATCTGTGTAAAAGTGGAAACTGACATAAAGATTCACCCAATTCATTTGTCATTTTTTCGGAAAACTTTCGTCATATCAGTAATTAATCATTTAAGGAAAATAAACGTGTAGGCACTTAATGAAACTTAAAAATAAATAATTCCCAGAAAACATATTGTAAAGATTAGGTGTAATCTAACTGCAATATTGTCATTTTAATATTGTTTTGACAATTTCCATTTCATTTTATTGCGTACAATTTAGTCTTCGTCAAAACAAGTCTTAGCCGACGTATGATTTCTTGTGTGCCAATACCAATTATGAAACAAAAATTAACGGTCAAAATCGATATTCGATCTCGAATCGAATCAAGAAACATCTATTGTTGAGTTTTAGAGTTTAGTGGGCGAATAATTTTCGCACTCCGTTTCTTACAAAAGTAATCAAATCATCATCTCAAGAATCGATTCGAAAATTTTATGTATATTTCAAACATCGGCCTGACTATTTGATTACATTTAAAAGAAATTTATTTGTAAGTAAAAGTAAAAAGTTATAGATAACCTTAGCATGCTCCGATATCGTTAATCAGAATTGGTTTATGTAAACAACATTAAGGTTGAAAACAACATTTTATTACTATTTGTTTCTGCTATCGAATAATACCTTCCAAGTAGGGTTGGCGACAGGCAAGCGGTCGGCCGTAAAACATTAACGCAAAAGGTTTTAATGCATTTTTCATAAACCTATAGGAGAATTAGGTTAACTTATAGGAGAAACCTTCTTCTTCTTCCTGAGGGGTTAGAGAAAGTGCATTCCACAGCAAACTTCAAAAATGTATAGAACTGATAATAGTTTTCGATAAGACACGCGATTGTCGCTCGTCAATTTCATACATTTTGATATTCGTTTCGAATGCACCTTATCTAACCAATCTGACCTTATTATGTGGGGTCGTCTCAGAAGGTTTTTATAAATCTTAACGCTTAAGGAAGAACAAAAAGGTTTCTCCTATCAAAACTTTTTAATAAATAATACTGTCACTTTTATTGTCTTTGAAAAAAATAAAAATAGAACCTATAGATTTGTTTCGGCAGTGGAATGTCACAGAGCATCCGGTGGCGGGCTATTCCCAATAAAGCATTATGACAACGCGTATAATAGAATATATCCATTATCAGAGATAGTGATTATAATGAAATAACAATTAACTTCCTTAGGAACAATTTACTGATAACAAACTTATTTGATACAAATCTGAGGGATTTCCGAAATGTGTGAAAAATGGTTTCCCCCAATATTTCAAGTTTCATAACAATATTTTTTTGTAGCAGATTTTTTTGTAAATTTACTAATATTTCTTTTACCATTCCAAATAAGATCTAGGGTTGTGCTAGGATATGGTTTACGACAATAGTCGAATGGCGGGATTCGAACCCCCGACCTCGTTATCGGAATTCCGTACCATTAACCATTAGGCTATTGACGCTTTATGAAGTTCAAGAAGATATTCAAGTATAAATTTACTAAAGGCGAGTGCCAGGAGCTAAACATTTCTTTTTGAAATCTAAAGAATTATGCCAGCTACCAAGGTTTAATCTCTATATAAGTTTAGACATTCATCATCAGCTATACGTCCCCATTATGGAGCTCGGAGCCTACCCTAAGTTAAGGGTGATTAGGCCATTGTCAACCACACTGGCCAAGTGCGGGTTGGTGGACTTCACACATATCTTTGAATTTCTTCTCCGATATGTGCAGGTTGCATTACGAGGTTTTCCTTCACAGTAAGCACGTCGGATAAATGTATGTAAATCAGAAATCGAAAAGCACATTGGTACATGGCGGGATTCGAACCCAGGACTTGCAGATTGTAAGTCAAGTGCTTGACCCCTGAGCCCAATTTGACGTGCTTTCGTTACAAAGTCGTCGACGTAAGGCTAGTGTTGCGTCAATACACTGGCATATTTTCGGATTTTCTACCTAACAAATTTCATTTTTAAGAAGTTTCACAACAATATTCAAGAACAAATTTGCGTAGAGAGAGCAGAGGTCTGGGAGATAAAATTTTCTATTTAAAAACCTACATAATTATATCACCTAGCAAGCCTTTATATTTATCGAAGAATCTAAATTTCATCGACATAATAAGTTTTATCTGATGTAAAAACGGCTAGTTAAATTAATTGAACTAGAAACTCCTGTGTGCAGAGTACGCTGATAATATTTGATAAATCATTGTTTACATTTTAACACTAGCCGTGGGTTTCTCACACCAAAATCCCCGATTCAAACATATCGTTATCTCTGTTTTGTCAAAGATAATGACAAGGATAACGATATACAGCGATTTTGGTCTTAGAAACGAACGGTAGGGACGTGGAAATTTTTTGTCGTCATTTGTTTGCTCATCTACAACAATAGAACTAAAATAATTCGAACTTTATTGCAGTGGCACTTCTTGTTTAAAGAGATAGAAAAAAACGAATTAAAAAAAAAAACACTTTCAAAATAATGCACTAAAAGGTAACTAATCAATATCATGAATACACTCGAAACTAAGAAAGTTCTCTTTTTTAATATGACTTCTTTCTTTTAAGTTCGTTCGAGAAAAAAAAGAAAAATCTTGAAATCGGTTAAAAACGTCCACGAAATTGAACGGCAAACGTAGATGCTTAATTTCCTTTAGTTATTAGTTATCTATAATTGTCTTAAAGTTTCTTTCTCTCTTATCTACACACAAGATAATAATTATATGTTTATATGTATCACTGCGAGCTTTATCACAATGCACTAAATTGCATTGTCTTTATATCAGTCATCGTACGTAACATTGCCCTTTCGAAACTACAGACATGCCAAGACGTATGAATAATGAAACATACAAAATATATGTCGTCTCAATTATTTTCATAATAGTAGAGAGAGATGACAATATGTGACCTAGGGATATGTTTGCTCTGTGATCAGTGTGAATCAGTCTATCGCTGCTGTTGTGTCGTATCTTGTATGGTAATATTCCCGCGCTTTATTGAAATGACAACTGATCAATTGTCAGCGATGATGACAGATTATCCTCATCTTGGACATGTCTTCTATCATTCGATGAAAAATAATCCAAATAGTATTTGCCAGGTACGATATTTCTTTTTTTTATAATTACTTAGTTTTTTTTTAATTCAAAGTTCGTAACGACGAATAAGGGAGTTTTCTGGATTTTTTTTTTGATAAAATTCGTTTTTGAAAATTAAAAAAGATGGAAATCAATAAAGGTTAATTTTAATTAAGTCTAGTTTAATTTACGACCCTATTATATCAATTTCATTATTAATATAATTGAATGTTTAATTTTAAAATTTATTAAAATTCACGAATAAACTTAGCAAAATACATATTAAGGTTTGCATATAGTAAATAATTTTAGAGTAAGTATACCCTCAGGCGTTAAGTAAGCGACCCTTAGGAATGAGGAAGCGATGCATTGAGAAAGAGAGAGGTACATATTGTTCGTACTCATTCTAATTTTTTTCTAGGAAGTAGTTTGAAATAGTAAAGCAATTATTGTATCCTTACCAGATTTTTTATATTACCATTAGATGTAAAATTTTATCATAACTTATTGCGCCAAAGTTTAACTATTATAAACAAAAGATAACGATAGTAATAAAAACATTTTTTAAAACACAAACATGCAGACGAATAAGAACCTCTTCCTTTTTTAAGTTGAAACAAATTAAGTAAGTTGGTACAGTCGCCGACGTTCGCAGTGATTCACTATTCTCTGATTTTTTTTTAATTTTATACACCTTGAAATATTAGGTTGTTACTAGCGTAATTTATACTGTTAAATATTTGGAAGTATAGTACACGTCATACTGATAGGAAACATCTCTAACGAAGGTACATAGTTGATAAAAAGAGACAAAGAGATAGTTTCTTGCGTAAATTATAAACACATATTAATTCTTTAATAAATATGTAATAAAACACGTAAAACTAAGTTTGAAGCTGTTCAAATCTATAGCGGAAGAACCTTGAATTTTTTTATAATCATTACAAATGGCATGTAGTTTTGTTATTAAGCACTGACTCTTAGAATCGTCTATATTGAGGCATAATTATGCATCCTTATTATTAATTATGGATCGAGTATATTGCAACGTTCTGCGCAAAATGTATCCGACATTCTTACGGTGAAGGAAAACATTGTGATGCTAATATATATCGGCGAAGAAATTTAAAGATATATGTAAAGTCAATCAAGTCACACTGGGCCAGGGTGAGTGACTAAGGCCTAGTCACCCCCAGTTTGGAGAAGGCCCTAAATAGAGGTGTATTGAATTGCTGGTGATGCTGATGAGTAAATTGCGGGAAGGTTAAATTTGAATGAGATGGATGGAAAGGTGACATGATTAAGGACACAGATGATGATAATCTGTGCAGTAAAAGATAAAAGGATTAAAATGAAAGGTTCTTGCGTAGGAGAAAAGTTCTCCATCCGTGGGCCTGTATGGCGAACAGTCATTAAGTTTGAATATTATAATACAGAGGTTTGGAAGTGACTTGTATATTTTTTTCTAAGAAGCTGTTAATGTTTGTACAAATATAAACATTGTACTTTGCAATCTCGTTATGTCCTCAAAAATTGCAAGTTCATTCAATATAAAAGGCGTTAATATAGTTCATCTTGTTAAATTGCGGTTCGTTTATTTTTTATCGTAAAAAATAATACGATTTTACCGGTTTCTAATGCCGGAACATTCGTATAAAATATAAACGTCTTTCTCATATTTTTTTTTGAAAAAATGAAAACACTAATAATCCATTTGTCAAGTTTTTTGTCCGATGGATTAGATTTTGAACTCAAGCACACACAATCATTTGACGAAACGCAAAATTGTCTGCATTTAACATCTGTCTTCTGTTTGGTCGTGGTATTGTACCGAGTGAGCCGGCCCATCCGTGCAACAAATGTTTTCCACCACAAGTAAATACTGCGGAATCTATAATTGTTTTACATATACGTAAATTACATAATAAATATTTTATTATTGTAGATAGACGCAGCAACTGGTGTAGAAGAAACACGTGAGTCAGTATTGCGACGGTCAGTGCGGTTAGCGAGGGCACTACGGCGTGAGGGGCTGCGGCCTGGACACGTTGCGGCTGTCGGTGGACACAATCATATAGACCTACATATACCGTTCTATGCTGCCTTGATGAACGGACATCCGATCGTAGGAGTCGATCCCTTGTTTAAGCTTGGTTAGTTTCCAGAAGTGTACGTGGATTTTCCACTGTCAAATAACTTATTAAAAGATAAGCTCATTCTTTTTGAAGTCAGCTAAAAACAACTGACTGACGTAAACTAGAAGTAAAATGGGGAGAATAATCTCTGTTCCATTTAAAGACTAGCTTTTTGCTTGGTCATTTTTGTTCGGATTAATTTCCTTCACAGAAACAAAGAGTCTATAAAGCGTCATAAAAGTAAATATGTAAAAGTTATTGTCTCTCTTCCAGATGAAATAAAATCATTGTTTAAAATAACACAACCTCGAATAGTGTTTTGTCAACGCGATGCGTTTGATCATTATAAGAAGGCGGCTGATGATTTAGCTCTCAATTTGAAGATATTAACTTTCGAAGACGGTGAACATTCATTGAAACATTTCTTAGAGATAAATGAAGATGAAGAGCCGGAGAGTGAATTCAAGTAAGTCAGCTGCTGAAACTTATGTATCATCATCATCATCATCATAATACTCAGCCTAAACTTGTCCACTGCTGGACGTAGGCCTCCCCCATCGATTGCCACAATGCCCGGTCCTGTGCCGCCCGCATCTTATGTATACATATTATGTATTTTAAATCATGTCTCTTAGAAAAAACAAAATGACATTTTATATATTCTTTCATTTTTCTGTTTAGGTCATCGTTTAATTGGACATATTATGTTAATATCGTTTCGAGTTAATTTTAACTTTATGATATTAAGTTATAAGAAATAATTTAGGTGCTGACATTAATTAGATGCCTAACGTTGAATTCTATCAAACTTAAGGATCTTTCCAACAATCGATACTTAACATAGATTAGATCGCTTCAATAACATAGATTATTTCAACAACAGAGTGGCAGATTTCGATCTGGAGAAGACATACGTGTTCCTAACGAGCACGAGCGGTACGACGGGTACGTTGAAGGTCGCCGCGTTCAGACACCGTGTCGTCATGGAAAAATTCATATCATTCTCTGCATTTGTTAGAGGTCCTAAAGTACAGTAAGTCAAGCAACATACTTTAAAAGTCGCGCCGGTGGAAATAGCACTTTCGACTCTATACAACCGGCTAACCTCTTAGGGCTTAGTTTGGTTCTGTTTAACTGTAAATTTTATGCTGGTGCTGGATTTTTAAATGAAGTTAAAAATAAAGCCAATGAATTTGCTAAAACCTGAAACCTCATGATGGTAGAACTAATATAAATACATTTGCTTATGGTTATAAACTAATAGCAAGGTGTAATTCTAGATTATTCCACAGGCAAATGGTAGGTCTGAACCTATCGCCGGTGCAGTGGATATCGGGCATCTTCAACGCTATTACGATGCCCATCATGAAACAGACCAAACTGCAGACCTCTAGGCCAGCTGATATTGACCATATTATTGATATTATTAATAAATATAAGGTAAATATTATTCATAGCAACACATATAACTTCAAAATTTGGCTCACTGGACGGGTGGAGGAAAGTCTGCACAAGGGTGTTACATGTCTCCTCCTTCTTTTATGTCCCTTCTTTATCTAAAATGTTGCGCTCATGATTAAGGATGGTAACGGTTGGTAATGGTATCATCATTTCTAATTTACTAAATCTTATAAAAAGTATCGTTTTATATATTTTTTTCGTTTTCCAGCCTAACACGATGTTGGCGGGTCCATCACTGATTACGTCGCTCACGAGACGTAAACATGACGTAGATCTGAACTGCTTCAACAGTATCATTATAACAGGAGAGAAGATAAACCCTGAAGTATCGGATGAACTGAGGGTATAGCTTAAGTGAATTTATGGTTTTTACGCGCGAGTTATTTAAGTCCAGTTAACGGCGCAATTGGTTTCTTTTTTTTTATTTGAAGGCAAAAGTCAAACTGGCTATTGTCTCACAAAATTGATTCCGTTTTGCGATACAACGTTTAATATAACAAATATTACGATTTAAAATTAATTAATGCATAAATAGGTATGTCACGAATTTTTTTAGGCTTATCTTCAGAAAAACACAATTGTAATGGAGGCGTACGGTATGACGGAGACTCTTGGAGCAGTGCTGTTGCCGAATATTTCCGGACCAAAGGGAAGTTGCGGCAGACCAATGGCTGATTATACTATGAAGGTAGGTACTTAATTAAGTTCGATAATTATGTTACTCGGGAATAAAAGAACTTTCGATTGATGTTTTTGTTGTACTTATTTATGGTTAACTTATTATTTTTTATAACTATACGTATCTTTTAATTTCATTTTTAGTTAGTTAATCCTGACACTGGATTGGAAATAAAAGAATCATTTGTTCCCGGAGAATTATGGGTTAAAGGACTTTGTTTTACTGTAAGTACAGCTGCAAAATGATAACAATTATTAATATTAAATTATACGTTTATTAAAATATTTGTTTTTTTTCAAGGAATACCTTAAGAATCCCGAAGAGACAAGGAAAGCGTTTTCAGACGACGGCTTCTTAAAGACAGGTGATCTCATGTACAGAGATGACGATGACAATTTATATTTCGTTGAAAGAATTAAAATGCTCATCAAATGCCGGAATGCACATGTATGTTTTATTCGACAATATAATATTGTAAGATTAATAAGACCAAAACCAAAAGTTCATTTGGCGCGAATGGCGCGGTTTCATTACAAAGTTAAGTGTCAGAATATTAGTGAGGGGACATACACGTCAAGTAAGGCTAGTGTTGCGCCACACCGGCATAGTGTCGGACTTGCTTCCAAACAGTTGTGATTTTCTGAAACTGGAATACCGCGAACGGAAGCGACTGTACATTCTGTACTAGGACTAAACAAATTTGATACTTTTCCTGATAGTAACGAGATTATTTATTACAGATAGTACCAACAGAGTTAGAGGAGCTGATCATGCAACATCCCGGTGTACACCACGTGTGTGTGACTGCAGTCCCACACGCTGAGGACGGGCAGCGGCCGGCCGCGTTTGTTGTACGAGCACCATACTCCAACGTCACCGCAAAAGATATAAAGGATTTAGTTGCCAGTAAGTGTATTTTATTTGCAAAGAGGTTCATACGAATAAAAAAACATATCTTGATGACCCTCGAAACCTTTTTCGAATTATGAATGTATTAAAACATTATTTACCTAAGAAAATTTTTGACAGTATTGTTATGAAGCATTTATTTACGACTAGTTGTCGCCTGCGACTCCGTCCGAGCGGAATTAAAAAAAAACTTAATTAGTGTGTGTGTCTGTGTGTACTATGTGTACGGTTATGTTCTACGTCTATGCCAATTTCAGCTAGATCCATGCAGACGTTCTGACGAAACCTTTAAACAAACATCCATCCATCTCAACATTCGAATTTATAATATTAATAAAATGAAGGGTTTATTACGCTCCATGAATGTCTAGTGTAGCTAATAAAATTAATAGAAAGAATCCATTAAAGACAAACATCTTACTTCATACAATTATATTATTTTTCTTTTTACTTTTTAGGTAAACTGGCAAAACACAAAGAATTGACAGGAGGTGTGGCGTTTGTTGACAGTCTGCCGATGACGTCAACAGGGAAGTTAGCGCGCGGAAATATGAAACATTTGATTTTGAATGTTGTTAGAGAATAGAGCATAGAGAATGTTTTTTTTTTACGTTTTTGACAATTTTATACAATTATTCGAATACAATATTAGTTGTTATTTCCATGTTTTTTTTTTTATTATTTAAGTTTTCTTATTATATGGTGACCAGTATTTCTATAATTTAAGTGGTTTTGTTTAAATAATTATAATAACAGTGTAGATAACTTAGTTTTATAATTACCATTTGAAGATAATACTAATTACTAGTATCTAACTCGCTTGTATAGTTTTGTTTAGTTATTTACTTACTGTAATTACTTCAACTGTATTGTTAGAAACATTTTGAAATTTAACGTACAAAATAAAATTAGTTATTCGTAAATTCCATTGGTTTGACTCATTTACTTTATCTTTCTATATTTAAGCATTTTCCCATTAAGTATATTAGGAACAATTAAATCAATAACTATTCAATTACTATCAACTTGAAGTAATACAACCCTTCTGCATTGTTATTCTCTAAAATTGAAGATCTGTGAAGCAGATCAGTGACAAATTGAGCCGATCAATGATGCGGATCATTGATCGGCTCAATTTGTACCTACAAAGTAATAATTTGAGTTTCGAACTGCGAACTTTCTGTTACCAGGTAAGTCTCGTTTCGTATGCTCACGTAGTATGATTGCGATGGGCTATTATCTGTCTATTTAGATGTTGAATGACTAATGTCAAGGTGATTCTTAGGATGTGCGTGTTTAATTCAATAATTAATAGCTAGTGTTATATTTTTTACTACATTTATTCTACACTATTAACAAAAATGTATCATAAATATGGGTATACAGTGATATTGCATGGAATCCTATAACTTATTTGCCTTGACCACTGCCTTGGCCGCCGCCCTGTGCTCCGCCCTGGGCACCGCCCTTAGCGCCAGCTCCGGCGTGCATGCCGATGTCGAAACCACCTAGTAGCACATTTTGATTTACTATACACATATGAAAAGTAGCTGTCGCTCAAGATTTCGTAGGTGTGGAATTAAAAACATTGAGTTATTCGCCTATTATAGTATTATTGAACTATTCGAATGTATTCTCCTTCTCTTCCATATGTTATGTTGGGTTTGGAGTTACGTCATAACAAACATCTATCTATTCCCACTTTCGCATTTATAATATTAGTAAGATAAAAAGTAAAATTAATTCTATAAGTTTCTCACCACCGAAACCTCCACCACCCCCGATGCTGCCACCTGCGGATAAATTATTATTGTATATAGTCGCGTATGAACCAGCTATCTACAGCTATGTAAATGTTCAGATTACATAGACTTGAACCGCTGAGCTACGGCTCAACGCTCAATATTGTTTTCATCCCTCACATTCTCTTTGACATAACATAGACAACATTAATATTACGTTGCCAAACAAGGGCATTCGAAACCAACAGTTACTTTCTTGTCATAAAAATATTAGCCATTTACTTGTACTATTCCAACTGAGCTCTAGGCTTGTGCTAGGATATGGTTTAAGACAATAGTTGAATGGTAGGGATTCGAACTCTCGAAAATCAGAAATCCGTACCCGTTAACCATTAGGCTATTGGTGATTCGTTATTCATATACTATGTATTACCTATATATTCTTTTATTTGTATTTGAATATAAAATCTCTTCGTTTGATGCATGTTACTATATACTTACTTTCTTGCCCACCAGCGCCACCTCCAGCTTGCTGTAATGACTAAAACACAGTAATTTGATTTATTATTTTGGAAGCTCAACATATCATTAAGTAGTCGTTACCCACTAAAAGGATACACTCACCTCACCAATAAGCATTACGACTAATGCGAAAATGAAAGTTTTTTTGAACATATTTGCCTGTAACAGATTATCAACATTTGATTTGTTATTTAATTAAAAATCAGTGTCGCTGTGAATAATATATTACCACCCCTAATGAACCATTACTTACTGCACAAAACCGACGAGTTAGACTACCAAGAAAAGCTGTTTAATAAAATTCTATGCAACTTAATCTTATTTATATAAAATGCTATTTTGATGTTGCATGTTATTTTTATCTGTAAATAATGATAATGTGCGAATAATCACCCGAGACTAATCTAAACACTGTCATTACTAATAACTACTGCATCCTGTTCTTTTTAAACTCAGTCATTTATATAGTTATTTTCATTTTAACATTTATTGTGATAGCAATCTAAATTATCTTTCATCAACAACTATTTCGCAAAGACTTATTTAACAACGTTTTTTTAAACCAAATAGAACTCCTCGGAATTAAAGGCTCGTGTTATGAATGCCTTTATGTGTATTTCAATGGGTTACAATTTATTTCGAGGCACTTAAAGATATAAAACTATTATATTAGCAACAGAAGTGCTCTAATAATAATTAAAACTTAAATTCTGTATGATGTACGTCTATAACTGTATAGGTCATATAAAACCTTCACCTTCATCCAAATCCAACATCAAACGTCAAATGTTATTTTGACATTTGCAGAATGTTCTGTAAAACGAAACACATTATTGACAAACTGAAGTGAACTGTCAAAAATTATGAAGTAAGACGGGGCGTCGATAATTGTATTCTGTTCGTCATTTCAAATTGGAAAATGTAATTAAACTAAAACAGATAAACAAACACGATGGACGAACACGAATTCTTCCGACAGACGGTCCAGCATCTTGCCCGCTGTTTATCCTGCTTGAATCCAACACCATGGGAGAAGGTCTGTATTATTACAACACAAGTTGGTTTATTCCTCAATTAATGTCGAAATTAATCCGATGACAATAGAGCAGGAAGATAACTATTATCATTAAAAGTTTATTTATAAAATTTAAATACATAATATGCAGAAGATGTCAATCTGTGGGGATAATGTTTTGTTTTGATTATGATCTCATCTATGACATAAGTCATCAGAAAACACTTTGTAAATAAAAATTTATTAAAAAAGTAGTGTTTTTAAAAAAAAAACATAATTCTAATGTAACTTATTCCCCTCAACTTATAATGTCATGTAATCAACAAAATATCATCAATTATTATATACTTTCTCCAATTTTAAGTAAATAAATCTTATGTATTTATGTTATATAGTGACTTAGGGTAAGATCTATGTTAATGAAAGATACTACACAACAGTTATGTGTATGTACTGTATAATTACAAGTATAATATGCAATTTTTTTCATTATAACAACTCCAATAAATATTGCCTTAACATAATATTGTCTCTTTCATTCTATTTGGAAAAAACAGAGATAACATGTGTTCACATGAATATTTTGGCAGTAGAAACTCAGTGTGTAACAAATCTTATTATTTAACTAACAATAGCGAGAAACCTTGCAAGTACATAACAATTATCATTTTGACATACTTATGTTGTTAAAGATTATTATTTAGAAGCCTTAGTATAATTGTACTGAGTTTTATAATAATAGTACTGTTTTTTTGTACTCAATATAATCATCATCAACCTGAATTATCCCTATTGAGGGTCGGCACAGTATGTAATCCACCATACATCTCTATCAGCTGTCATATATGAATCTACCCCCTTCCTACACATATACTCAAAATAAATAAACTAAAAATGTATTACATATACAGTTTAGTTTTTACTAATAGATTAAATATTTAACTTAATATATTAATGCTTTAAATTTTAATATTTGAATCTTAGTTTTACATTAAAGTATTCATTAATATTAAAATAAGTAATTAAATGACTAATTAATTAAACTACCAAAATAATACTATAAACTGTATACTAAAACTAAACCTAACTAAAAATAAAACTAAATGATACATAAAATCGACCCCAAATCGCTGCGGTCGCACGGTAGGGTTCCCAAGAGGCTGGCGGCATTTCCCCGTTGGATGGCCAGGCTCAAATTAAATTAAATAATAATGTAATTTAATGAAACAATTTTAAAAACATAAGGACACACCTATATTCATTAAAAATTACGTAAGCAGTCACCTTAATAGTGTAAATTTATTCTAAATCTACACTTAGCAGAGTCTGTAGTGGCCATTTAACAACTTTGACAGAAATTGAACAAAAATTTAAATATTTTTGGTTATTTTAAGGTGAACACACTATTCATGTTGTGCCCACAAGCCAGCTCCAATCTACTAGTTACATCTCGCAGTCAGGAGGCGAGTATAGCACTCGGTCTGTACTTCCTGCAGAGCGGGCTCCAGCATCAGGATAAACTGTTACCATACTTTCTGAAGATCCTCAAATGTTTAACTAATGCACAGTTTGAAGAACCATTGTGCAGGATTAAGTTTGCTGACCGTAAGACTTCTTTTCTTATTTTTAATATTATACTATTTGGTAAATTTTGACTTGCCCAATATAGTCAAAACTGGGTAAGTGAGAAACTCTACAAGCAAGGAACCTTGTCTGATCATGATAGACAATCTCCATTAGTGAGGTACTCAGGTTAGAGAGAAAACTCTATCAGCGAGAAAAATATAGTTGGTCCTTTAGACTCTCGCTTATCCAGGTTCAACTGTACTGTAAATAACCTGTGTTTGTGTAAAATACTCAATATGTTTTTAAAATAAATACATTATTTTAAGGTATACCAATGGCAGAAAAATTCAGTTTCTGTCTTAACACGTTACTATCTGATGTCGCGTCAAAGCAGGCTTCTCTACGAGAAGAGATCATAACAGCACAAATAGAACTTATGTCCAACCTCACAAAGATCATAATCAGTTGTCACGAAAGCAAGGATTATAAGAACACTGTCTCCAAACTACAACTCTGCAAGAGTACTATACCGACATTGATTGGTCTAGCTCGATCTATGGGCAGATATGCAACTGTGGACCCACCTTTACTTTGTAGACTGTTCCCTCAACCACCAAGTCCTGTTAAAACTAAAGAACCAGAACCAAACTTCGAGTATTCAACGTTGGATAAGAAGAGAAAGTTCAATCAATTCAGACCTATCATTCCAAGGTCATTATCAGGTAATTTGAATCCAAATAATGAAGGTATTATGGAAAATGGCACAGACGCATCTGATAGTACTGGTGGTACATTAAAACGAGGGTCATTGCATAGTTATAGCTCAGTGCCTTATGATCCTACGACGTACTTCTTTCATAAGTTTGGTTCGAGTTTCAATCAATTCCCGTATATGAGGTTTTCTGAATCACCGGAGAAGAGAATCAATGTTCAATTCTATGTGACTTATTTACAATCGATTCTTTCATTGGCTAAGAAGCTGTTGACTAAAGATTTGTTGGCATTTCTGGATGAAGAAGCGGAGGATATTCATGCATCTGGACAAATTCAGGTAAATATACTTTATAATTTAAACTAATGGTCAATCATTATTAGTCTAATTTTAATAATGATTCTTAATTAAATGTTCTATTTTTTATTATTAGGTATTTATTATAATAACATATTATATGTTATATGTCAGAAAATTATCATAGTCAAATATTTTCAGGTTTTCCCATACAAATCCTTCTCTGAGACACTTAATTTGGTGATGGTGACATTGCTACGAGAGATTTTACAACACCAGAAAGATTTACCAGGACCATTTACCAAAGATGTTCAGGTAAATATTTATAGTCTACTAGATGTGGCACGTGACTCCGCTCGTGAGGAATTAAAAAAAAAGATATAATTAAGATAAAACTTCCCTATATTACAGATGCTTACAAAATTTGAAAATTATTGGTTTAGTAGTTTTGGAGTTTATTGCAAACATACTCGTACATCGCGACATGAAATTTTTATATATATAATATTACTCAGAATTATGTAGCAATTTACAGTAAAATAAATTTTAAAATAAACCAAGTAGTTTTTGAGTTTATTAGTAACAATCATAAAACATATTCTTGTAAAAATTTATAACCAAACGAATAATTTAAAATAGTAAATCAAAGCTATCCAATAACATTTTTTATTCATCTGAAATAAAGTTTGTTAAAAAAAATATTGTAAATTGTATATTTAGCAATCGATACTATGTTTTTTTTATAGGAATTCGTAAAATGTTTATTCCTGAGTGGTCAAACAGAGCTACAGAGTCGACATCACGATGCATCAGAGAAGGAAGACAGGGAGACAAACTTTGCAACTGTCAATAAATTTAAAGTCAACGTGATGGCAAACTCCGCATGTGTGGATTTACTTGTCTGGGCTATAGGAGATGAGACAGGTATGTTATTATGAAATTAATCGTTATTTATTGACTTTTACATACAAATAAGATTTTTTAGGAGAATGAAATATAAATCGACAAGAAAAAAGTACATGAATGTACTTTAGTTTTTTATGTTATATGGTGGCAAGCGGCTAAATAGAAAACGTGTTGGCTAACTTTAATCAACGGAAGAGGACACACGGAAGGAGAATATTTCTCCTTCCAACACCTCATCTTCTCCACCAAATCCACTTCCCTTTTCTTCAGAAAGAGAACTAAAAATAGGCCTCTGGCACACAATAACGACATAAAGAAAAAACTACTTTAAAATATTCTTTTTCTTTTATGGCTTGATCTATGATTTGTTTTTTCTTTTATCTTTTTTCATGTATTGAAACTTAGTAGTTATTTTTCTTATTGCAATTTTTAATTGGATCCTGAACTCTTCAGTGTGTGAGTACTTTCTTATAGGCTTTTGATTCGCTATATATCATCAGCTCACTATACGTGCCCACTGAGGGGCTCGGTGCCTACGCTATTATATATACCATATTATATATATTACGGGTGACTAGGCCATAGTCAACCACGCTGGCTAAGTGCGGGTTGACTTCACACATATCTTTGAATTTCTTCTCAGATATGTGCAGGTTGCATCACGATGTTTTCCTTCACCGTAAGAACGTCGGATAAATGTACATATGTAAATCAGAAATTGAAAAACACATTGGTACATGGCGGGATTCGAACCCAGGATCTGCAGATTGCAAGTCAAGTGCTTGACCCCTGAGCCACCGACGCTCTTACTTATTTCGCTATACTTAGACATTATTTATCATTTATATTATTTTATTTTATATATATTTATTACAGTGGATGAGGACTATGATGTACCGGCACTTATAAACGCCTTAACAATATTAATAGGTATCTTACTTAGGTTTGAGTTTCCCCACTGACTAACAATCATGTTCATATGTTCCAAATAACAATGAACCTTATTGTAAACGGAATAAAGTTCATTTTACAAGATTTCTCTGATGTGACATTTGTTTTGAAATTTGTCGTTTCATTTTTTTCGATGTCAACGAGAGAGATAGAAATATATTTTTTTACAGTAAATCTGAAGACGTTTAAGTTGCATGGATTTTTCCAAAGAGTATTTTATGTTTTGTTATTTTTTTTTTCGTTCATTTCAGTGTGTTATTTAGATTAGGTTTGATTTAAATTATGTTACTAATTTTTTTTTAATGTAGTTTGATAAAGGGACACTTTATTTTTTGTATTTTTTTTAAATTAAGCTAATTTATGTGAGTGTGTGAACTTCTTTTAGATGTATATACAGTTTTTTTTAATTTTAATATAAAATGTGGTTTTATTTAAGGTGCGGATTCACTGTGCGGACGATTGACTGAGAAGATAAATTCAAATCATAATCACAAGTTGATATTGGCACATATGCCGTTACTGATGGTCTGTCTAGAGGTAAGTCATGTAGCAATTGTCTATATGTTTTATAAGGGTTCCCATTGCCGAAACATCTGTATAAAAACATATGTTACTTGTAAAAAGGATGTCATTATGTGATTTTGATATACAAAACATAATAAGGTGTAGAACTGAACGAAGAGCACATAGGCAAGTCGAGGGAATTATCTAGTCGAATTGTTACTAGCTGTCGCCCACGATTCGGTCCGCCCGGAATTTAAAAAAAACTTAATAATTAGCCATGTGTTCTTCTAGACTATGTTCTACATCTATGCCAAATTTCATCCATATCCATGCCGTCGTTCTGTAGATACCTTCTTCGCACGAATTGTCCCGGCTCGCCCGGTGAAATACCACAACCACACAGAAGACACCTCAAGTGGAAGCTATTCCGCGTTTCGTCTGATGAGTGTGCGTCCCGGAGGCCTAATTTAGTCCTCTTTCCCTTCCCACCCTTTTGCTTATAAGGAAAGGAGGGGAAGTGGACGTGGACTTTCCGGATGAGAGGATGCATGGAAAGCAAAAATATTTTTTTCTTTCTCTGCATCCTCTCCTCCATCGATTAAAGGTAGGCAACGCATATGCAATTGCGTATGTCTATGGGCAACGGTCACTTCGCTATTTCAGCGATTTCAGGTGGCCGCTCGCTCGTTTGCCACCTTATGATATAAAAAAAAAACATCCATCAGAACATTCGCATTTATAATATGATTTCAGGGTCTTGGTAAACTGGCTACAAAGTTCCCGTCCATAGCCAATACGTCTATATATTGTTTGAGAGATTTCTTAGTGACGCCTTCACCGATATTATTCAAACTACACAAGCTGGAGATAGAGAAGACTGGCAAAGAGCATATGAAAGTTACATGTGAGTATTTGTATTACTGTATTTAATTACATAAAAAAAAGTTTAATCAAGAAAATGCGACACTATGCCGGTGTACTGGCAACACTACCTTTAGTAAAATGTCGACGTTTATGTCCCCTCACTAATCATTCTGACATTTGACTTTGTAATGAAAGCGCGCCATTCGCGCTAAAGAATTCTAACTAATAATGTCTAAAACTAGGCATAAAACAATCTTACTTATAGATCACCAACTTTGGGGACCACCCCAAACTTATTTTGTCTACTGCCCACTTTGAGAATAAATATTTTTAGCGCCCCCCATATTGGAGTTTAAGCAATCTTTTAATTCATATTAGATGATGTTCACAAATTGTTGTTGAGAGTCGAGAGCTCATGCAGTCGTTGTCTAAGAGGCCTTCTAGCTAAATAAAATTACAAATCACCCCCCAGGCCTCTACACAACGCCCCCATTTTCTTTCTTGGTCTCTTACCTCCCTTGAGACCTGCAGCGCCCACAAGGGGCGTTATCGCCCACTTTGGGAAAGACTGTTATAGAATGACAACGTTATCTAACTTAGTAGGCATAAGTCAAACTAAATTATGACAGATCACTAGCGCCCTTTTGGCCGTATAAAATTGTGTCGTCGGTGGCTCAGAGGTTTTTGTTTTCTTGTTTTTTTTTTAAATATTAGTAGATTTTATGTAAATTTACTAATATTTCTTTCTACAATTCCAACTAAGCTCTAGGCTTGTGCTAGGATATGGTTTACGACAATAGTCGAATGGAGGGATTCGAACTCTCGACCACATTATTGGAAATCCGCACCCTTATCCATTAGGCTATTGGCGCTTCAAAGGTTAAGCAATTATCTTTTAATCTGCAAGTCCTGGGTACGAATCCCGCCATATACCGTAGTTTTTAGATTTCCCATTTATACGACGTTCTAACGGCGATGGAATACGTGATGCTGCACATATCTACAAATAAATTCAAAGATATGTGTGAAGTCAACCCATATTCGGCTAGTAATGACTATGTCCTAGTCAAAACCCCGTCTATTTTAAAATCTATTTAATATTTAGTGCAAGGTAAAGAATTACAAGGTATGACATCAACCGGTGTACCAGTGAAGTCTACACCATTCGAGAAACTTCGAGATGCGGCCATAGAGAATCTATGTGTGGCATTGGAGGCTGCTTTGACTGTGGACCCATTCTGTGTGCCCGCACTCGTCGGCTCCGTCAGTAATAGACTGTTTACTGCTGAAACTAGTGATAGGTAAATTATAATTACTTCCTTATTTCTTTCTACCTGTATACAAATCTGTTGGTAAACTTACCGTGGGTTTCTGAGACCGAAATCCTCTGAAACATATTGTTACCTTTGTTTTGTTGAAGTTTATGACAAAGATTATGGACTCGGAAATCCACGGTTAATGGAATGATTTCAATAAAATAGCGCATTGGAATTCCTAAATGTCTCCTTCCTAGTTGAATTTGCTTTTAATATGAAAGAGTGAAAAAAATTGTCATGCTGGTATTAAACGCGAAATAACTTCACCTTGACGCGTGTCTTCTGTGTGGTATTGCACATGGAGAGTGGTCCATTCATCCAATTACGCTAACAATTTCATTTTTTCACATTTTTCTCAGATATAAAATACTAGCTGTTGCCCGCGACTCCGTTCGCGTTTATGTTTCTTCCAGACTATGTTCTACATCTATGCCAAATTTCAGTGATTTTAATGCAGCCGTTCTGGAGATACCTTTAATCCATCCATACATACATTCGCATTTATAATATCATTAAGATTTTTCATGTTTCAGTGAATCTTCACTAATAAGTACGAACATAGTGATAATGCTGGGCCACGTCTCCGTAGCGCTTAAAGACACGCCGAAAACAACGGACACCATCTTACAATTCTTCCAGCAGAGGTATGTTCACACCAGATATCGGTATCAACTAGTTATAACCGGTTATATTTATAACCGGTTTAAACTGGACATCGGTTATAACAGGCCCTACCGTTTGTGTTGTATTCAGAATCCTTTATCGTCCTACAGTTTATATTTCTTTATTCTATCTAAGTGCTTCTTTAGTGACTATTAAACGTCTTTAACTGCTTCTTATAGAGTTAAGTAGGCACTAAGGGTGTCAATCAGTACAAAATTAATATGGGATATTTATATTTATTGCGACTGTTTAATCATTGACTTTGTGTATGACACTGTATCTTAATTTAAGCATTTACCGTGGGTTTCTGAGACCAAATTTTCCGTTTAAAATGTCTATGTTGTCAAAGATAATGTGACAAGGGTGATATGTTTAATACAGAGATTCTGGTGTCAGAAACCAACTGATAGTAATGTAACTCAGGTTATGTCGGGCTCCGTCGTCGTTGGACACGTTGATAGTTGACCAGCTGGGCTGTATGGCGCTGGCCAGTCCTGAGGGACCTGCACATGATGAGATCATGCGTATGTTCACCGTCATCACAGTAGAGGCCGCCAGTGCAGCGTATCATCATACAGATGATAGAAAACAGTACAGGTGACAGTATTTAACCTAATTTTAGTCCTCTCCCCTTCCCACCCTTTTCTTATAAGCAAAGGAAAGTTTCAAACGACTTGTCCGTTTTGTAAAGTTACATTTTATTTTCTAACAGGCAATGTGATAAAGGTCAAATATGTTCGACTGGATTTATATAACTTATCAATAATATGTTAAAAGACTAAATATATAGTAGAATAAAGGTTAACGCGCATTACCAATCGTTTAGTGATAGCTTTTGAGACAAAGACCTTTGTATATTATATTGTTATTTCTGTTTTGTCAAGATAATAAGAGCAATGCACGATATGTTTTTAGAGGGGTTTTGCTCTTAGAAATAAAAGATAAAACGAAAAAAGTGAGCAATTAGTCAACGAATGCGCGTTAACCTTTAAGGCAGTAAGTTGATATTTACGTTGATGCGTGCAATAACGCGTGATACGTACATAGGCACGTATCGGGTGCGGTGTTGAACGCGCTCGCGAACGTGGCTGCGAATGCTCGCGGAACCAACGCTCGCCTGGAGCTGCTGACGCGTCTGCTGGAGCTCTTCGTGCAGCTCGGACTGGGTGGAGAGCGCGCCACTGATCGCGCACCTGCTCCAGTACTCAAGGCCTCCGCCAGTGCTGGAAACCTGGGCGTACTCATACCTGTTATAGCGGTCAGTTCATCATCATCATCAGCTTTTGTATGCCCACTATTGGACATAGTTAATAATCACATGCGGTAATAAAGTTAATAATAGTAATTGAAAAAATATGACCTAGTTTTTAGAGCGAACTTTGTTCTCTTACCTCATATAGATAATTGGCTTGCAATCTGTGTTGCCAGTAATCAATGAGAAATTAAAAAAAAAAAAGAAAAAACCTAAAAGATATTTATTTGTCAAATTACTTTTCCAGCCATGTTTATTTATAAAAAAATATATTCCAGGTCCTAGTTAAAAGGCTACCACCAATAAAGAATCCTAAACCAAGACTTCACAAGTTATTTAAAGATTTCTGGCTGTATTGTGTCGTTATGGGATTCACAGCTGCCGAATCAGGTAAATAAAAAAAAATAACACATTAAAACCTTTTTATATTTAATACTTAACCCCACAATGTAAATTGCTCAATTTTGAACTTTAAGTATATTGTATTTGGATTCAATTTAGCTATTCTCAACACTATGACTATTTCTTATATACTATGCTGTTAATAGATATATAATTATGTTATGTCTTCTTCTATGGCCACGCCTGTAGCCATGCGAAAGCGTGAGTAAAATATGCTTTTAGACAAAAAAATAGTCGTTTGTGATTTTTTTTTGGTTTTTTTGAATTGTGGTTTTAGAATGAAATGGTGCTATATTTTGAAAGCGTATTTTTTTTTAGCTTTTTTTGTATCTATTATTTTATTTAATAGAAAAAGCTTTATTTACTATTTGCTTAGTTTTAATAGATATTTAATTTTTTATTTTTTGAACAATAAAGTCAGTGGTTATATGTAATTAAACAAAATATAGAGAAAAGAGCTTGGTATATACGTATTTTTCTAAATTACATTTTTTTAATGATATTTGTAGATATAAATAAAAAAATCGATATAGCACCATTTCAATATACTTATGTTAATTTTAAAAAAAACGTGAAAAAAAATGATTTTGCACGGTTGTGTAAAGTTTGGGTAATTTTTGTGTAATCATGTGTTTTACACAGCTGAAACATTCATATAACATCGTGCGATCTCTTTCTATCTCTTTAAAATATATGAGTTATCAATATGTTTTATATGGATGCTTTCGACAGTGGAAATGCACGTTAAAATGTGTAAAGAGTCGATTTTATATTCCTAAAAGAGTGTGCTTTTCAATTTTAGAATGCAGTGTTAGATTAGTTTGAATTTGATGAATTTTGCTTTAATTTTAAGCGACTTTGGTTTTGTATTTGGTTTCAAATTTAATTGGAAATACGCTTTTGGTATAATTTTTTGAAAGTCTGTTGAATTTTATAATATAAGTTAGTCATTTTACAAGTTGTAAATAATATTGACCATAAAATAATTTCACTCGAATGTCCCTTAAATTCTTAACGGTGTCATTACAAACATTCTTTTTTTTTTAAAAAAAGATGGACTTAAAAAGTTCCTAGTCAAATTTTGTTTGTCTAAATATTAAAAGTATGGTAACACTTTACAGGTCTATGGCCACAAGAGTGGTACGCGGGCGTGAAAGAGATAGCAGTGAAATCGCCCTTCCTTGTCTCGCAAACGTCATTGCGTTCGGAAATGCGCGAACTTCAGTACACTTCAGCTGTCAGAAATGATTCTGTCTCGCTCACTGAATTACAAGAGCTGAAGACGCAGATACTCAATCTGTTAGATCATCCGCCAGATGTCACTGTCAATGTCAATAAGTTGACGTTTGCGCCTTGCATGTATTTACTGAGCGTTTATTGGCTGGAGACTTTGAGGTTAGTTTGACAACTTTGACATTTTAAAATGACATTACAAGTTTTTTTTTAATTTACTTTTGAAACAAAGAATAATTTTATTAGGTTTATTTGGGTTAATGTTTGAAAACAACATAAAAATAGATATTTTTTTTTTATTTTATTTGAAGTTATTTCGAACTTTGACTTTTAAAAATTACATTGTAACGTTTCTTTAGAATTTACTTTTGAAACAAGTAATTTTTTATAAAGTATATTTAGATAAACGTTTAAAAGCGACATAATTTTTATTTATTTTTTGTTAGAGGTTAGTTCAAACTTTGACATTTTAAAATGACATTACAACTTTTTTATTTTAATTTTACTTTTAAGACAAGGTACAATTGTATTAGGTTTATTTGGGTTAATGTTTGAAAACGACATAAAAATACATATTTTTTTATTTTCTTTGACGTTAGTTCAAACTTTGACATTTTAAATTTACAACGTTTCTTTTTTACAATTTACTTTTGAAACAAATAACTATTAGGTCTATATCGGTTAATATGTAAAAACAACATACAAATATATATTTTTCTTTGATTTGAAGGGTTTGCAATTCTCCGGAACCGAGTTTACAACCAATTATTGAATATTTGAGTGATACGGCATTGCAAAAAGACAAGAGTGGTATGTGGCAATGTGTAGCAAGGTAATTACAATTATTTAAAAATTTTATTTTTTTATTTTTTATTCCTCAGACCTAAGTGGATTACATTATTCATGGGTATTCAGTAGCCCAAATTACTAACTAGATATTGAAAAATGACGTGTTATTCGATTCATATTCTTTCCCTTAGTGTCATCTTATTTGTTTGGATGGATGGATGGATGGATTTTGTTAGAAATCTCTATAACAGCTTTATGGATCTCTTAATTTGGCATAGATATAAAACATAGTCTGGAAGAACACATTGCCTACTAATTATGATTTTATATATATACGAAATTCGATTACAATTGAATCGATTTTTGTTTTTTTTTACAGTGTTGGTGACAAAGTATTCCAGAAGTTTCTAGACGTGATGTCAGATAAAGTGAAGGACGAATGTCGCGAGAGGGAGCTGGAGAGCCACGCGCAGTTCCTGCTGGTCAACTTCAACCACATTCACAAGCAGATCCGCCGCGTCGCTGACAAGTGGCTGGCGGGACTCGTCGACCGCTTCCCTCATCTACTGTGGAACTGTCGGGTACTCACTGCATCTCTGTTTATCTCTATTTTTAATAAGAGAAGATGGCAAACGAGGAGTGGTAACACCAAGGTGTTCATCAACGCCCAAGGATATATGCCACAGAGGAAACACAAATGCGTAAAAAAATATCCTAAAAGCCGTTTGTCTACATAGAATAGGCTCTGAAATTACTGAACTGTTTTGTAAAATTGTTTCGACGTTGGGAAGCTACGCTACCCCCGTGTAACATTGTCTCCGTGAGGACGAAATTGCAGGAAATTGCTTTAGATTATAAAATTGCATATGGCGGTATTATATATTTTGAATCTCAAAGACATGTCAAATAGTTGTCAAACAATCTAACAGAAAATTCAGTCGTTTACAGTACGCTTTGGTGTTGTCAAGGTCGCCACGCGTCAAAATTCAATATCTTGGTGACAGTAATATTCTAGAAGCTTCTAAATGTTATTCTAGGCATTGTTGAAATTTTAGGTGCTATGGTCAATGCTGGATATACTGCAAGTGCTAAGCTTCAGTTTGGAACTGGACGCAAATCAGGAAACACCTCTGCTTAAAGTTCCCGGCACTGATTTCACTCTGCAACTGCAAGATACATTGGAAGGCCGAGAGGTAAATATTTATACAAGAAAAAAAAAACAAAAAAAAGAGATGAAACATGTGTTTAATTTTTTTTTATCTGTAGGGTATAGTAAAAGATTTCGCAGATCGTTGTCACGGTATAGTACAAGAGGCGATGAAATGGGCTCCACAATCGACCAGATCGCATTTGCAAGAATATCTGAATCAGGTAACAAGTTTCTTTCAAAAATTCAACTTCTATATAAAACTGATGTCCGACTCAACGGACCATTTTTTGTCTTTTATAATAATCTTTTCAACATTTTATCTTACAATATTATAAGTGCGAATGTTTGGATGTATGGATGTTTGAAGGTATCTCCAGAACGGTGAACATAGCCTGTAAGAACACAGCTTACTAAGATTTTTTTAATTCCGCGCCGACGGAGTGGCGGGCGATAGCTAGTCTTTACATAAATATAGTATACATTTTCTAGGTGCCAAACTCAACATTATGGCACCACTGCGGGCTGGCACTAGCGACGGGTGCACTACTTGGTGCCGCGGGACTAAACCGAGCGTCAGCACCTCTGCCCCGCGCCGCCCTCGACAAGCGCCCGCCTTGCGTCACACACGACTCCGCGGCACTACTTGCCGTAGTCTCACAACGTAGTAGATACGCTGGTGAGGTATGTGATGCTTAAATCTGGTACTATATGGTGCCACTGCTACTTGGCACTAGGCTTAGATGTACAGCGTCCCGTCCAGTAACTCTGGCACCATTAATAATCGGCACTAACATAACTAAAGGGTGATTATAACTTTCGTTGTGCTAAGTATTATTAGGTACTACTGTTATATTTTATATAATGTAGCGACCGCTGCCCATTCGTATTGTAGATGCGTTGCCTACCTTTATTTGGGGGATGAGGAGACGAACGTCATTCTCCAAATTAATTTTCCCTTCTCAAGGACTAAAATTAAGCCTCCGGCACACTCATCAGACTGTGCGCGGAATGACTTCCACTTTACCTCTGTCTTCTGTGTGGTCGTGGCATTTCACTGCGATCCAATCCATTTCCTGTTTAAATAATTGTAGTGCTAGCCCACTAAGGGCTAGGATTAAAGCAATGTTAAATAGTGGTTGTCTGTAGGTATCGGGTGCGGTGCACGCGGAGGGTGGGGGCGAGGCGGCGGTGTGGCGTGTGGGAGCTAAGCTGCACACTGCGCTGCGCGACGCCTGCACCAGTGGGAGCGAGACAGCGCACCGTGCCGCACTGTGGCGCGCAACCGCACTGCTCGTACACGCCCGACATACTACGTCTGCGCATGCGCAGTCCTCGCCCACTGCACGCACTTTACTGCATAGTGTCGGTAAGTCGGTAAACAGATCGACTGTGGAGACTACGTCGGTAAAACAGATCGACTGACTAGTGTATGTCGGTAAAACAGTTCGGTTTTAAACAAATTGTCCAGTACCAATAGGGTTTTTTGTCTTCTTTTAAAGCGTTTGTTTATCGTAGCATGGTCGCAAGTGGACATATTCACGGAGGACGCGGTGACGACAGCGGTGGAATGCTGGCAGTGGCTGACGACAGCGCGACCGGATCTAGAGCTGCGTCTGCTGCAGGAGATCTTCGCCGCGTGGCAATGCACTGTGGATAGAAAGATGGGGCTCTTCTCTAAACAGCACGATGAAATCAGCCCCTTAGCCGCATACGAAGGTAAGGGATGTTATACATACTAAGACCCTTTGTACACAGAACAACGTAAATCTTCAGTCGCTAAGCTAACTTATTCAAAACAATACATAGAGTGTCGTATATAGCGAGTGTTGCCGACATTCCTCTCGCGAAAAACCTTAAGATGCTGCTAGTTTTTAATATTTTTGTTGCGTTGTGTACGAATGGCCTTAGTTTGACTTTTGTTGAACACTGGCCGGTAAACTTTTTTGTGCAATTGTCTCTTTTACAATATGACTAGGCAAATTACAAACTATAGTTGTACTGTGTTAGGTTCTAAGTTGGAGCCGCGGCCTCCGTTCGTGGCGCCGCATGCTGTGTGGGTGCGCTATCTGTGCGAGGTGGCTGACACAGCTAAATACAACAGCCTGGAGAAGGTCGAGATGCTGGCCAGTCTGCTGCACAGGTACTTACAGTCATGGACATCGTCAGACGATCTAGACTAGGCCTGAGGAGAGCAGCTACTATTTTTATGGTCTTATTCAAATTATTTTTTAGGGTTCCCCGTACCTTGAAAGAAAAAACGGAACCCTTATAGGATCACTTTGTTCATCCGTCTGTCTGTCAAGAGACTTTTTAAATCTATTCTACATTATTCATGCACGGACGAAGTCACGGACAACTACTAGTTGTATTAAACAGTAAAAAATATATTTTTAACACCAATCTCCCAGTTCAAGGTCATTTACGTAAATATTTTTAATATAAACTACATTATATGTCTTGTATACTCGTAGATTTTTAACGAAAAACAGTCAGGGCGGTACCAAAAGTACGTAAAAAATGGCTACAATTATATTAATTAGGGAAAATAATTTTTAGGTCATTACCAATCACTGTTGGAGATATAAGAGATCACATCAACAGGCACGTAGAAGCGGCTGGAGTTAGATTCAAGTAAGTAAACATCGTAACGGTAATCAATTGGAAGTACTCAAAAATATATCGATCTCTTTCATTCTAATTTGATCTCTAACTCTTATGTATTACAGACTATTATGCTATGGCCTGTCTGATGTTATTTTTCAATTTCATAAGCATTTTAATTTGAACTTTACTACTTATGAATTACGGACTTTTTTCCTGTGGTCTTTTCAACGTAATGTTTAAGATTCATGAACAATCTAATTTGAATTCTGCGTCTTATGTATTACGGACTATTATTCTGTGGCATGTCCATAATAATTCTTTAGCTTAATAAGCACTCTAATTTGAGCTCTATGTATTATAATATTACAGTATATTATCCTTTGGTCTATCCATTCTAATTCTTTACTTTCATTAGCAATTTATTATGAACTCTATGTCTATTGTTTTACGGGTTGTTATCCTGTAGCTTGTCCAATCTAATTCTTCAGTTTCATTAGCAAACAAATTTGAATTCTACGTCTTATGCACTACAGACTATAATCCTGTGGTCTATCAAATAATGTGATTTAGATTCATAGGCAATCCAATTTGAACTTTATGTCTTATGTATTACAGGCTATTATCCTGTGGCCTGTCATTACTACAGGGTGATATATTACCACGTTCGTTAGCAAGGAATATACTACGTGAGCGTGTATACAGCGTGTGTTTAGATTACTTCTGCCGAGGTCTACAATGTCCAGCTAAAAGTGCAGGCGCACTCAGAGAGGATATTATGTCGTTGATTAAATTCTGGCAATTAATGCATTCGGATAAGAAATATTTGAAAAGTAGTGATATTGGTGGTGAGTACACAAGTTGTTGTTAAGTTTTCATTATTGATAGACATGTCTTTGTTATACGGGACTTCACAGTATGTTATATAATTTGGTATAAGTTAAAGTAACGTTTAATTTTTTTCTAGATTTAATTTTTGTATACTTTGCAAGCATTTTTATTTGTAAAAAATTCTAGTTTACGAAAGGAGATTAATAACAATATTTAATTCTATATATTGAAACGGCAATAGCCTAATGGTTAAGTGTACGGATTTCCAATCACAAGGTCGGGGGTTCGAATCCCGCAACAACAAGCATAGATTGAAATGGTACAAAAATATTAGAAAATTAACAAAAATCTGCTTATATAAAAAAATCTATAAAAAATACGTACGTATACGCGTTTCAACGTACACGCACGTACTCGCACATTGTCTCTCTTTCTCTGCCATATGTGTGAGAGAGATAGATATATTGTAAATGTTTTCAGAATTCGATACAATGGGTCCCAGCAGCCAGCAGAGTATATACACATCTAATTCACCGACAGACAACAGATCGTCTATTAACAGTAGTGATATCGGCAGTCGACAGACAACAGGGTGGATTAATACGGTAATTATCATCTTGTTATATGTTCTACTGGTTACCGCACATATGTGTCTTATTTAGTAGCCCATAAGGTTTACATCTATGCCAAATTTCAGCAAGATCCGTGAAGTCCTTCTGGAGATATCTTTTAACAAACATCCATCTGTATAGTCAACCATTCGCATTTCTGATATTAAAAAAAATCTGAATTAGTAACCTATGTGTTCTTCCAGAATATTTTCTACATCTATGCCTAATTTCTGCGAAATCTATTTAGCTTTTCTGGAGATATCTAATCAGATCCATCCATCTAAAAATTTGCATCTTACTTCTCGCTAATATTATAAATACGAATGTTTAGATGTATGTGAGGATGGATGGCTGTTTGTCAAAAGGTATCTCCAAAACGGCTCAACGGATCTCGCTGTAATTTAGTATAGATGTAGAACATAGTCTGGAAGAACACATAGGCTATTCACTAAGTGTTTTATTAATTTAATATTAGTAAGACATGTTACTTTAAGAAGTGGTCCATGTCCAGTAAATATCCCAAGTTCAATGTATCCCAGGTGCCGATGTCAACAACGACGTTAAGTAGCGGCGCGGGGAGCGCGGCCGGCAAGCGCTCCAACCGCAGCGTCAAACCTCTCCTCAAGTCTCAGGATACCTTCGTCAAGGATTACGTCAGGAAGAGGAACTTGATACTTGAACTTATGGTAACTATCTCACATTGTACTTACAAATATAATTAGAAAGAGAGAGAGAGAGTGGGAGAGAGATATATACAGAGAGGGAGAGAGAAAGAGAGATACAGACATAGAGAGCTGGGGTGAATAAATATTGTTACATTTCATGTTTTTTTTTATCAATTCAATCAAATAAATTGCTATTGTATTGCTAACTCTTTTGTAATAGATATTTGTATTGTAGAAAGACAAGTGACGGGAATTTAATTTGGTTACCATTTTGCAGAATTTTGTTTATTACTCAGAGTTGTGTCTTTGTTATCTGTATGTAGGCTGTGGAGATAGAGCTGCTGGTGACGTGGCACAATCCTCACGCAAGACCGGAGCAGGCGGTGCCGGGCGAGGATAACATCGCCACCTGGAGATCCAAGCCTAACACTGAACGCACCTGGCGAGACTACGCCAAGCACGCCTGGGACATCAGCCCCGCACTCGCTGTGTTCCTACCTGAGAGGTACATTACACACTAGAGATACTACACCGATTACACACTCTAGATTACACATTTAAAAAAGAACACCCTGTATTACACATATTTACAAAATACACTCAACAGAGACTAGATTATATATTACACAATCATGGCTTGTCCACTACTGAAATTACACATTACACACCACATGGATTACACATTACGCGTTTTTTAATGTTATTAACTTATCTTAGTTACATAATTTATGAGTTCAACTCTTTAGGTTGAAGAATGAAGCAATAGTGAAGGAGATCAGACGCAAAGTACAGTCGCAGCCGACCGCAGTGTGTCACATTCCGCAGGCGCTTAAGTATCTTGTCACTACAGAGACGTTACTTAGCGATGCTCATGAGGTAAGCTATGTCACAATATGGCCTACAAATAAAGTTCTTATGTCTTTTTTAACCTTATCATTTCTTTGTTTCTCTTTTAGTTAACTGGAAAGTTATTTTCTTATCTTATCTGAAGATAATGACGAAGTTAATCAGAATTGTATTACGAGAAAATTTAATAAGTAAAAGTCTAAAGTCTCGCCGTTATAATAGTATTCAACTCAAAATAATAGACAGACTTACAGTGTAATTAATCAAAATTAATGTTTGATAACAATTTATCTGTACTTGGAACACCGCGAACAAACGCGACTGTACAAGTCTCATCATCAGCTCACTATACGTCCTCACCGAGGGGCTCGGAGCCTACCCTAAGTAGGGGTGACTAGGCCATAGTCAACCACGCTGGCCCAGTGCGGGTTGACTTCACACATATCTTTAAATTTCTTCTCAGATATGTGCAACATCACGATGTTTTCCTTCACCGTAAGAACGATGGATAAATGTACATATGTAAATCGGAAATAGAAAAACACATTGGTACATGGCGGGATTCGAACCCAGGACCTGCAGATTGCAAGTGCTTGACCCCTGAGCCACCGAAGCTCTACAAGTACTGTACAAGTGTAGGTCCTGTTAATATATCTATATTGTTTATTTGCTAGGCTAAGTTTATTGTGTTGCAGCTGGTGCATATGGTGACATGGGCACGTGTGAGCCCGGTGGAAGCATTGTCGTACTTCAGCCGGCAGTACCCGCCGCACCCGCTGTCAGCGCAGGCGGCTGTCAACGCGCTCACCTCCTACCCATCTTCTGCCGTGCTGCTGTATATACCACAACTTGTGCAGGCTCTCAGACACGACACGGTCAGTATACATTGCTGCGAATGTTTGGATGGATGGATATCTCCGGAATGGATCTTGATGAAATTTGGCGCTCCTTAATTAATGTTATGTTACTAATATTATAAATGCGAATGTTTGGACGGAAATTTGAAGGTCACTATGACGGTTGTATGGGTCTCGCTTAAATTTGGAAAAACACAACGAACAAACAAAAAAACAAGCAAGCAAACAAATAAATAAATGCTTTATTGTAAGACTCACGTACATAATAGTTTAGCCTTGGCTCCTGAACTAGGACTGAGACTTTCAGGAGTCTAATAGACTATTTTTCTTAATATGAGGAAAATATTATCTTTCTGTGCATCCTCTCCTCAGTCGATTAAAGGTAGGCAACGCATATGCGTATGTCTATAGGCAACGGTCACTTCGCTATTTCAGCGATTTCAGGTGGCCGCTCGCTCGTTTGTCATCTTATGATGTAAAAAAAAAGTAGGAGGGGGTAATTTCCTTTTCTTCTTCTTTTTCTATTTTCCTTTTTGTGGAAAAGACAGTAACCCTGTCTTTTCTGTGAGATTCCTTCTCGTATTGTAGTTAAAAAATATTTTTTATACATACATAATGTATTCGTCAGCAAAGTTCATTTCTGTCAGGAGTGCTTTTTTTATTTTGATATTTGTACTTTAGATGGGGTATGTAGCGGAGCTGATCAAGTCTTTGGCTAAGAAGTCTCAAGTGGTGGCGCACCAGCTCATCTGGAATATGCACACTAATATGTACACTGATGAAGAGATGCACCATAAAGACTGTAAGTTTTTTTTAACATAATAAGCTTTATGAGATATACGATAGAGTTGAAATTGCAATGTCTAACCGTGAGTGAAAATCAGTAACTTACGATAGCCTACATAAATTAAAGTCAATATTGGATGTACCACAGATGTAAAAAAAGCGCTTTATTTTAATTATACAAAATACAAAGTACTCTGTAGACAAGTTATACCAACTTCGTCTAATTTTACTTAAAAAAAGTACAAAGATATGTATTTTTAAGAACACAAAGTTTTATTGCAAAAAAATACATATTTTTTTAATTCTCTAGAATGACGTATAAAATGTTTGACAGGTGACAGATCACTCTTGACGCTAGCGCCACCTATCTATCAGATTTTCTCCCAATTTCATTGACTTTCAACCAATTTTTTTCATTTTATGTGTGTTACTGCTTACTAATATTATAAATGCGAATGTTTAGATGGATGTATGTATGGATCTCCAGAAGTTGCATCTCGCATAAATTTGTCCTATGACATCTATATGCAGAACATAGTCTGGAAGAACATATAGGCTAATAATTAGTTTTTAACCGCGTGGACGGCGTCACAGGCGACATCTAGTCATAAATACATATAAATGTGTTTTTCAGTGCATTATTTTTTTTCCAGTGGCTCTCTACGATATTCTAGAGTCGTTAACAAAGAGTATAGTGGACACACTGTCAGGGCCGGCTAAGGCTTTCTACGAACGAGAGTTTGATTTCTTCAGTCAGATCACAAATATTAGCGGAATTATACGACCTTATCCGAAAGGTGCTGAACGAAAACGTGCCTGTTTGGAGGCACTTAAAAATGTCAAGGTAAGTTAAATTGATTTACCGTGGGTTTCTAAAACCAATATCGCACAGCCGCGTTGTGGAATACCCTGTCCTCAGCGGTATTTCCAATCAGTTACGACTTAGGGGTCTTCAAGAAAAGAACCTTACTTAAAGGCCGGCAATATCTAAGGTTCCTCTGGCGTTGTGGATGTTCATGGAAGTAATAGTCTTAGGCGATTGGTTGCTTCTGCCCCCTACTCCTTTAAAAAAAGAGAAGGCGAGTGTTTTATGAAGATATTTTGGTGTCAGAAACCAACATTTAGTAGAATTATTTTATTGCTTTTGAATTTTTTTTTATTCTAATAAAAACATCTACTTTTTAGGTTCAACCAGGATGTTACCTTCCTTCGAATCCAGACTCTATGGTTATTGATATAGACTATAAAAGCGGTACGTAACTTACTATTTTTAGTCATTATAAGTTAGCCATTTGTCGCGAATGACGCGCTTTCGTTACAAAGTCAAGTGTCAGAATGATTAGTGAGGGGACATAAACGTCGATATTTTAGTAAGGTTAGTGTTGCGCCAATACACCGGCACAGTGTCGGATTTTCTTACTAACACTCTAAAATTAGTAAATAAAAAAAATATCATTAATCTATTTTATAAATTTAAAAGTGCACTAGTGTTTAAGTGTTTAAGTAAGTTTCAAAATTAATAAAAAATAATTTCCACCTACAAATCAAATCTGGGCACCAGAAACGGAGTTACACAGTAACATAAAAAACAGACGAAATGATAACGTTCTTTTTGCAAACAAAAACGTCTTATTTTAGTGGAAAAAGGGTTTAATAATTCATGTTATGTTCAGGGACTCCGATGCAGAGTGCTGCGAAGGCTCCGTACTTGGCGCGGTTCCGTGTACGCAAGTACGGTATTGCGGAGATGGAGGCCGTTGCTATGGCAATAGCGTCGGGAGAGGAACCGCCAATTGTACGTCACTAGTATATTTATTATAAGATTTTATTTAGTTTCATCTGTTCAGAATTTTTTTATCCTCCTCAAAGTTTTCTTCATTAAATTTCAAGACATTTGTATCAAAAATATGAATATTCGTTCGTAATTTAGGAGGAGGGTAAGGACCGGTTCACATCAATAGCTGCGGAGACGTGGCAGGCGGCCATCTTCAAGGTGGGGGACGACGTGAGACAAGACATGCTCGCGCTGCAAGTCATCTCCCTCTTCAAGAACATCTTCCAGCAAGTCGGACTGGATCTCTATCTCTTCCCGTATAAAGTTGTCGCCACCGCGCCCGGGGTGAGTTTGCAAAGTACACTAAGTTAAGTAATAACAACCCCTAGATGTTTTAGTAGGGTAATCGATACATAATAATAAAATTGGACTTTCCATATCTTACTTTTCACTAATACTGTAAATGCGAATGTTTGGATGTATGGATGTTTATGAGAAGGTATCTCTAGAACATATGCACGGATCTCGCTGTAGTTTCACATAGAACATAGTCTGGAAGAACACAGGCTACTAATTTTTTTTTTTTTTAATTTCGCAGAGACGGCTTTTTTTAATATCATTATATTTGTATGTCTGTACAATGCCGCGTTTGTTCCGGGTAATCTCCGGAACAATTGGACAGATTTTGATGACACTTTGACGGGAAGATAGTTGATACTACGCAGACGAAGTCGAGGGCGATCGTTAGTAATAATGACATTTTCCAACTAGAAATAGTAATTATATGTATTGATAATTGTTTGTTTGTCCGTGTGTCAGTGCGGTGTGATCGAGTGCGTGCCTAACGCGAAGTCACGAGACCAGCTCGGCCGACAGACTGACATCGGCATGTACGAGTACTTCATCAAGAAGTACGGCGATGAGACCACCAGGGAGTTCCAGGTATACTTTTTTTGTACATGTGTATACTTTCTTGTACACGTTGTATACTTTGTTGTACACGTTGTATACTTTGTTGTACATTTGTATACTTTGTTGTACACGTTGTATACTTTGTTGTACATTTGTATACTTTCCACTACAATAACAGTCATGATTTTCATTCTGTCCGCAAAAATAGTAACAATGTTTTTATACATGTTTCTAAGTGGAAACTTGTGCTTTCACAGGCTGCTCGCAGATGTTTCGTGACGTCAATGGCGGCGTACAGTGTTATCGGGTTCCTGTTGCAGATCAAAGACAGGCACAACGGCAACATCATGCTGGACACAGACGGACATATAATACATATAGGTAATGCGTTAGATCCCACAGCCCCACTATTCGTACATCTACGTATACAAAAATTAAATAATTTACCTAGGGAAAATATTTTAAAAATATTTAATCGTAGGTTTTCACTGCAGGAACATGTATCATAGTGGAAACTCACTGTAATCTATGTTTGTAGATTTTGGGTTCATGTTTGAGTCATCTCCGGGCGGTAACCTTGGCTTCGAACCTGATATTAAACTGACTGATGAAATGGTGATGGTGATGGGCGGGAAGATGGAGGCCCCGCCCTTCCGCTGGTTCTGTGAGCTTTGTGTGCAAGCCTTCCTTGCTGTCAGGTGAGATTCAACCTAATGTTAAGGTGATAAGGTTTGTTATTGTTTGACAAAATAATACTACGCTTCTTTTGACAAACTGGCACATTTTTTTTTAATTTCAGCTTATCAGTAAAATAGGACTAATACAAGCTACAGACCTAGTTTCATAATATTTATTTTATTTTTTTGTACAGTAATAAAGTTTTTAAAAAATAATGCTGCGTCCAATACAAATTTGCTTTGAAGTTGTTCTAGGAATATTATCAACTAGCTGTCGTCCACGATTTCGTCTGCAGAATTAAAAAAAATGGCAAATTTCATCGAGATCCGTTCAGCCGTTCCTAAAATACCTCCAAACAAACAAACACCCATTCATTCATATATTCGTATTTATAAATAGTAAGAAGTAAGATTAGATATTTAAATCAGTATGTTTTAACATTTTTTTTTGCAGACCGTACCAAGAAGCTATCATATCTATGGTGTCCCTGATGCTTGACACCGGTCTGCCTTGCTTCCGAGGTCAGACCATCCGTCTCCTTCGCTCTCGTTTTGCACCCAATTCAACAGAGAAGGAGGCAGCAGCATACATGCTCTCTGTCATACGTAACTCCTTCCTTAACTTCAGAACAAGGACATATGATATGATACAATATTATCAGAACCAGATACCTTACTAAAATGAATCCTATTGCAATAAGAATAGAGTTTAAAATCGAATAAAGCGAGATAATTTCCAGAACAAATCACACGTGACTTACAAATACCATAATAAAATGAACTTTAAAATTATATGTAATAGAGTCGAAAGTCTTTAAACTATGTATTGTACACAATATTTAAATAAATAAGCAATAATTATAATATCCACTTTAGGGAACAAAACGAATGGATTGATACCTAATACTTAAAAATCAGAAGACCTTTTAGGTTTACCTAAATTATACAAACATACTTAAAAGATTACACTACTGTGAATTTAAAAAAAAGTGTTAAGCTGCCAATTTCATGGTGCGAAAATTCTTTGTTAGCTTTCTTGGTGACAGGTATTTACTTAAATGGCTTTTAATTAAATTTTATTTTGAGGTTAGATGTCAAATTTGCGCGGTAAAATGTACATAATTGTGCTATTCATGTTTTTATGTATTTTTAATTTAATTTATAAAACATCGAAATAATGCCTTATTGATGTTGCTATATTAAAAAAATAAAAACGTATTTGAATTATTACATATTATATCGAATATTCTCAAAATATAACATCTTTATATCAAATAAGTTTTTTTTGTCTTTGCCGACTACAGACTTTTGTTCATATTTCTTTTGTCTTTCTTATTTAAATGATGAATCTTAAATTAACTACGTTATAAATTCTTTTATCCTATAAAATCCTAATTTAAAATTGTCCTAATCTTTTACTATTAAAAAGATAATAAGTATTATTTTAAAAATCAGTATTAAAATTTTACTATCAATTTATTTTCTTTTAATTTCTTCACTATCGCCATTTCGCTTGCCAATCATAATCAATTTAAAGAGCGAACTTTTTGGACTACTGGGACTGGGACAAACTGTATTTTGCTTACTATAAATGTCACATGATCAACTGTCTTTAGTAGCAAACTTCTGTCAAACTTCATATAAAAACATTCTAAAAGAAGAGGAAGCTCATAATTGCGTTATTACGTACTATCAAGGAATTTGGCGGTATTCCACTATAAAAGCGAAAGACGTTTAAACTTTACGTAAGCACAGAAACAATAACCAATAGGATGCAGACTTTTAACGTGTGTACGAAAAATTATATAATAAATTTCGTTAATAACGTATTTTTCTAAAAATGGAACACCGCGAAGGGCCCTGACTGTACTTCTGTACACTGTTACTAAATTACAACGTTGCTTTAGTGTTATGTTAAATTCGTTACAAGGAGGTATTTTCAATTTTTATTTAATTTGAATTAAATATTTTCAAACGGATTTCATATATTTAGTATTTATTTTGGCTATTTTATGGCGATATTCATGAATATGGTTGATGTTATTTATCTAAGCTTGTAGGGAAGTTGAGTAGTATATAGAGTTGTTACTTGGTGTTTGTAGTATTTTTATAATATACATGTTTCCAGTAATCGATGTTTTGAAATTATATCGATATAAAATCGATTTAAAAAAATCTACAAATGCGTAGTATTTAATATTGTATCATATCAAAATATAGTCAATAAATAATTTCAATTATTTAAAGAAATTAAGTTACCTATTTTATTATATTGCTTTTGATTTTGCTTGTACATTTTTATTAAACAGCTAGGGTATGTTCCTTTATTTGTGTTTTTTTAAAGACCAGAATGACGTATATTTATCAATCTGTGTAATTCTTAACTGATATATAAACACCCCTCAGCTCACTGTGTGTGTGCGACGGACCGCGTCCGCGAAATAATACCAGTACCACTCATCCTGATGAAGGGCCCCCGATGTGCTCCAAACTAGTCGGTGCCGCCACCGTCCGGTATATACGTCAATGTTTAGCCGTGTTTATATATCAGTTTAGTATAATGTCTCACGAAAGTTTGAATGTGTAATTCTTGTTAATTGTAACAAGTAATCAAAATTTCAGAAGATTTTTTTTTAATTTGTTACATTACGAAATTAATTTTAAAATGTATCGAAACATTTTATTTAATGTAAATATTCTGTATGAACAAAATATATTACAATTATGTTTTATTTGATTATTTAAACAAAGGTATTTTTATTATGTTTTGGCGATTCGTTTTTGTATTTTCAAATTTACTTAAAGTATATTGACATTCCTATTACTTCATGTTGATATAAAGTATATTAAATAAATGTAGTTTTTATTTTTCACCCGAGTAACTGTGGATTACAATTGTATAAAACTTGAAAATCATATTGTCTCTTTCATTCAATGAGAGATAAGAGGGATGACAAGATGTTTTTGAGAAAACCCAAATATCATACTAATATAAAAGAGAAAGTTTGGATGGATGTTTGTTTGATCTCGGGAATGTCTCAATGGATCTTGATTTGGCATAGATGTAGAACATAGAGTGGAAGAACACATAGGCTACTTTTTTGTTACAATTCCGCGCATAAGGAAGCGGTGATAGCTAGTTGGGATATAAAACAAAATTTTAAGTTAACTAAAAAGTTTTCTTAAATACTTTTAAGAAAAAATGTAGATGCAATTTCTCTTTATGTTTTTTTAAACATAAATAAAAAAAAACAAATTAACAATTATTATTGCTTTCTATAATTGCTATTCTATAAATGATAAATAAAACTCAATCTTTTTAATGTTTCTCTTAACCTTACTTATATCTAACTTTGGTAAATAATTCATGTTTTCGGGGAATTTCTTCGAGAATATTCCTTCAGATTTTGTAGCATTTTCTTTTGTGACGGTTTTTAATTGTGATTTTGCTTGATCAAATATTTCTAAAAGATGTGAGAGAGCTGCTTTACAATAGTATGCATTATTATCTGGACTTGGTCCTTTTAATATTAAAAATGTATCATGTTTCATAACTTCTAGACTCACTTCGTCAGTCTCTATTAGTTCACTCTGAAAAGATAAACAATCAAGTTAAATAGTTTGGTATTTTGTAGAAAGTAATCTCCAAAACATTTGTTTCTGATACCAAAATCCTTGTTTAAAACATATTGTTATATTTACTTTGTCAAATGATGACAGGGATATGTTTATACAGAGATTTTCTTCTCAGAAACCGACAGTAACATGGTAGATCAGAAGGTTACAGGGTGATTAAGCCTTAGTCAACCACACTCGCACTGCAGAATTAAAACTACGTCTGAATTTATCTGCAGATATGTGCAAGTTGTAAACTTAACTTTTACATAACAAAGTCTGATAAATGTACATATGAAAACATGTAATTGAACAACATTGGTAGATGATGAGAGAGAGAGAGATTCAACTTGGACCAGCAGATAAGAAGTCCACTAATTTTAACCATGGGCACACTTGATATTTTCTTGAGAGGAAGATCAAAGAAATATGGATGGATTGTATGAAAGAGGATATGTGTGAGAAGAAGGTAGATTCAGATATGACAGCTGATAGAGATGTATGGAGGAGTACTGGGTCGACCCTCCATAGGAATAAGGGCAGGTTGATGATAACACTTTTTAATTATATTAAATTCATACAGGCTTAGATGGGCCCGCCATGTGGAGCGGTTGGATGAAGCCAGTCCCTAAGCGTGTTATGGCGAGTAATCCCGAAGGTCGTCGAAGTCGAGGGAGACCAAAGCTCCGATGGATAGACGGCGTAAATAAGGACGCAAAAAAGTGGGCATAGCAAATTGGAAGTCCATGGCCAGAGATAGACCGAGGTGAAAAAAGTTGCTGGACCAAACCAAGGGACCACAAAGGGCTGTAGAGTTAGAAGAAGGAGAAATTCTTACCTGTAAACATTTCTGTGCTACTGACTCTATAGCAGTATCTAACTCATTAAAGTTAGTGTTTGATGACAGATTCTGACAGATGTCCAATATGTGTGTAATGGTTTCCAAAGCATCAATCTCTCCATTGAAATACCTCATAATAAATACATATGATGCTACCACATTTGTGATGTTAAAAGATATGGCGGGTGATGGTTTCACATTCTAGAATACAAATAATTCATATTAATCAATCAAGTCATTATTCATACTAATAATTATAGCAATTGCATGGACCCATTTAAGGCTTTATGAAGATTTTAAACAGCTTTTATGTTTTTTCTAATAAAACATCACACATAAACCTGTCATTTATGAAATAAAGGAACCACATAAATATATTAAGCACTATTCTACAATATTTTACACGAAAATACATACAGTTATTGTAGTAAACTTAGGCACAGATTTGAGACATGGACACTTTTTTAAATGCTCATCATCTCCTGAACTTGGTACTTCCTCTACAAGCCTTGCCTCTTGTTTGTACATCCACCATGGTTCCCATTGTGGTAAAACTGAACCCACATCACCTCTTACCACTGCCTCAAATTCATTTCTCTCATCTTCTGTGAGCACATTCCATAATGCATCTGCATCGTTAAGGTCTAAATCTTTAATACGTTCGTGCAAATCGATTTCTATATCATCGTCAGAGTCAATACTTTCATCAATTTCATTTCCTACTAATTCTTCTTCATCTATGTCTTCGTTTTGAGCTTTTTTGAGAATATCGATCATTCTACGCTTCGCTTCGTCTCCCGCATGATATGAAGAGAGCTCTTCATTAACACAATCTCTGTAAAAACTCTCCGAGCAATCTAAATGTTTCTCTGATTTATAACAATCGAGTGAGCAATAAAATATCTCACATCGCGGACAGCAATATTTACTTTTGGTTGTTGCACATCTGAAAATGTATTTTCTGTGGTAAATTAAAAATTCAACTTAAAGTTAATTTGAATTATTTGATTACTTACATTCCGCATAACCTCTCGTCTTTATTGTTCAAAGATTCCTCCATACTCATTAATTATTCTTATTAAAGCACTATCGCTAATTTAACAAAAATAATATTTTGTTGAATATTAATTACAATCGAAAAACAAACAAAACAATAATTTTATTGAACCAAAACAAAAGTTAGTTTTTTTGAAAGTTTTTAGGTTGGTTGTCTACTAGAGGTGTGCCAAGTCTACGGTTCTACTGCATTAGTATAAATCGATGCAAATTAACTCTCACGGGTAATTGCGGTATCTTTAAAATTTGTAGCTTCTTCATTAAGTAAAGACTATTACTAAAAGTAGAAATATCTCACGTTAAGTTTCTGTAAGCATAAGAACTTAGTAAACTTTTTATAATCATTTATCCGATTTTTAAATCGATTAATCGTAAATGCAACAATCAAAGGTTCGTTGGTCACGGGCTTCCCTACATCCAATTGCCATTGACAGTAACAGATGACATACTTAAGATTATGTTTACTGGTGACCTGTGTATTATGAGATCATAAAAATAACTAAATATGTAATAGAATTTAAATAAAAATTGTCTTTAATAATGTTTAGATAAGTTGAATTTTGTGGCTTTCATGTATTTATTTCTTTTTATTAGTGGTTAAAATGACCGAACCGGAGATAGTTGAGGATTTTTTCGGTGTTTACTTATTATATTGTATAAATCCGAAATATAAAGGTAGGACATATATAGGGTACACACGAGATCCAAATAGAAGAATTAAGCAACATAATAGAGGTACATGGGCGGGAGGTGCTTATCGGACTAGTAATAAAGGACCTTGGTTAGTTACTTTTCCCGCGCTTTTCGTATTAATCTATAACTATTTAGCTGAACACGGTCTCTTCATAGATTGTATATTAATTTTTATTGTATGTTTAATATTTAGAAAACTCTTCAGAGATTTAAAACATCAGAAAAATCATTAAAAATATATATAAACTATTTTAGCATTGTTTATCATCGTCAACTATTACATGTTTAAAAAAAATATTTACGATTTCTTTGTATTTATATGAAAGTTATTTCTATTAACTTTTTTATATATCAGCAAATAACCATCATTAACACAAACCTCAGTTCTGCATGTATATCGGCTAAATTGTCTTGAACACTGTGCATTGTCTTAATGTACACTTGATGAGAGTTTTTATATGTGAAAACTCATTGTGTTCTCTATTATTCTAAATGTTCTTGTAATTTAGCCAACTGTAAATCTTATTTTAAAGAATTATTACAGTTAGAATTTAGAATTTCTATATTAGAGGTTGCCCAAAGAAATTATGGATTGTGTGAAAGAGGATATTTCTGATAGAGATTGGAAAAGTACTACAATTATTTGAATAAAAGGGAGAGTGATGATGATGTTATAGTTAAAATTTCAAATTATGTACAATTGTATTTTGTTACTTTATGTGTTTTTAAAATTTTGTATTTATTTACTGTTTCAAATTATAATTTAGACTGTAAATTAATTAAATTTAATTTAATTAATTAAAATAATTTAGAAGATAAAAAAAGATCTTATAAGATACAAAGCATAAAAAGTAAGGTTTACTAAATTTTTGGGTCATCCGTCATATTCGTGACCACACTGACTGCATTATAATGGCTCAATTTGCGTACAATACACAAAAATGTTGACTGTGTTAAGTTTAAAATAATTTATATGTTTTCCAGGAAGATGGTAATGATTGTGCACGGTTTTCCAAACAATATTTCAGCGTTACGAGTTAGTAATCTATTTTTATCTTCATTCTCTGTGAATTTACAGTTTTTTTTTCACAATTCTGTAGTTTTTTTTTACGAAAAATTTGAGTTTTTGGTTCCAGACATCATTTTGCCAAGATTTTTTGTACCTTTCTCAAATTAAAAAGCGAAACTAAAAGATTGTTTTTGGAGTTATTATTTGTCTATTCATTTCAAATATTCGAAGTAATTTCTCCATTACATTTTAGTTTGAGTGGGCGTGGCAGAATCCTAATAAAACAACGAGACTGCAGTATTTAAATTTAAAAAAAATACCACGAAAAGAATCTGAATTTAAGTTTAAGATTCGTGTTCTGTCAGAAATGCTTCGCGTGGGTCCGTGGCATCGATTGCCGTTGATAGTAAGGTGGTTAGAGCAAGATTATTACGAAGAATTCCCAGTATGTATGAAGATATTTTACATACAAAATTAATTTAAAAGGAAAAATATTACCGTGTGTTTTTTCTCTGTAAACAAGTATATTGTTATCTCAGTTTTTCCAAACAAAATGAAAGAGACGTACAATTTGTTTTAATACAGTCTGGCCGTAGCCAGTACCAGTTCGCAGAGATTTTTCAAAAGATCGCTAATACCATAAAATAGTCTTTATAGCAAAAGATATACAGAGTGTTTAATATTCAGAGTATTTTTCAAAGAATATACAGGATGTTTATCTGATAGTAAATAAACTTATCAATTTTTTTAGTCGTTCTGTTTTAATTTCAGGCCGATAAAAAACCACCATCGCATATGATACTAACAAAGGGTCCAGTTCGTGCGAAACTATTAAAAAAATCAGACGAAAATATAGCAACACTAAACATAAAATGTTCGCTATGTTCTCTCAATTTAAATTCAAACCAACTGACATGTTTGAATACAAACTGCGAACTGGTAACACACATAACTTGTTTGGCGGATATGTTTTTACCAAATGGGGAATTCGTACCAATTGAGGGCGACTGTCCCATTTGCGGTATTAAAATGAAATGGGGAGATTTGATAAGGAAAATGAAAGGTTGTTCACAATCCACAGACACCGACGGAAATGAACTGGAAAATAGTGACGACGATGTGATTTGCACTCAAGATAGAAACTTCGTGAATACAGAATCCTGGCAACTTGACGATGAAGATTTATGAAATATAATTATTTTTACTAACATGTTTTTTATTTCCAATAAAAGAAAGTCGTGTTAGTTACACTATTTATCACTCAAGAACGGCTTTACCGATACGGCTGAAAAATGGTGAGGAGGTAGCTTAGAGCCAGGAGGCGGACATAGGATACTATTTATTCATTTTTTTTCGAATTTATGCCTTGAAGAGCTGCTTTTTATTTAACTTACTATTAAAAATGCGAATGTTTAGGCGGATGTGATGTTGATAGATGGATGGGTGTTTGAAGATATCACTAATAAGGGATAGGTAGAATAATGGAAAGGAAAAGTATGAGGTTATAAAAGAGTACATGGGAACACTAAAAAGGGATACGTCTGATAGAGATGTAAAAGATAACATACTGTGCCGACTCTACATTAGTAGAAGGATAGCATTATTCTGCCAGCGGTTGAAAATTACCAGCGTGGAACATTTATTTCGCTTGGCTCAAGACCGGGAAAAGTTCACTGAGCTGACGGTCTACCTCCATTAAGTAAAGAGGCACCTTGAGAGAGTTAAGGAGAGAGAGACAGAGACAGGACAATGACATATTTAGCGTGAAGTAGTGGAGAGGTACCTGGATAAGCGAGAAGACCGCGAAATATTTCTCGCTTATTCAATTTCTGATAAAGATGTAGATATAACTATGTTGTTATTTTTATTACAGTATCGTGCTGTATGTTCTCACTCGGGTAACATCTGGCACGAATACCTAGTGATATATAAATATTTAACAGAAAGAAAATTCATCTCAACGATAAATTATACGCTTTCCTTTGTCCAATAGATAAAAAAAAACAAATGGACCGATAAATTCGCATTACTTTAGAAGATATAAATTAAACATTAAACGAATAAATATGTAAATAAAACTGCATTTACAATATTATAAATTATATTTACACTAATATGTATGAATAAAAATAAATTAGAATTCTTGTGACAGGTACATAAAAAGAGTAAATAAAAAAATGACAAGCACAGTATTATACAGATTAAAAATAGCCTTATAATAAATATTTTCTTAATTAAACTAACTTTATTTAAATGCAATATTATTTGGTATAGGTTAAAAATTATTTATAAAGAAAGTTTGACAACATTGGAACACTCACGGGCTTGATTCACAATCATGTAATCGAAGGTCGATCGAAGGACCAATCAGTTGCAATTGTTCACTTTCTAGTAATCATCAAATATGCTTTCTTCATCATCGTCATCACCAAAAAGATCATCATCATCATCAGCTCCCGGTGGAACGAACGCACCATCGAGTATTTCGCTCACCGGTTCATCGAAACCCAACACTTTAGCGAAACCATAAACCAACCTCATCACGACCAACCTTGTAAAGTCAACCGGTGTGGTTTCCTTCCTCTGCAGCACCATCTGTTTCTCCGTCGGATAATCCATTTTCTTCTTCTTCATTTCACACAACGAAACCAACAAGCAAAGAGTTATAAATAAAACGTATTTAGCCGCCATTTTTTGTTTTATTTTCCCGCCAATTTATACGTCAAAAGTGTTCGTTATGTCGCGTTCACTGCATTCTTTGTTGTTGAAAGTATTTCGAGGCGAGTTAACGGAGTTTTTCGAGTGCGACTGATGCTTTCAAGTGTAGACGATCGTGTGGCACCTTGGTTAGTAGTGTGTCGTGCCAATAAGTATGGATAACGGTTAAGCGACACGTAGCATAAACTGTTTATTACAATTAACTGCGTGATAATGTGCAACACGTTTACAGGAGCGAAGGAATCTTGATGCGATTAACTTTCACTATTATTATATGCATATGTTATTTATTGCTAGGAATTAAGACTAACTTGACAACCTGCATGTATAATAACCTGTTTTCTTAATTCTTAATTCTGTGAAATTAAATTAAAAAATAATGTTTTGATTTAAATTTGGAATGAAAAACAATTTGACAAAGATCTACAAAGGTTTGAGTGACAAAAAAAAAGCTTTTCTGTATCGTCAATTTAAATCTATGTCAATGCAATACTTGAAATACTTGGGAAAAGAAAATCAGTAGACTATTTATAATATTAGTAAGTTAAATAAAAAGTAGCTCTTCAAGGCATAAATTCGAAAAAAAATGATTAAATAGTATCTTATGTCCGTCTCTTGGCTTTAAGCTACCTCCTCACCAATTTTCAATCATATCGGTAACCGTTCTTGAGTCATAAATAGTGTAACTAAAACGACTTTCTATATATATATATATATATCAGATGTGGATGTTTGGATGGATGTATGAAGATATGTATCTATCTCGAAAACGGCTCTATAGATCTCGCTGAAATTTGGCATAGATGTAGACCATAGTTTGGAAGAAGACATAGTGTACTAATTAAGTTTTTTTAAATCCGCGCGGACAGTTACAGGCGACAGTTAGTAACAATAAAATGGAATGATACCAAAATACATATCTTATCACTTGCATTGAAACGACTAATTATAATCAATAAATGACACCTTTAAATGGTATGTCTTTTATATTCAATGCATATCGATTCTGAACTGAACGGATGCCGGTGAAAGTGTGGTCCAATAGCCTAGTTCTGTTCAACATTTGCAGCTTTTTAAATATGTTTACGGTGAATCTTCACTGTCACATTATTATTACAACAATATTGCTATCCCTTTCATTCTTTTTGAATAAAATAGAGATAGGAATAATGGTTCTTTTTTCTACGATTATACAACTCATACACAATACAAAGTGTTATTAGCTTCGTTGTTTATTGTAAAAATTAAAACGCCTTAATTTTTACACTGAGCAATCTTTTGTAAATGAATAATTTTAGTAAGAACATAATATTTTTTATTTCTTATATCTTTCGTTTGCGATTCTATGAAAAAATCTTAATTAGTAGCCTATGTGCTATTCCAGACTATGTTCTACATCTACGTCGTTCAGCCATTCTGGAGATACCTTCAAACATCCATCCATCAAACATTCGCATTTATTATATTAGTAAGAAGTAAAATTGAAAGAGAAAGCAAGGAGTTTGAATGTGGATGGCTATAAAGGTAGAGGAAGACAGAAAAACATAGTGGACGGATTATACTAAAGACGATATGTATAAGTAGGAAGTGAATTCAGATACGTCAGTTGATAGAGATGTATGGAGGAGTAGTGCATACTGCATACTGTGCATTCAATTGAACTGTCTGTAGTCTCCTAGTAGATTTATAGTGCGCTGTGTAGAGCTTAGTGACCAATTAAACTTTGAGTACGATAACTCGACTTAGGGTCGGACATTTAGCTCCGATTTAATTAATAAATCTAAGACATAATTAAGTTATTAAAAAATAACATCACAAAGATCTTTAATTATACGTATATACTTGTATCATAAAAATATATCCATAATTCTTACATAAACTGCCTCGTTAAATCTAAAATGATTGTCAATTAGCTTTTTTTTTAAAAAAAATAGAATAAGTACTTTTTTGTGTGATTTTAATCGTAACAATGCATGAAGTATTTTATGTATTATTTACTCTGTGGTTTGACTCAGGGTTATGGTTCGTGATGAGTGAACGCGAAGGATTTCCGCGGTGAATAAAAAAAAATGCGGATGTCTCTAACGTGAATCGTGTCTACGCTATACACAAAGATTCTATAGTACGTCCTCAGTAATTGCATACTTTATAAAGCAGGGTGGGAGTAGGTAGTTACACAGCAAGATGAGTGACCTTTTAGGGGTTTTATTACTTCTAGTTGTGGAGAGCTAATACACAAGTGGTATTTACAAGATGATGCGACCTAAAGTTCAAGAAGAAAAAATAGTACCTAACGTTTAAGACCAGTACTTTAGTTTCTCAAATAAATATGTTCCTGGCAGTCACTTATATTTTCAACTTTTTTTTCTTTAAAAGATAATGACCCCATTATTATATAAAAAAAATGTACATTTACTGAACAGTGAAAACTTATTGGTAAGACGTTTAAAATTTATTTTTAATTAAAATACTGCACTTTTTTTAATTGGTCAATATCAACATGATGATTTCGAAATGGAAATCGTTCGGCTCGATTTGAATTTCGAAGGCCGTTAAAAAGCTAATTTTTTTGAACATAGAAGACGATAAAATTATGCAATGCTCAAGGTTTTTTCGCAATGCAGATCTTTATACAAGGTTTTTGTTCATTTATGCATTTTTTAATAAATAACAAAAAATAATAAATCATCGAGCACATTAAATTTGAATTGATTGAATTTAAAGTAAATTTTAATTTAAATTACAATCATCTGAATGCCAAAAAAAAAATTAAAAACCATTCTTTTAAAGATTATCTTCTATAATTCTATTTTTAATTCAAAGTATTTATTTTTACGTATCTTTTAACATTTAAATTATTTATAGAAACCTTGTATAAATTTACTTCCTACGTGAAAGTACGTTCGTTTCATACAAATTTACCTAAGAGCTTTATACAACTGTCATGAATCGATTTAAACAATGGCCACTTCTTGTGACAAGCTATTCCACAAAATCTCTGAAATGTCTGGACCGATTTTGACGGGACTTATATTGGCAGAGAGCTAATATAATAAGGAGTAACTTAGGCTACGTTTATGTTAGAAAAATCTTTTATTTTAGACAAATAAAATAATGTCGCAATGTCCAAGTACTGCCCAGTATCGTGTGCAGCTCAAAGACAGTATCACGCGGACAGAGTCGCGGGCATAGCTAGTGACAAATAAGAGCTAATTAAAATTAAGGAGACATATGATCACTTAACTAATAGATATTAAATAAATTCTTTACATTTTACTTTTTATGTTTGTTTTTACATTTACGTAGCTTAATAGACAAAGTACAATGACCTCATTGGATACTGTTGTATAGTCGTATTCAATAGATATGATAAATTATAAAAAACCTGTCTAATTTTACCTTTATAAAGCTGTCAATCTTCTTAATCATAAACTTATCAATAAAGAATATTGTCAGCCAGTGACATATATAAGAAAAAAATTATATTTTAATTTCCATATAATTCGAGTATAGGTATTTACAGGATGTTTAATTAGGTAGGTAAGCACTAGGGTTGGCTACATTTAATAAATAATCGAACAGTGGTAACGGAAATCAATTATGAGCAGTAACATTTTGTCAACCTTTGACATCTTAGCGGACGACGAAAAAAAAACCAAAATCCTTGATTTTTATTGGACGATGAAATCGACATCCATTGACTCGTTCCAGACATCGATGTGAAAACAACTCGCAAATTATGAATCGGTAAAATCCGAAAAGGTGACAACCCTAGCCGATGTTTTTTTTTGTCCATTTATATTTTTAATGATTAAAACCCACTATTTGCCGTAAAGAACAATTCGATTGACATGTATATGATAATATTTTTTAAATATTAATTTGGACACATCCTTTAATTTTAAAAGCTGGTAAAACCCATATGCTAAGTAGATAAATATGAGATTTTATATTGTCAATAAGTTTGATAAAATGAGGTGCTAAGACAAGAGGTCATTGAATTCGCAACAATGGAATATTTTTGAAAATAGAATGATGACAAGAATTCCAAAGAAAAGTTAATACAGGCCTTTTAGAATAAAAATAGACCATTTTGAATTTGGAACGCACATTGTTTAGGGTTTATTTGGTGGATGTGAATTGCCAGTTTTAATTCAATTTTTTTTTCATGGAAATTATTTATTTCCAGACGATATTTTTCTCGTAAATTATAAAGAAAGGTGTCATATTTTTATAATGAAGACATTTTAGCGTTGTGATTTTCCTTGTAGCAAAATCGTAAATGTATTTTTATTTTAAGTAATGCAATTAATTAAAAGAAAAAAAATATGCGATAAAAGACTTACTTAAGGTATAAATTACCTAAAACTGCGCGCCAAAAAAAACGATTAAAATCTAATATTTATATCATTTTGCGGCGTCTTTTTTCCTACAACATATACTAGCTGTCGCCCGCGATCACGTCTGCGGGTAATTAAAAATAAAAACTTAATTATTAGCCTATGTGTTCTTCCAGATTATAGTCTACATTTACGCCAAGTTTCATCAAGATCCGTTGAGACGTTGTGATACCTTCAAAGAAATATCCATACATCTAAACATTCGCATTTATAATATTAGTAAGATATAAAACCAGTACATTGATATTAGTGATGCAGGTTTGATTTTTATTCTTACATATAACGTAAGCTTGTTGAGACTACTTCAGTAGTGTTGTAACATTAAAATAGTCAACATGTATCTCGTGTACGCCATCTTGTCTTTGATTTATGTGAGTTTTAATTTATAATCTACATTTTGTGTTTCACTCAATAATGTGATTTTAATTATTTTTTTTCATTAGACATAAATTAAATAGCTATTATTTTTGGAATGCAATTTATTTACTAGCTTTTGCCCGAGACTTCGTATGTGCAGAATTTGAAAAATCTAGTAGTAAATTATATGTAAATCAGGGATTATTTAGTTTTCAAATTGCAAAAGGATTTTTTGAAAATGATCCATAAATTTAAAGTTGTTAAGTTTATTCTATATGTACAAAAATAAAAATTTCCTCTTTACAATATTAGTATGGACAGATTTTTTATGCGCTAGTTGTTGACTATGAATCTATTTAAGAGATTTTGATGTGATTTTTTAATATTAATCACAAGTAAAAATAACTTTAAAAATAAAATTTACGATTTAATTTTTAGCAATAAATTTTTTAAGCAATTAAATAAAGTATTAATTGCAATAAAATATTTGTAAAATAATTTAATTATTTAATATTGAAATGTTAAAATAATTATTAAATTAATTGAACATATTTAATTAAAAATAATTATAAATTAAAATTCTTTTTTTAAATTCCATTTTTAAATTCCAACCTTGAATTAATTTCGAGGTTAAAAAACTTTGTTACAGGTAAAAACGTATTCTAAATTGAATAGTTATGTGTATCGTATAATTTTATAATAAAACGGTTTATTAATATTACGGTAAAGCTTTTATTTACCAAGGTTTTTAGTAAATAAAATTCGAGGGTCGAGTGAGTTTCTCACATTTTTTGCGAGAGTAACGTATAACAAAAATGTTTATTTTTTTAATCAAATTATCAAGTTTTTATTATCAATTGATTTCAGAAATCAAAATTTCTGTATAAAACATATCGTCGTCCCTGTCATTATCTTTGATAAAACGGAGATGACAATATGTTTTAAGCGATTTTGGTCTCGAAAATCTACAGTAAGTGTAATAATAAACGTACTAAATAATTGCGAATCGTCATCTAAATGAACTACAACAGAATACAGGTAAGTCATGGAGTTAGGGATAATAGAGCCCATAATAAAGCTCTTTTCAAAACTTCCAAAGTCTATTCATGTTTGAACTTTGTCACGGCGTCTCATTTAGATGTCGTAACGAACAGTTGATATTTAAAATGTCGCAACATAAATCGCATGTGAACGTATAAAGAGTTTGCGACACCAAAGTTATGTCGAATTAGTTTTAAATAGAACTAGCGACACGCCCCGGATTAGTGACAAGAGCCCTTTTCCTATCAGAATGTTACCCATTCTATAAAGTTGTCAAATGACTCCAAACATCGTGAATTGATTGTTATTTTATCACTGTTGTTTTTTTAAATTCTTACATTTGGTACCTATCGTTGCCGACGGATACGGAACTTTTTACACTTTTTTATTCATAATTGTTATATTTTTGAATTTAGAACTTTATATGTTTTTTCTTCCTTTTTCTCTATTATATATTTAAAACGATCAGTTGTAAATATATTCTTGTAACAGTGCGTGCTTTTCTCCTTATTTCTAATAATTCTATTTAATATTTTCCTTTTATCTTTTTATTATATAACATAATATTCCAAAATTCATCTTAATCCTAACGCTCTTCCATTCTTACATTTTCCGTCGTCTTTACCTATATTGGGGTGGTTGACCAAAAATGAAGATCGGAATTTTCGGAATGCGGCCATTTGCAATTTTCATGGTGCACTGTACTCTACTAGTCAAGCTCTTTCAATTGATAACAATGTTGGAGGTTGTGCAAAAATATGTCACGGGGAGGTATATACCAAATTTTAGAAAAATCTAACAATTGGAATTGGCTCTAATTTAAGTGACAAGATTTAAATAGACGAAATAAAAATAATAAATTACCTAATATAATTGATGTCCATATTAAATAACTAACCACTACGAAACAGATGAAATTAATTTTTACTATATTAAAAAAAACTATGTACTTAAACTAAACCAAACTAAAAATAAAACTAAATAATATAAAACTATTATTATTATTTTAGTTATTATATGCTAACATTAAAAAATAAAAAAATGAACAAATAAACAAATAAAGTCGATGAGTAAGTTAAGTAAGAATTGAAAAAATGTAAATAATCTTTGCACGTGGCTGTACGGGAAAAACCTAATGTGTAAACATTTAGATTGGCATTGTGTTTTTTTTTTCGTATTAGTATAGGTCACATCTGTACACGAATAACTGGCAGTTTACAAACTTTTGAAGTCACAGATGATGATATTATAAAAAACATGGCCAATTAAAGCGAACTTTAAATCAAGGAAAGAATTTTAAATTATACTTCTTGGAGAAAAAAACTTAAATCGTAATATGGTTAGCATTTAAGTACTTTTGTAGTTATAATTATTTAATTATATAGTTATAAATTTGTATTTTTATAGTCTATAGCAAAACAGTTTAGGTTCCCGCATAACAGAAGGTCATAGCTTCAAATCCAAACGCTCTGTAAATCATCTTTTATCACAGATAAAAAATAAACAGACTTATTTTTCGTTAACTATTATAACCTAACAAAATATCTATAAATTATCCTAAGAATTGTGTATTTACTCTGTGTCTGAGAGAATTACAAATACGAATGCCGTTATTTTGCAGATGGCGGGAGCGTCTCGGGCGCCGTGTGTAGAATTAAACGATGGAAATCTGATGCCGATCGTCGCCCTGGGGACCGGTAGGGGCACCGCCAAGGAGGTAACATCTTTTACACTGCTATACAAACTTTATGGTGGCTCGAAAGATGCTACGCACACGGTGATGAAAGAGAAACATCTAAAGAGAGAGAGAAAGAAAGAGAGAGACAGCAATATCGGTATAAATAGATAAAAGGATGCGGGGGCGTTGGACACTTTTCTCTGTATTTTCCACAAACAGTGTACCGTTTGTGAAGAGCAACTAATCACGAGCTGACATTAAGTTTGAATATTACAATACATAGATGCATACATAACATAATATGAATGAGACATCTTTACATAAATAGCAAGCTCAGGAATTATGTTAAGAGTTAGGCGTTTTAAGACATTATTTTTTGAGACACTCTTGTTTGTTTACATGGAAAATTACAATCTTTAATTGTGCGTAATTGATAAAAGTACATATAGGATTATAATGCCATGGTTCATAATTAAGAAAATATTATTTATTTACGTTCGTGCGTCATTATATTGACATTTTAAGAATAAAATATGATAAATATTTAGTTAATGGTTCACTAGTTGTCCGCGGCCATTTTGTCGTTTATAAAAGCCTAAATTATGTATTTACTTGTTCGATTTTTATTAAAATACTGACTTTTGTTAGTTCATAGTCCGTAGTGCATGTAAAGTCGACTACACACCTTCATTTGACATAACAGTGGGACTAAAGGTATGTAACTGGCTTAAGTTTCCAACGACACCCGTCTATTAAGTATATTAACTGTGATACAAAATAAAAGCTATACTTCATAGGTGTGAGGGTAAGGGTTTGACAAAATGAATTCGCTCCGTAGCGATTCCTTAGCGAACTTCAAAACTGTATGAAACTGACGCGTGACAATCACGTGACTTATCAAAAGTTATAGTCAGTTCCACACATTCTTGAAGTTCGTTATGGAATCGCTTCGGAGCGAATACACTTTGTCTCACAAGTTATAAATATCGTGGATTTGATATTCTTTTGTTTTCTTTATAGAATGAATCAGTAGACGAGGTGAGGAAATCCGTATTCTGGGCTCTGGAAGCGGGATATCGGCATATCGACACCGCTTCTGTTTACGATGACGAAGAACAAGTAGGCCAGGGTATAGCTGAGGCTATACAGAAGAATATCGTCACAAGAGAAGAAATATTTGTTACTACAAAGGTAAAGGTTTTTGTGGTGTGAAAAAAATAAATAATTAGTAGCCTACTTTCTACATGCACGCCAAATTTTAGCGAGATCCGGGTAGCCGTTCTGGAAATACCAATAATTCTAACAAACATCCATTCTTCCATCCATCCATCAATGCAAACATTCCCATTTCTTATATTAATAAGATATGTTTTTTTTACAGTTGTGGAACGATAAGCATCGTCGTGAACAAGTGGTGCCGGCGTTACAGGAGTCACTGAGGCGACTCGGTCTTTCCTACGTTGATCTGTATCTTATACATTTCCCTGTTTCTACTAAAGTAAGTTTAAATATAGACTTAGTTTAAATAAAATTTCCTTATAAAAGAATAATAAAGATAAATTTATTTTCTACAACATGAATAGCAAAAAAACAACGAAACAGATTTGACTTTCTTAAATTCAAAAATGTAAATTTACTTATTTTTCCACGATGTAAATGTCAGTTAAAACTCCTTAGCCTGTTGCTAAAAGAAAAAAGGGAACCCATAGGAAAGGGAAACATTATTTATCTGTAAATCCTCGATTAAATATAGGCAACGCTTCTACAATTGTGGGTCTCTATGGCCAGTGGTCACTATAATACGGTAAATTCAAGTGGTCGCTTGCTTCTATGTCACCTTATAATATACTAGATGTCGCCTGATTCCGTCTATCCGGAAAAACTTAATTAGTAGTCTATGTGTTCTCTCAGACCATGTTCTACATCTATGCCAAATTTCAACGAGATTCATGCAGCTGTTCTAGAGATACCTTTAAACAACATCCATCCAAACATTCGCATTTATAATATTAGTAAGATAAAATATATTATTATCAATCTAGGAAGACGGTTCTGCTGATTACGTGGACTATTTGGAAACCTGGAAGGGCATGGAGGACGCCAAACAACTGGGTCTTGTGAAGTCAATCGGTGTTTCCAACTTCAATATTGAACAGTTGCAAAGACTGATGGCCAACAGCTACACGAGACCTGTTGTTAATGAAGTTGAGGTTAGTACAAGATTTTACAACTATAGTAAACATCTCGCCGCGGCGATAACGCGGTGTCTACGTGTAAAGGATTGGAACGAGTTGCCGGCGTCAGTTTTTCCGTCCAAGTATTACGTGGGGGCCTTCAAGAGTAGAGTGAATAGGCATTTACTAAGCTAGCGCGTACCATCTTTCGACCACAGCATTACATCAGATGGGATTGTGGTCAAACGTTAGTTTATTTATTACACCATGTTCTCTATTCCAATACACAGGCTATAAGTCATGACTTATTGTGCCTATTTGAATATCGCCATTTTGGGACGGAGACATGAACTAAAAAGGTAGAATTAGCTGACAGTAACTTCAACGTTTGCTTTTAAAGTCTGATCGAAGTTAAAGCTTGTATTTCCAATTGATATATTTATCTCGTATACACACGAAAATATGACGTGGTAGCTTCAACGCGGTGTCTACGCGTCGATATGTAATTAGACATCGTTTTTTATGTTGATTTTAATGTACAACAAGCTCGTTCTCCGTCATGTTTTAAAATCCGGAATAAACTAGATCGTTCGGCAAGCGTGGTTTGTACAAAACAGCAAACTGGTGAGGCCTTTACGTGGTGACGACGTTTGAGTGAGCGAAGTGATGTATATTAGAGCAAAAATGTTATGTGGAAATAAATATTAAATGGCATATTGTTATATGTTAACAACAAAGCTCTTATTTATTACATAAATAATCTACATGTTACAAAGTAAATAACTAAATGAATATATAATTCGACTAACTACTTTTGTAATACCGGGAAGTATATAATTGTTTCTTATCATAACAATAAAGCATTATTAATGTAAAAATTACCTTTTTATACATGTAAAATCAAGTTTTTTTTAGTTAAAAAAATGTTATAAAACATATGAATTTTCAAATGATTTTGAATTTATAAAACAAAAAAAAAACAAAATATCATTTGGTCATATAACTTTACTAGCTGTCGCCTGCGACTCCGTCCGCGCGAATTTTACAAAACGTAATTAGTAGTTTATGTGTTCTTTCAGATTATGTTCTACATCCATGCCAAATTTCAAAGTGATCCATGCAGCCGTTCTGGAGATACCTTAAAATATACATCCATTCATCCATCTATACATTAGCATTTGTAATATTTGTAAGATTTCATTATTTAACTTTTTTTCTACACCGTACACTATAACGTCTTTTGTCAAAGGATCTGGCAACAGAGTTGGCAAGTCGGGATCAAGAGTACTTTAGTTTCCGACGTGGCAAATCAAATGTTTATACATAAGTAATGAATATTCTTTCCCCAGGTCAGCCCGACGTTCACACAAGAATCAATGGTGGCATTCTGCAGACAGAACGGTATTGTCGTCATGGGCTACAGTCCATTCGGATTCTTCGTAGGCAGAGATAGTACTATGAAAATTGATAGATCTGCTCTTTATAAAATTGCTGAGAAATATCACAAATCATTCGGTCAAGTTATCCTAAGATATTTGGTAAGAATACTTGTATGTTTTTTTTTTTTTTAAGCGTCTGTGGCTGAGGGATTTGGCACTAGATTTGTAATCTGTAGGTCCTGGGTTCCAGTCCCGCTACGAATCAATATGATTTTTGATTTACATTTATCCGACATTACATTTATCCGACGTCCTTATGTTAAAGGAAAACATTGTGATGATGCACATATCTGCGTAAAAAGATATGTGTAAAGTAAACACGCACTTGGCCAGCGTGGTTGACTATGCTAAAGTCTCTCTTAACTTACGGTATTATTAATAATAATAATAATAAGACATTTAATCCGTTCAAAAACATTACAACACTTATAACACAACCAAAAAGAGAAAAAAGAAAAATCAAAGAAATTACAATGAAGCGTTGCAATGCAGAACAGATAGGGCCTTTTTTTCGGTAGGCTCCGAGCCCCTCATAAAATAAATTAATGTCAATTAGTTTGTGTTTTTTAGGTTACATTGTTCTCTTTTCTTCAGAATTTGTTTTTAATTTACAGATCGAACGCGGTGTAGTACCCATACCAAAGTCAACAAACCAGAAGAGAATAGAACAGAACATTAATTTGTTCGACTTCAGTTTAACAGAACAAGAGGTGGCTGTTATCAGCGGATACAACACGAACAAGAGGGTCATTCACCCCGTCGACTGGAAAGACTATCCATTCTATCCTTTTGGACAGGAGTAATATAGAAATTATAAGTTTAATTAATAAAGATTTAGCTTTCTATCCCTTTGTTTCATTTGTCCCTCTATGTAGGTTTTAATGGATATGTAAAGAATATTCTTTTTTGTTTTTTCAAGGTGAATAAGAGCCATGAAATTTACCTATACTATAGCTTTTACGGGAGCATCGTTGGCTCAGTGGTCAAGCACTTGACTTACAATCTGCAGGTCCTGGGTTCGAATCCCGCCATGTACCAATGTGTTTTTCGATTTCCGATTTACATATGTACATTTATCCGACGTTGTTACGGTAAAGGAAAACATCGTGATGCAACCGGCACATATCTGAGAAGAAATTCAAAGATATGTGTGAAGTCAACCAACCCGCACTGGGCCAGCGTGGTTGACTATGGCCTAATCCCCTACCACTTTCTACCCTTAACTTAGGGTAGACTCCGAGCCCCTCTGTGGGGACCTATAGTGAGCTGATGATGATGATGATGATAGCTTTTACGTGGGTTTCTGAAAACAATAACTCTGTATAAAATATATCGTCATCCCTGTCATTATCTTTGACAAAACCAAGACAAGACCATTGACTTGTTTCACACGCTTTGGCATCATTGAATGTGTTAAACAAAACCTTTTTTTTTAATTCATTGGTCATACCAAATGACAGTAAAACAATCATTAAAAAACTGACAAGAATATCTGACCCGGTGGGCATAAGTCATACTAAATTATGACAGCTCACTAGCGCCCTCCTGTCAACGTCAAAAAAACCATCTAGCAATATAAATGCGAATGTTTTGGATGGATATTTGTTAAAAGGTATTTCCAAAACGGTCAAATAGATCTTGATGAAATATTACATGGATGTAGAACATAGTGTGGAAGAACACATAGACTACTATTATTTTTTTAATTACGCGCGGACGGAGGCGCGAGCGACAACTATTTTTTATAAATATTAAATGTCATTGTACCTTGCATTATCTGAGTACGACTCATTTAATAGGTGACGATATACCGGTTACTAAGTGCCATTTACACGTTAAGATTATTATTAATAAGTAGTTGTCTGTATCGTATCGCTGGGTATAAATATATCAAGAGTTTATAAAGTAAATGTTAAATCTATTGCGATGGTGTTAGTGTGAATCTACGCATATTAATAAAGTTGTTGTGTCTGTATGTCATATTGAGAAATCTCACTTCGTACAGCTTTGAGTTGCTGATAACAAAAAACAATTTTTAAAATTTTTGTCTGTCCACGAGGTCGCGTTTGTTCTAGATAATCTCCGTAATGGCTGACCTATTTTAAAGGGACTTTGACGGGAAGGTAGTTGTTAGTCTTCTTTTGTCATTCTTGCATTCACGAAGTTGCGGATGACAGCTAGTAATAAATAAAATGATGGCACATACGCATTTAAATACGAATATGTTAATTTAAAAAACATAAAAAATGAAAAATCGTGTCCGTGTCGTTACGTTTTAAATGGATGAGAATATGTTGTTTGTAGTTCGGTCAGTGTGTTTTAGCCATCGGTAAACGATGCTAGTTTTGCGTCTTGCTGTATTATTTTTAACTTGCAACGTAAGTTTTTTTTTAATATAAAATTATTAGTAATTTTATTCTTAAACGTAACTCTTTGTCAAGTGACTCGATTTTAAAAATAGAACAACAATGTTTTTTTTTTAATTATTAAATAGCTTCACTTATTAAGAGTTACGGTGGGTTTGAACTGTCAAAATACTCGTATACAAACTATTTGTCATCCTTTTCATTACCGATGAAAAAAATAGAGATAACAATATATTTTTGTTTGTTGTTTTTTTTGTTAGTCTGTATTTTTCCACGGACAAACAAATGACTGCAGTTTGTCTATTTGTTTAAAACTTGCCTGACTCATGAGAGTAACATTTTTGTTTAACTTATGTGTGACAATTCCATTATTACCTTTATTTGAATGGGTGCGTTATGGCGCGTAAAAGTGTCCTTTATTAAAAAAAAATCATATGTTTTAAATATGTTGGACCTGAGATCATATTAAATATAAAAGATATAAAGACCATTTCAATATTGATAACCTACAAGCACCTTTTATTATCTACTTATATTAATATTTAAAGAAATAATAATAAATAAGAAAAGAGTGCATTGAATCTTGCACATACACGCGGTAAGGACATGTATTTTTATTACTAATTGTATTTTCTTAACTCTGAACAAAATCAACGTATACTAACTTCAGAGTTTACCTAAATAGAACCTCGCGAGGTAATCTTTGGAGAGAAGTTAAGAACAGCCGTGTTCATTCTATCAAAATTCTGACGCGCGTTGCTTTCCAAAATTCTGACGCGCGTTGCTTTCCGAAATTCTGCCGCACCTCTAAAATATATTTCATTTCATCGGTAAAAGACTTCATCTTTTTTAAAGCGGTGATAAAAAAACTTGGTTCGATTAAAGATGAAAACAATACAACGAAATTTATATGACTTTCCTTGCTTTTGCCTGCGACTCCGTGTGGATTTAAAAAACTTAGTAGCTTAAATGTTTTTCTAGACTATGTTCCATAGCTATGGCAAATATTATCGCGATCCGTGGAGCGGTACTGGAGATACCTTCTACCAAACATTTATCCATCAATCTAAAATTACGCATTTATAATATTAGTAGTAAGATTCGTTTAACATGCTTTCAATGCTTTTTTGTTTCAGGCTTTAACATGGGCGCTTCAAGCTCCTGTAACACTTCTAAACGACGGAAACAAGATGCCAATACTTGCTTTGGGAACAGCGGGTTCGGTTAGTTATTGCGCATATCAAACGTAAAACATAAATCCGCCATACACGGGCATTAAGCATATGCCACTGGCCAGTTATACCTATTTTGATATAAAAAAACTATTATAATTTCAGAAGGACGATATATCTCGTATGCGTCAAGCAGTGTACTGGGCTATAGAGGCTGGTTACAGGCATATTGATACAGCCGAGCTCTATCGCGACGAAGAAGAAGTCGGTCTGGGAATAGCCGACGCAATAAAGAAAGGCTTAGTTACAAGAGAAGAATTGTTTGTTACCACAAAGGTTAGTCAAAGGAAACTTTTTATATTTATTAGAAGGCAAAACTTTACTTCATCAGCTCACTATACGTCCTCACTGAGGGCCTCGGAGCCTACCCTAAGTTAGGTGTGACTAGGCCTTGGTAAACAACGCTGGCCCAGTGCGGGTTGGTTGACTTTACACATACGAGTATCTTTGAATTTCTTCGCAGATATGTGCAGGTTGCATCACGATGTTTTCCATCACTAGTGAGGGGATATAAACGTCGACATTTTAGTAAGGCTAGTGTTGAGTCAAAACACTGGCACATTTCTGGATTTTCTTGCTAACAGTTTAAACACGAATAAACAACCTTTCTTAAAATTATTAATGTTATTTTTCAGCTGTGGAACAATCACCACGCTCGGTCAGCAGTAATACCTGCCTTACAAGAGTCATTAAAAAGATTAGGTCTGAACTACGTGGACTTATATCTCGTACATAGCCCGATTGCTGTGAAGGTAAGCTATTGTGCCTTTAGCTTGTATGCTGGAGGCCAATTTAAGTCCTGTTCACCTTCCCACCCTTTCGGAAGAGGATCGGATGGAAAGGTAACGGGATTTGGCAAGACAGGGGACTTGAAAAGGAAAGGAAATATATACAAAATTTAAATAAGATTTGTACAGTAGTTTTGTAATTTATCCTGGACACGAGATTTATATAGATAACTAGAAGCTGCCTGCGACTTCGTTCGTGATGAATGAGAAAAAATCTAGTAGTAAATAAAATCTATCACCAGGGATAGTGTAGCTTCCCAACAGTGAAAGAAGTTTTCAAATCGGATCAGTAATTTCGCGAGCCTATTTAATGTTAACAAACAATCGAATATTTCCTCTTTATAAGATTAGTATAGATTATCTTTATTATCTTCAGGATGACGGTACTGCAGAAGATATAGATTACTTGGAGACATGGCGCGGCATGGAGGACGCTAAGAAGAGAGGTCTGGCCAAGTCTATTGGTGTGTCCAATTTCAATAGCGAACAGATCGCCAGGATTATCAAAGGATGTGAATTTAAACCGGCTGTTAATCAAATTGAGGTAAGAGCATTTTATTAATAATCTGAGCATCAAGTTAAACGTCAAACTGTGAATAAAAGTTAAAGAAAAGTATAGGCGATACTCCAAAAACTAGATGACGTAGTAACTTTTAACTAACCTGGTAACTGACTTCTATGTTTTGTGTGTCAAATATTATATTTTAGGACAAAGCCATTTGCGTTAACATTCTTACTGGGTCAAATAAGTTTATGGCATTATCATTTACTTTTTTGTATGTTACTTGCACTGTTCTACACACAATTTCATACTGCTTTCCAGGTAAATCCAACGTTATCCCAGGAGCCTTTAGTCGCGTACTGCCGTAGTGTCGAAGTGGCTGTTATGTCGTACAGTCCTTTCGGATTCATGGTGTCCAGACGAAAACAAGACTCATCTCCACCAAGATTCGATGACCCTGAATTGACCAAAATCGCACAAAAATACGGAAAGAATACCAGTCAGATTGTTCTACGGTATTTGGTAAGTGCACATTTTAACAGACTTAAAATCTTCAAGAGGTTAGCAATTTATGATTATCATATCAAGAAGGTGGCAAGTAAGTAGGTCTTATAGCAATTGACCACGAGGTACTGGCCACAACAAATTGTGTAAACGCATTGCTTACTTTTATTGGAGAGAAAAAGAATAAATACGAAAGTAAAATGGGTATTTGCATTTACTATTAATCGACTTCCCCGTCAGTTCCTCTTTCCCATCTGAGATTAACTTTGTCTTCCTAGAAATTAAGAAAGAAACAAACTTTTTCTTTTGTTCTTTATTTATTTTAATGGTGCAGATTGATCGTGGTACAACGCCGATACCAAAGTCAACGAACAAGGATCGAATAATTCAGAACATTGACATTTTCGATTTCAGTCTGACTGACGAAGATATTGCTACTATAAAGAAATTTAACAAGAACACTAGAGTTCTTGATCTTATTGAATGGAAAGACCATGCTTATTATCCGTTTAATAAGCCTTAATAAGTTTACTATTAATAGTTTTCATATTATATTTTTGAGATTGATTTACAGATAAAATGGTCTGATTTTTATATTAAATGATATTAAAATAATATGACTGTAGTTTAATTTCCAATGCATGAAGACTTTGTACGATATATTTTTACACTTAGTAACTGTTGCCGACAGATACGGAACCTTTTTACACGTTTTTTTACTCATAATTTTTATATTTTTGTATTTGGAACATAACATATTTTTTTTTCTTTTTTCTGTCTATTTAAAATGTTAGTTCTAGATATATCTTCTAAAAGTGCGGGCTGATCTTTTCATTGCATTATTCTATTTTATATTTTCATTGTCCCAAGAAAATATTTTCCCTTTCCATGCATCATCCCATCCGGTAAGTCCACTTCCACTTCCCATCCTTTCTTTATAAGAAAAAAAGGTGGGAAGGGAACTGTGCCATTAAATAATAACAAAATATAATCTAATTATTTTATTTATATCTCAATTTTACAGTAATTATGTCATATTAAAACAGAACTGTGTTGGCTGTACTGACATTTGTATTTAAATATATTTTTGTCTCTTTTTATTCAAAGAGACTGTAAGAGATAGCAATATTTGTAAGAAGTGACATTTTATGTGATACCAGAGCCATTTAAATGTCTTGTACGATATCATTATTTTCTATTCTTTATTATTTTACATATATTTAATTTCTTAATCTAAATTATATTAGTTATTAAAATATAAAATGTTTGTGCATTTGTGATGTAAAAATCTTTTATGATGTACTTAGATGGATTTTAAATTCAAATAATAAATTTAATCTGTGTTTTATTTGCGTAACATAGAATATTTATAAAATGATATATGAATAAAAATTAGTAGACATTGGATCAAAAAAATTTGATCCAATGTCTACTAATTTTTAAAGTTCATTATGGATTGATAGTGATGTACCATTGTATATTTTTAAAAATATTTTAGCAAAACCTTAATCAATAATGATAAACAATATTTATGTACTTAATTATAGCTTTATAAAATTCAATCAATAGACAATTGCCTGAAAGAACCATCTATACCAAAGAGTTCATCGTAGTTTGTCGGTTTGCCCGGTCTGAGAGATTCATTGGCCTTTATTGAATCCTGAGCTTTGAACCAATCACGATATTCTATGAGTTTTTGAGTCCATTGATCTGAAAAAAATATAGATTGTTATAGATTTTTTCAAATTAAATCATAAAATATTTTTTCTACTTTTATAAGTTTTCACAAGCGACTTCTGTGAGCCTAGTAATTGCCCTTACACTTATTTTGACGTATTATACGTTAGTTGACAATACAAATGCAAATTGTAACAAATATTCTTGCTAAGATGAAGTGAGATGATATTTTTTTGTATATGTTATCATCAGTGGAAACACACGGTTATGTAATTGGATATTTTACCTTGAAGTTCTTCCATAGTTCCGCATTGCCCACCATATTCTTCAGGCATCATTTCCTGAGGAACGTATTTGTACAAATCCTTCAGCTCTTTGTGAATGAAGATCTGAAAATTATATTATTGTATTTAAATAATCAGAATTAAAACGCCGTGTGTGTTATTTAATTTTTGAATTTGATTACCCCTTTGTTTGTTCACATAATTATTAAGGTTTAACGCGCATTCGTCTACTCCACGCACCTAAAAGTACCTTCTGAATAGATCCTACCAAACCACCCGCACCGGCCAGGTTTGACGAGGAGTGAATGAATGCGCGTTAATCTTTAGACTGATAAGTTGACAAATTGAGTCTGCTTGTGTTCTTTTAGTATATAGCAATTAGTGTAATACTTTTTATATCTCTGCTTACCCTCTTCCTGATCTTTTCCTTAAGGAATGGCTTCACAAATGTAAGAAATCTTTCAACGATAGGAGACGTATTTATTATGTGCACTTCTTTCAATTTCACTGGATAAGCTTCCTGAAAAAAGTTTTTAAACAAAATACAGATTAATAATTTTGTATAAAATATAAATCAGTCTTTTCTTTTTTTATGTCATACCTGTACGCAAATCATGAACTTCTTGACAATAGTGGGCGAGAGTCGAGCGAGCAGGCTGGGCCCGAGCACCGCTGCGTCCAGCACATAGATGTCTCCAGCCACGCCTTGCACTTCCTCCATAAGCCTCACATCGCCTACCATCAGTGCCAACTTCAAAGTGTCCGTGATCTGCTGACCATCCAGACTGGGATGGACACCTGGACACAAAAAGACATAAGTTTTTTTTTTTTATAAAAGTACTTAGGAACTATACATGCGTTGTAATTAATAAAACATATATTAAACACTGACAATGATTCTGACTGTACCGAAACCAAACAAAAATATCGTAATAAAAAAGAATACATCGACAACCACTCTGATTGTACATATGATACTTAAAATTTTACAACAATTCGTAATCCTAAATAGTGGCAGTTAAAAAATAAATTCTTTATGAGATATAAAAAGATAATTAATTGTTTAATAACATTTTATGCATTTGTTTTTTTAGATTTTTTTAATCTTTAAAATTATTAATATTAATTTATTTAAAATTAGAATCAAACGTAGTATAAATACTAGTGATGTACACTACGAATAAGGAAGAACTACAAACATGATTCGATCTTTATGGTAATATAAAACGTGAACAGCGTTTCAATATAAATACTTAGAAATAAACAAAGAACATATAAAATTATAACACAATTGCTATGAACTGAATACAAATATTAAATAAAGTTTTGGTAATAAATAAATTTATATCTTTTGTAGTAGAGAGATAAAAATATTTTTTATCTATACACTTGTTAGGTGCGTTTATTATTTTCACGATAGTTAAGTGGTCAACCGTAATGCATTGATATGCATTAAGGTGCGTTTCCACTGCCTATAAAAAGTTTATAAGAATATGTTTTTATACAAAAATTTCATCAATCGTTATGTTGTCGAAGTTGAATACGTGATCGAATTTGTTAAAAAACAAAAGATCTTACCTCGACATATTGTGACTCGTCTGCCATTCGGAGTGACACCAGGAAGAGGTGGTCCTTGCCTAAAATATTTTATATATTTAATTGTAATTATAATAAACCTTCTTGAAGTAATTACGGGGAGCAGCTTTCAGTGAAAAGCTGGAGGCAGCATCAGCTTAGCATTCCCATTAGCCAAGAATAATGTTTTACCCCTATTTAATTGATTTGTAAATGGAATTTACTTATTTTTTTAGTTAATAATGTATATTCCGGATGAGAGGATGCATGGAAAGAGAATATATTTTCTTTCTGTGCATCCTCTCCTCCGTCGACTAAAGGTAGGCAACGCATATGCAATTGCGTATGTCTATGGGCAACGGTCACTTCGCTATTTCAGCGATTTCAGGTGGCCGTTCGCTCGTTTGCCACCTTATGATATAAAAATATATTCCATTTCATGCTATTATTTTATTTAAATAACAGTATTGATGATTAACTTTTAATAATCTTAAGATACTGCGGGAAAAGATACGAATTGAATTATTTTAGGATAACACAACTAACTTAATACACTACAAATCCTCTAAAAAGAATCATACAAACAGAGAATCTTTATCTGACAAAAAACTATTTCTCTCTAGTAACAGCTTTAAACAAAAAGTTTTTTTAGTATTTTTCCCCGTGTAGTTATCGATCTGGCATATACACTATTACCGTTTTATCGTTGATATTTGGGACACGCTGTATATATAAAAAACATCGTCATGTCTATAGTAATTGTTTACACAATCATTATTGCCGTGACTATTACGCAGCCGGATGATCACGACACAGTGACCTTGAGCTAGCCAAGGTTAATCTTACCTAACATCAACTTGAGAAACACAACCTAAATGCTAAAGTAATTATTGCTAAATTCGCTTGACACTATTCAGAATACTCCGCTTTGTGTTTCGTCTTCGATATGTTTACATTGTATAAAACGTTTGAAATCTTATAATTAGTTAAAATGTTTAATGTCAATCAAAATTCAAAGTCGGATCCTGATGTATCATCATCAGCTCATTGTAAGTCCCCACCGAGGGACTCACAGCCTTCCCTAAGTCACGAGTGACTAGGCCATAGTCAACCACGCTGGCCCAATGCGGGTTGGTTGACTTACATATCTATGAATTTCTTCTCAGATATGCGCAGGTTGCATCACGATGTTTTCCTTCACCGTAAGAACGTCGGATAAATGTATAATACATATGTAAATCGGAAATGGAAAAACACATTGGTACATGTCGGGATTCGAACCCAGGACCTGCAGATTGCAATTCAAGTGCTTGACCCCTTAGCCACCGAGGCTTTATGCCTCTACGCCTAATGTATCACATTACATGATATTATCTGGTCAAGGATAGAACAAAGCATTATATTGTACTCAATTGTATCACCACATCTGTTCACATGTAGAAGACTAGGATTACATCGTCATAACTATCATCAGAGCAAGCGAGCAACTGAATTCGCCGAAATAGCGAAGCGACTGCTTCAAATAAACATCCGCAATTGCAGATTGCTTACATTTGTCCACTGCTCGAAATAGAAGGTGCAATGCTTTCCACAGTACACTGTTTTACACATCGAAGCTACATTCCTCTTAGGTTTATACTTACAGTTTTCCCTTCAAGATCTCTCTAAGCTCAGGACTGGTGGCATCTCGGTTAGTAAAGAATTCAGGACAGGCAGCGCGCATCGTGAAGTACATGTCCAGTTTGCGTTTACATTTCTCCAGAGAGAAACTACTGCCGCGCAGGAAAGTCAGTAACGGCATATCCTCTGTTTGACATATAGAAATTATTATTAACAAGTCGATTGTACTGCAATGTTAGACTCTGTGCTCTTAGATTATATCTCAAGTCTTCTTACCGTGGGTTTTTGAGATCAAAATCATATCGTCATTCCTGTTATAATTTTTGACAAAACAGAAATATCAATGTGTTTTAAACAGACATTTGAGTGTCAGAAACCCACGGTTAGACTTGCGAGTTAATACGTTTAATTACATGTGTCATCATCATCATCAGCTCACTATATGTACGTCCCCACCGAGGGGCTCGGAGCCTACCCTAAGTTAAGGGTGATTAGGCCATAGTCAACCACGCTGGCCAAGTAAGGGTTGGTTGACTACACTTATATTTGAATTTCTTCTCAGATATGTGCAGGTTGCATCACGATGTTTTCCTTCGCCGTAAGAACGTCGGATAAATGTACATATATAAATCGGAAATGGAAAAACACATTGGTACATGGCGGGATTTGAACCCAGGACCTGCAGATTGCAAGTCAAGTGCTTGACCACTGAGCCACCGACGCTTCCTTATTTACACATTCCCTGATAACATGTGTACTTTTGTGTAATTAATTACAGGAATTTAGTCATTCTTTTAATAATAACTATTGGTTGTCTTGACTCTAGTTGGGTCTTGGGGTTTGTTGGGCTTTTGTTACGATTTTAAAACTGACAGCTGTTTATTTATTACCAACAAAAGTATACTTTTCACTTGATGATTAGAATTTTACTACCTTAATAATAGTCGTTGGAGATAAAGAATTGATGTTAGTGATTTTTTTTTAATTAATTTTGATGGATATAAACGAATTGCTTACCCCATTCATCGGGTAAATGCGGTTGTTTCCGTAACCATTCCTTGATCGCTGCTAAATCCTTATAGCGGGTGTTAACATCTTCTTTTAATTCTTCTCGAATCTTCTTCGATATTTCACCTGAAGGCTGGACTAAAAGGTCTGTCTTTAGCTTCATTATTTACTGTAAATTATAAAATATTTAACTGTATTTTTACCTGAATTTTAACTGATTTCTTGATATATATTTTTCTCGTATGTATTTTATATTTTATCTATAATTATAAGTAAAATTTTTTTGGACCCTAGAGTAGTCTATAGTTTAGTTTTTATGCCATTTATAATTTATAAAATTAATTTTATAATCTGACTGGACAGATTGTGAATTTACAGTTACATATATTTGGTCATGTTTATTGAATTATAATGGTGGTTAACAATTAATTTTTATTTCTTTTTTGACCTCTACATTTATTTGGATACAACGTTTAGTAATTTGTAATTAAGCAGTGTAATCACGCAGCCCAATAGAAATTGTGTAATTAAAAACACATAGGATGTTATGATACAATGTCAAAGGTGTAGAAACTCTGAGCTAAAAAGATTGCAAAAATTATGATATAAAAAAACAACGTATACCACATAGGACACAAAAGTAAAAAAGTTGTAGGTTATGTTTTTTTTTTTATATCATAAGGTGGCAAACGAGCGAGCGGCCACCTGAAATCGCTGATATAGCGAAGTGACCGTTGCCCATAGACATACGCAATTGCATATGCGTTGCCTACCTTTAATCGACGGAGGAGAGAATGCACAGATAGAAAATATTTTTCCTTTCCATGCATCCTCTCGTCCGGAAAGTCCACTTCCACTTCCCATCCTTTCCTTATAAGAAAAAGGGTGGGAAGGGAAAAAGGACTAAATTAGGCCTCCGGGACGCACACTCATCAGACGAAACGCGGAATTGCTTCCACTTCACGCCTGTCTTCTTTGTGGTCGTGGTATTTCACCGGGCGAGCCGGACTAATTCGTGCGAAGATGTTAAAGCGGGCTCTACCACTGTTATTATGAGTTATAAAATTTATGTAATTCCAAATAATTTCCAATGAAATGTCTGTATCAGTTTAATACTCTGTATTTTTATGAACTGCCATCAGATTAAATCACCTTTATAAGTATCAAAGATAAATTATAGATACCATAATGACACTAAGAGACTTGTCTATGATTATTTAAAGGTATCATTAATGATCATGGCCATAAACAAGAGAAAACTAATCTTAAAGTAGGCATGGATTTAGCACTTTCTACTTTTAGTAATGAACGTCCATTGTTCGAAATTCGACCATAATTAATTATAGTTAAGGTTCTTTTTTCAAGGATTAAAGCTCTACAAAGATTTTGTTTGAAAAATAGCTTTGTACACTTCTCCAATGTGTCAACTTTAACTATGTCTTTTGCCTTCATTTGTTCGGGCATCCTTAAAAAGTTCTCATAAAGTTTGTAGTATATCGATAAAATTTATTTCTTACTAATATTATAAATGCGAATGTTTAGATGGATGCTTATTTGAAGGTATCTGAAGAACGGCTCTCAACGGGTCTCGATGAAATTTGGCATAAAGATACAGCATAGCCTGGCAGAACACATTCCACGCGAATGAATTCGCAGGCGACACCTAGAATGTTATAAATGTAGAACGTAGTCTGGAAGGACAGATAGGCTACTAATTTTTTTTTTTTATTTCCACGCGAATGAAGTCGCAGGCGACAGCTAGTTTGGTATAAATGAAGAACTATAGAACACATATTCTACTTATATTTTTTTTAATTCCAAGCGGATGAAGCGTTTTAATATTTGTTAATTACACATTAGTTTGAAGTCGCGTATTTTTTAAACGTGGCGAAACAGATCAAATTACATAAAGTCGGTCTCAAGATGTGTGTCAATTTAAATTACTCAGATCAACTTGTGAGAGAATTTCGACCTACATTACAAAGAGAAAACAGACTCAATACTTTTAATCTAGATCTTATTAAAATATGCTTTTAAGTTCGTAAAAGGATGAACGTTAAGACGCATTTCGTTACAAGAGTGAGACACAAGATATAACTACGAAGGAGAAAGAACGAGAGGTTATATATTTTAAACTAGCTGTCGCCTGCGACTCCGTACGCATGAATATATAAAAAAAATAATTAGTGTAGCCCATCCATCCATCCACATCATATCCATCTAAACATTCGAATTTATAATATTAGTAAGTTAAATAAAACCTTCTTCAAGGCAAAAATTAATAAATATCATCCTATGTCCGTCTCCTGGCTCTAAGCTACCTCCTCACCAATTTTCAGCCATATCGGTAAAACCGTTCTTGAGTTATAAATAGTGTAACTAACACAACTTTCTTTTATATATATAGAAGAAGAAGATATTGAAAGTGCACATTTCTGATTTTAGTTATTTTAGTGTAGTATATTTGACTTAGTGAAGTTTTTGAACAAATAACATTTTTATATGCTACATAAAACGTATTTTAGTAGTCTTACTAATATTATAAATGCGAATGTTTGGATGGATGGTTGTTTTGAAGATATCTCCGGAACGGCTTAACGGATCTCGCTGCAATTTGGCATAGTTATAGAACTTTGGAAGAACATATAGGCTACTTATTTTTTTTTTTATCCCGCGCGAATGGAGTAGCAGGTGACAGCTAGTGTTTTACATTTGAATCTTTTATAGTTACAAGTTCAAGATAAAGATTATACGTCCAGTAACGGTCAAGAAGTCACCGTCCTCTGGCGCTTAAGGTCTAGAGCAATGCAACGGCATTCCTTGAATCTGTTATCAATTATCTAAGATGCAGTTAACCGTGAGTTTACACTGCGGCAAAACTGCTACACGAATATGTTTTTATCTCTATTTTTTTCATATAGAATGAAAGAGAAGACGGTATTCTTTTGTAAAAAAAGTGTAAAACCGAGGTTTGAAAATGGGATAATTGTGTAAATATTATTATTATAAGATGTTAATTGTTAATTTAAGAAACACATAAATTCGATTGGCTTATTCGTTCTCAATGGGTCATACCCACATCTTACTTCTTACTAATATTATAAATGCGAATGTTTAGATGGATGTTTGTTTGAAGGTATCTCCATAACGGCTGTGCGGATCTCGATGAAATTTGGCATACATATAGAACATAATCTGGAAGAACGCATAAGCCACTAGCTATATTTTTTTTTAATTCCGCGCGGACGGAGTCGCAGGCGACAGCTAGTGTAATATATTTATATCTATTCATATTTTCGTATGCGATAAGCATTCTGATATTTAGACAAAATAGTTATAATGTAACATAGTAGCATATTGTTACTATGTAAATTGGTGTAAAAAAAATCTTCTGCCTAGTTTCTAGAACGTTCTGATTTTTTTTCTATATTAAATAAAGTGAAAGTAATTTTTTTTATTAAGAGAAAATAGAGATAGTCTGTGAACTAAAAATCTGTTAATACAATAGTAAGTATTATTCTAGGTCATAGAACTATTGCTTTTATTATTCACTAGATATGCCTTTTAATTCCAAAGAATCATAGAATGATGTTTAAAGTAACCATTAATTTTTTAACTTAAAACATGATATTGTTTTTTTCAGGTTTAATATGTAATTGTCGGTGGCTCAGGGGTTAAAGCAGTTGACTTTTAATCTACAGGTCCTGGGTTCGAATCCCGCCATGTACAATTATCCGACGTCAAGCATTTTATCACGCAGATATTAGATAAACAAAAATTTATGATTAATGCCTTTGAAATGCCATTAAAAAGTTTTGCGTTTCATATTTTAGGGTAAAACATACTCTCTTATAACTAAACTAAAATATCAATCGCCGGCTGTCAAAGGGTTAAGTATATGTTTAACTAAATATTTGCTAACAGAGTTTTTTTTTTAAGTAATACAAATCATGTTTAATTAGATCGTCAATTGAAAACAAAATTGGTAGAATTCGATTAGGAGTTGTGTTTTCAAACTTTTCAGTTTTAACGTATAAATCGCAGGAAAATTATAGCAAAAGAACATCATAGTATGTATATATATATCTTTATATATATAATTCTTCTGTGCGTGTGTATGTCACTGAACTTCTCTCAAACGACTGGACCGATTTTGATGAAATTTTTTGTGTGTGTTCAAGGGGATCTGGGAATGGTTTAGATTCACAATTTTGTCTGCTGGACAATGTTTTTTTTAATTAATTTTTAATTTATTAGTAGTTGTTGATTTTGGAATGTTTTACATTGGATCCGACAGACGGCGCTACCATCGCAGTGTCAAATTGTCAGACAACGTCTGTCGGATCCGCTAGTATATACTCGTATATAATTTGCTTTAAACAATTGCTATGTTATATGCTAAAACTTAAGACACATAGTATTATTTCCATAAATATCTTTATATCTTTTCACAATTAGGTGCGACATATATTCCGAAAACCGTATTGTGTAAAAAAAAAACGTTAAATTCTATATCCTTTTATAATTTTATTATGAATTAAATGTAATCATTGTGGATTTTTTTTTTAACTCAAGTATAATTTTTTTTTACATCATACTAATATTATAGATGCGAATGTTTAGTAAATTATTCAAACTTTCGTGAGACATTATACTAAACTGATATGACTGAACACGGCTAAACACTCAGTGTGCGGCGGGCCGCGTCCGCGAAATAATACCAGTACCACTCATCCTGATGAAGGGCCCCCGATGGGCTCGAAACTAGTCGGTGCCGCCACCGGACGAATATATGTCAGTGTTTAGCCGTGTTTATATATCAGCGAATGTTTAGATGGATGTTTGTTTGAAGGTACAAATGTAGAACATATAGTCTGGAAGAACACATAGGCTACTTATAATTTTTTTTTTGATTCCGTGCGGACGCAGTAACGGGTGACAGCTAGTTTAGCTATATTTGATAACGTAGCTTGATACATAAAATTAATTAACTTACACTTGAAAAAACTATGAATAATTCTTTGTCTTTTTTTTTCTTTGGAAAAAGTATGCGGGTGTCCTTGTATAAATTTCATCTTCTATAAATGAACTTTTATATTAACCAACCTCGATACACGGATGTTGTGAAGTAACAAAGAGGAACTTTCACTTTTAATAAACATCTTACTCACAGTGTTACGAGGAAACGAGATGAATAACGAAAGTATTCAATAAAATATATTTAAATTAATTCCCTTTTTCATTTTAAGTTAGTGATGATTGGCAATATTTAATTACGAAATGAAGGTAGAAAGAAATATTGCTTTGTCTTACAATTTCACAACTTTATCTAAAATGTTCCCACATCATGGTGTTGAAATTTCACCTCCAAGTTGGTTCTTAAGCAATACCCGAAATCTATAGAAAGACATACCTATGAAGCCTTAAATTTCATCATGCCAAACAAAAGACTATTAATTTCATATCAAACACCATAAAAAAACAATAAAATTACCGATGGATTGTAATTTTTAATCATTCCTTTCTAATTTCGAAATCGATTACGTACATTAAAATAAAAAAAATATTTTTTTAAATCAGAAAAATGAACTTACCTTTGCCTGATGTAACTGGCACAAATTAAAAAAGGTTTGTTTTTAAAGCGTAATAACTTTCGTTCAGTGGAAAGTGACGTCCGCAAAGCACCAACAACAGACTGTTACTGACCCACTCTTGTGCGGTGCGGTTGGGAAATGTTGCACTTCGGAGTTAACATGATGCCTCGTTTGAACGCGTCTGATCTACTTGTACAAGTTGATCGAGTAAGATTGTTCCTAATTACATTGTAAGTTTTTAGCAATCAATCAACTTGACATTATTAAGGATAAGTTGCAAAGTTATAAATAAGTTCCATATTCAAGTTTTAGTTTTTATTTCATTTTTATAGATAAAAGAATAGACAAATTAACGTTTCCAAAACACTTGACTGCTCACATACTAGTAATAGAACTTACTAGGTAATGTTACGCTTGAGTTTTAGTTATCCAATTAAAAAAAAAACAATGAAAAAATATTACGTCACCAATTAATTATTCACGTTAAAAACTAAAGTTTGTTTTATTGCCGTTTATCAACATACATTTAAATAAACTAACTTTTATTTTGGGCGTCTAAACGCTCCTCGGACATACAACTAAAAGCATCAATAGTTCGCTTTTACAAAACACTAAAAGATTTTAATAATACGGAATAAATAATTATATTTTAACATGTGGAAATATTTTTGCTACTGCGTTATTAATTTTACTAAAACAAGATATTTAATATTATTAAGTATTGTTAATTTTACTTTTAAATATTATAAACATATTTACATCCAATTATATGAGTTTCACTTTCTTTGAAATATTAATTTCTATATTAATGCCAGAACATATTGTTATCTCTGTTTCTCTTAAAGGGAATAAAAGGGACAGTAATACGATTTTCTATCAATGTTTTCGTATTGAAAATCCACACGCGTTAATTCGCGTTCAAATATTAGGTTTAATAAGTTGCAACATAAGAGTTGCTTTGTTTGAACCCTTTGCCTGAGTTTTCACAACATTGTGATATTAAACTAGATAGGTATTAAGATCGAATTCGCAACGAAGTGATCCGACAGCAAAACCAAAGTTATCGACATCAGCAATACCAGAGGAACCGCTGATGCGTTGCCGGTTTGAGGTGGTGATAAGCTCGCTTCTTGAAGGACCCTAATTCGTAGCGGTTTAGAAATACCGCCGAGGACTGACCATTCCACAACGCTGCTGTGCGAGGCAGGAAGTTGCGCGCAAACCGCTCGGTTGTGGATTGCCAGCCATCGAGATGGTATTGATGGAACCTGGCGGTCTGTCGTGTCGATTTTATTTTTATCTTTGATAAAACAGAGATATTTTTTTTATTGGTTTCAGAAACCCACGATTAGACATGAATCTAGTAGAGAGCTGTTTAAGATAAGATATATACGTGTTTTCTTTCATTGTTATGGTTATCGTTTTACAATATTACGTACGTGATATATCTCTGTATAATCTGTTATGATGATCAAGGTCAATCGAACAATAATTATTGTCTATCTGTGCTGAATATGATTTAAGATAAAGGTTAATAAGTTGTAAGATGATATTCAGATGTTAAATATTGTGTGTTATAATATAAAAAGGTGAAATTTTAATAAACTTATAGTTATTTTGCTTACATGGTACAAATTTTTATTAAATAACTTCAGTTACGTCAGCGGGAATTAATGAAAGCTTCTTTGGATTTAGAAATAAACAACTTTTTAAGTGAATAATTTTTATTTTAATCTTAATTTTGACAAAACTAATTCTGAAGTAATCTATAGTTATTGTAAAGATAGTTGTAGTTCCGCCTGATGAAAATAAATAGCAAGAATTATATTAGAATTGTTTAAAAATTTGCTTTTTTATTATTCACAGGCGCTTAATGTCTTCAATACAACCAATATTCAGTTAACAACAATACATTTTTTTATCTGTTACAAAATTATGTTACATTAAAATTACATACATATTTAAAGTAATCATCAGTATTATGAGTAAAGGTTTATTAAGAAAACGACGTACTTAAAGTTAGTGCCACTAACCAAATTGAGCTTGTTTGTGTAGATGTAAAAATAACCTGTAGTCTAAAATAAAGTTGTCTTTAAATGTACTATGACTTAATTATAAAGTAACTTATTTATAGACAGTGTCTTAATCAATAGAGAGTTGACGGAAGGAACCATCAATTCCGAATAACTCATCGTAATTTGTAGGCTTGCCGGGTCTGAGAGATTCATTGGCTTTGATAGATTCTTGCTGCTTGAACCATTCTGTGTAATCTTCTAATTTCTTCATCCATGCATCTAAAAATAAAACCACGATATACGTTAATAATTACAAATTCGATTTCCATTGACTATTATGTATAGATGTGATTTTTTTTTGGTGTAACAAAAACAGAAATGGATAGTACGTTAATATTTTTGTTTAATAAATGATCAATACTGACCTTTTACGTATATCTCTTCCTACATATACACGGAATACAATATTAATATAGTATTTTGTGTTGTTTAAAAAAAAGATAGTTACCATTAATTTCTTTAAGCGATCCGCAATATCCTCCATATTCAGTAGGGAGTAAATCTTTCGGTACATACTCGTAAAGTGTGTTTAAATCCGAGTGAATGAATATCTAAACAAAAAAAAAATATTAATTCAAAATTGTTTCAATTGCACCACCATTTTTGTAAATATTTCGAATTTCAATTATGATAACTGACTATCGCGATTACGTCCGAGCGGAATTAAAAAAAAATAGTAATGTATCGTAACGTCATCGATAAAATTTAAACAAGACTAGCTGTCGTCCGACAGTGAATTAAAAAATAAACAGACTATGTGTTCTTCCTGATTTTTTTGTAAATTTACTAATATTTCTTCAACCATTCGAACCAAGCTCTAGGCTTGTGCTAGGACATGGTTTACAGCAAATTAACCATTAGACTATGTTCTGTATCCATGCCAAATTTTATTGAGATCCGTGATGCCGTTCTGGAGATACCTTCCAACAAACCTCCATCGAACCATTCAACTAAATTTTCGTATTTATAACATTAGCAAGATAGTAAGATTATTTGTTTTCAATTGTAGATATTTACCCTGTTTTTAATTTTCTCTTTGAGGAATGGTTTGATGATAGTGACAATTTTGTCGACGATTGGCGATGCGTTCACCACATGCACCTCTTTTAATTTGACTGGATATGCCTCCTGAAATGTTGGTAATAAAATTAAGTTATATCAAAGGAAATAACAATTATATATTTTTTTTTATAACACAAGGGGGCATACGAGCAGCGGGAACACCGAGGTGTTCAACGACACCCATGGACATCAGCAATACTATAGGAACCGCAGATGCATTGCCGGCCTTTGAGATGATGATAAGCTCGCTTCTTGAAGGACCCTAAATCGTAGCGGATAATAGACAACATACCTGTACACATATGAGGAACTTCTTAACCAGCGCAGGGGATAGTTTGGCGAGATGCTTGGGAGTCAACACAGCGGCGTCTAATACGTACACGTCCCCGCCTACTCCTTGTTCTTCCTCTCGCAGTCTTACGTCGCCAATCATCAAGCCGATTTTGAACAAATTACATAACTCACTTGTGTCTAAGTTCTTGTCCACACCTAAGTAATGTAACTTTAATAATACGAAGATCATTCAAAATACTAAAGAATTCATGGAATCTTTTTAATCGATTTACAGGGTGATGTTTTTATCGTCTCTGTTTGTTCCAATATGAACAGACAATATACTTGACGACTTCTAAATGAAGTGTCTTATGCGATTCTTTGTTGTATTATAAAAGTACAGCCAGTCAGATTTTTTTAATTAATTAAGTATTAGTTATAGTAATTATTTTATTATTTTATGTACGAGTATATTGAATTATATTTTACCTCTAGCAACGCTGACACGACGTCCATTCGGTGTCAAGCCTGGTAGTGGAGTAGCATGTCTGGAAATATATTGTAAATTTACCGTGGAGATATGAAATTCTTTACACTCAACTATGGGAGTGCCCGTAAGCCCGCCAACTTTGTTACATGATAATTAGAATGAGTTTAATTTGAAAGATAATGAATCAAATCTCTTACCCCAATATCAAGTTATCTTTCTTAAGCATTGAGAGCACGCGGAAATGGTCACTAGACTAATTGCTTTTTACTATTTGACGTTGCGTAACTGTTATCTAATTGGTTACTTTGTAAGAAGTGACTCGTCGCGTTCATTTGTCTCGTTGCAATTTTTAAAAGCGGAACACCGCGAATGTCCCTGACTGTACACTGTTTAAATATTAGACCCGATTCTGACTGTTATAAAATGGGTTACTTACAGTCTGTTCATCAAACTATTTAGTTCCGGTCTGGTGATGTCTCTGTCGGTGAAGAACTCTGGGCAGGCGGTTCGCATGGTGAAGTACATGTCTAACTTGCGTTTACATTTCTCCAGAGAGAAGCTGCAGCCGCGTAAGAATGTCATCATCCTGTCATCATCTGAAATTTTCATACGATCAATCATATAATGTAACCCTGGTTTCTGTTATCAAAATCATTGTATAAAACATATCGTCGTCCCTGTCATTATCTTTGACAAAACAGAGATAACAATATGTTTGTTGAGTATAATTGCATTGTATTAAGTTTTATATATTCTTTAACCAAAGGAAAGTTATAGATGTATAAGAGGTTATAATATAAATGAGTTTTGCTTTCAAACTCATATTTTAGTTTCATATAATTAAAAAAAATAAACTTTGAGTTTAAATTAAGCGTCAATAGCCTAATTTTTAAGGGTACGGGTTTCCGATCACGAGGTCGAAAGTTCGATAAATGCCATTCGACTATTGTCGTAAACCATATCCTAACACAAGCCTAGAGCTTAGTTGGAATGGTAAAAGAAATATTAGTAAATTAACAAAAAAAAATTGCTGACATTTTAACAAAAATAAAATAATACACTTACCCCATTCATCAGGTAGATGTGGTTGCTTCCGAAGCCACTCTTTAATTGTTGCGAGGTCCTGGTCACGCGTGTTCACATCCTCATTCAGTTCAACTCTTATCTTCTTCCACAATTCACCAGAAGGCTGGATTAAAGTAGCTGACGCCATCCTATAGCAAAAGACATGCTAATGATATAGAAATTGCGTATACTAATGCATATTAAAAAGTTGTTGGGTTGAAACAAAATTTGAACACAATTTAATTTTGAAATACATTTGATTGGAATAAGGTTAAATGTAATTTTAACACTTCAGTTTAAATAGTAATATTCATTTGATTAGTAAAGTATATATTTAGTTTAGATAAAATAAATATAATAATGATTTCTTGGAATCAAGCAAATTACTTTATGAGTTTAAAAATTGTTATTTTTGACAAAGCAAAAGACATCAACGACTATCAGAAAAAAAAACACTTTTATATCTCACAGGTGTCTTCTTTTATAACAATTAAAAACATATCAAATATGACTAAAACTAATTATATTCCTTATAAAGAAGTCTACGAATGACATTAAAATTTACGATTCATTGTATTTGGTTAAAAACAATACTATTTTAATATAACGACTTTGTTAAAACAAATTTATCATTATTATAAAAGGAACTTATTTGCATTGAATAGGCCCCGAAATTACTCAACCGATTTCTGAATAATTATACTAAAATCCTATATGAAATAATAATTGTTTGTTGAGTTCGGCTTGAAGACTAAATTTTCGTCAAAACGATATATTTTTCTTGAAAAAAAAAAAAACAGATACAGTGTATACTTAGCTTAAATATTGAAATAAGATAGCCCAAAAAGTCAATCGTTCAAAAAACTATCTATCAGTTTGCATACGTTTGGGGAAATAGACAAATATTTAGAAATATGCTTGTTCACGATGAGCTTAGGTTCGCGATGAGATTTGGTGACCGTGTGCTCGCATTGACCGTGAGGAGTTTGCGCGACCGACTAATTCAAACCAGTTGAAATAAGGCCCTTTGTGCACAAGGCATGGAATCTTCGAGACCTAACGATTTTAGTCGAAACGTTGACTTTGTACTTTTGTTGCCGAACACTCGCTCGCTACATATTTGTCAATATCATAATGAAAAAAACGCTTCAATTTTCAAGATGGCGGAGCAAATCATCGTAAATTTAAGTTAGCTGTTTAATGGCTATAGACGACTCGCGTCGACGATTCAATGTTGTGTACATAGGCAATACTCGTGACCTAAGTATCAACGACTTTAGTCTCTAAATCTCAAACGCGCCCGCGATTCAGCATTAAGTAGTACTAAGGCTTAGCTTTACCAAATAAGCCGTCATAATTACAAAAAAACAGTCGACGAACTGCAATGGTCGTTTAATTAGGAAGACTGACCTTGGGGTCACAATGACTTGACGTACAACGACCATAACTATCTACATTATTCTTTTAAACAATACAGACACACACATGCGTTGTATATGTGTGTATTATCAAATAATATACAACTAGATGAATTCGTCCTTGTGCTACAATGATTAGATATAATTATTTCTAATATAATGTCATTTCATATATATGTAATAATCATGCCCCTAACAATCATGTTTTTACTTGTAGTAGTGCTTTGAATGACATATTTATGTTGCCCTCTTTTTTACCATGCATTGGTATGAGGTGGAGCCGTAATAGGCTTATGTGAAACTTTGTAATTCGCACACCATGGGCGACTCTTTCTCTCAAGCGCCCTAAACGGTCGCCCAGCCACGAAGTACCCTGACGCCGGCTCTACCTCTAACCCAAAGGATAAGCAGAGGTTAAGACGTTATCGCAACAACATAACGTAGAACGTGTCCGTGGACTATCTTAGTGGATAAAGAAGAGAGTAACTTTAAAAAGGATATTTCCGTTTCTGATTAATCAGACGTACCGGAGAAGATACTAGAAGTGGAAAAGGACTACGATTTGTTTAGCTTTTCCTGTATATTTTGTTTCTTCACAATGGACTGCTGTAGGACTGTTAAAATTTATGTCATTGTAACCAAAGAAGGAATGATATTTATTATGTCTTGGATTTTTGGTCATAAATTTTATAATTAACTAGCTAGCCCATGAATCCGTCCCCGTGGGTAAAAAAAAAATACTTAATAAGTAGCCTATGTGTTCTTCCAGACTATGTTCTATATGTATACCAAATTTAATCGAGATCCCTTCAGCCGTTCTGAAGATACCTTCAAATAAAAATTCATCTAAACATTCGCATTTATAATATTAAGTAAGAAGTAAGATTTTAGTAAGATAAAATCATTTGATCGAATACATCCCAAATATATATTGCTACTACTTATATAAGAAACATCTAATTCATGTCTATTAGCAGCTATTGACAACGTTAATTCCTATTACCGAAGAGAAAAACTCGTTAGTCAGGAACTAGGTGATATTGAGTAACACCACTTTTACGTTTACTACTTATAAAGAAACTAGAATAATTGCGTAAGCAAAAAAAAATATTAAAACTTACCTTAATAATACAAATAACACTAAATTAATTATTAATTTATTATAATAATAATTAATGCACGTAATATTCCTCTAAAATTTAGAAGCATCCACTTCCTTCGAGGATCCAAATCGCACTAAAGCCTCGGACAGAGTACAGCGTGTCTTAAGCAATAGTTGACTATGCCTTGAATTAGGTTACGACATTGCTATTATTCAGACGATAGTTTCCTATACAGAGTAACATTTTTGTATATAATCTAATGTAAATAAAAAAACCGACTTCAAAAAAATCCCAAATTGCACTAAAATGTAGCAAAATAATCATGAACACACGCGAAAGTAAGAAAATAGTCTTCTTTCTTGTAATATGTCTATTGTCTTGTAAAATTGTTCTATTATTATTTAGAAGTCGGATTTTGCCTAGATAGGAACTTAAAAAATGATGTCTACTGCGGTACAATCATCTTATGACGCATCAAGAAATTTATAAGTTTATTTTATACATTGCAATACGACCTAGGAGTCTAAGAGCCCCCGCACATGAGAGACTTAGTCGTCTTGTGTGTGTTAGACTCTATTTTAACAAGCACAGTCCTTTGCTAGTATAGGTTAAGATTTTTTATTTAATCTTACTTCTTACAAATATTATAATGCGAATGTTTAGATGGGTGGATGTATGTTTGAATATATCTCCAGAAAGGATGAACGGATCGTAATGAAATTTGGCATAAATATAGAACGTAGTCTTCAAGAACACATAGGCTACTTATAAAGTTTTTTTTCAATTCCACGCAGACGGAGTTGCGGGCGACAGCTAGTATGCTATAGTTACTTAGGGGAGATTGATTTTGGGACAGTTTGATTGCTAATTTATTTGTCTACCAGAGAGAAACTGGATTTTACCATTTTATACATGCTATGTCTATACTGTATTCGTTTTTGTTGTATAATTTAAGCGTTTGCTTCCTTTTTTGTTCTATTTCGTTGTTGAATTAGTCCACAGTACAACGATTGCATTGGCTTCCTCTTGCCGCCATTTCTTCGCTCTGATTGTTTCATTTTGTTGGTTATTCGATTACGTTGCGTGTCCAATTGTAACAAGCGTATTGAATTATCGTTTTTTTTAACTTCTTTTAAGTTTATATAATTCCATGTTTTCTCTGATAAATTCATTTCAAACTGATAACATGTATCATTTAAATGGTGATTATTACCAGCCAAAATTAATATTGTATTTCGAACCATTTTTGCTTATCTGTGGTCATTTTTATTGATATATTTGTTATTTATTTTATTTCAATATTATTGATCTAAAGAACGTGACGGTGAAGGAAAACATCGTGATGCAACCTGCACATATCTGAGATGAAATTCAAAGATATGTGTCAAGTCAATCCTCACTTGGCCAGCGTGGTTGACTATGGTCTAGTCACCCGTAACTTTGGGTAGGCTCCGAGCCCCTCGGTGGGCACGTACAGTGAGCTGATGATGAAAGAACGTAATAGATATCGAAAAATATGATATTTTGAAAGCAGGGTTTCTCAAACTTTTAGCTTTACGAATTCTTATTCTTATTAAAATTTTCAAATAGTAGCGAAAA